>NW_021703783.1:6018488-6087343 GCF_005190385.1 Monodon monoceros
AGAGAAGGGGGAGAGGCATAGAAGGGGGAGAGGGAGAGAGAAGGGGGAAGAGAGAGAGAGAAGGGCGGAGAGGGGGAGAGTAGGGGGAGAGGGAGAGAGAAGGGGGAGAGGCATAGAAGGGGGAGAGGGAGAGAGAAGGGGGGAGAGGGAGAGAGAATGGGGAGAGGGATAGAAGGGGGGAGAGGGAGGGAGAAGGGGGGAGAGGGAGGGAGGGGGGGGGAGAGAAAGAAGGGAGCAGAGCAGCCGGATAAAGGGGAGGGGTCTGCGCTGAGAGCCCTGCAGGTCAGGAGGCCTGGGGAGCTGAGAAATGGGCCGGGGACGCAGGAAGCTTGCGTGAGAGCAGAACTAACCAGCTGCTTCTGTGGAGGAAGCAAGAGAAGATGAAAGGCAGAGAGGCGAGGAGGCAGACGGGAGAGAGAGGGGAGGGGAGAGACGGCGTTAGAGACCGCTCCAAACTCCTCTCCAGAGGTTGTCCCTCACCCCCAGCCTCGTCCCGCCAGGGCCCGGCTGCCGCGCTAAGCTCTCCGAGAAGGGGCCGGGCCCAGCTCCCGCGGAGGACCGGGCTCTCGCGGCCCCGCGCCCCCCCTACAGAGCTCGGGCGCGGACACCAGGCGGTGGGACGGGGCGGGGGCCGGACCCAGGCGCCCCTCGCCCTCACCTGGAACATCCTGATCATGTCCTCGCAGTTGCGCTGCTGGGCCAAGTCACAGAGCTTGGCGGTGATGTCGATGCGGCGGCAGATGTCCATGTCCACCTTCATGGCCTTCTCCTGGATCTTCGTGTCCAGGTCGGACAGGTTCTGTGCGGGGAGCACGGAGGGCGGTGAGGGGGTCCTCAGGGCCCGGCAACGTCCCCTCATCCTCCCAGACACACGGCCCCTCCCAGCAGAAGGCACCCCTTTTCCTGGGTGCCCCTCCAGCACTCTGCCCAGGACAGCTGGCTCCCTGGCCAGACGGGGCCCCCGAAGGGCACGGCCCAGTGGCTGGGACATGCAGGGGGCTCCCTCCTGGAACTCAGGCTCCAAGAGACACTGGCTGACTGACCACCGGGGGCTATGAGAGCGGAGCAAGTACCGCAGTGGTGACGTCAGCTGACACTGAGCCAGCGCCGCTGTCCTAGCTCAGTGCATCACAGCCTGCGAACCAGGCTGCGAGGTGCGCGCTTTACTATCCCGTTCCACAGGCCCCGATGTGAAGGCAGAGAGGGTCAGGGCTTCACCCAGGGCCGCACTGTGAGCAAACCGCCCTGAGGAACAATGGAGGCCACGGGGACTTCTGCGGTCTCTTCTTCTCCGGAGTTAGGGGGTGGGCAAGGGGAAAAGAAATGGAAGCACATACGTTGGGGGGAGGGTCAGTGAATTGGGTGCAGCTAAAAAGGCCGGCTCCCCGGCCTCAGGCAGCCTCGCCCCGGCGGGTAGGGACGAGGGGTGACGTGGCCGCACTCACGTTGCTCATGAGCCCCTTGAAGACCACCAGCTCGGCCTTCAGCTGCTCCACCTTCAGGGCCAGCTCCTCCTGGCAGGCGTCAGCCTCCTGGGCCTCCTACGGGTCAGGAGAAACCCGGCGTGAGCCACACTGCCTGCGGGCGGCCGGCAGGGGAAGGTGGGACGAGGCGGGGCAGGGCGGCCCTCACCTCCTGGAGCTCGTTCACGCGCTCCTGCAGCTGCAGCCTCACCACGTACTCCTCTTCCCACCTGCAGACAGCGAAGGGCCAGCGCCTGGGTGCGGGGTCCTCCCGCCCCCGCTCTCCGCCCCCCGCCCGTCTGGCTCAGGCCCCGGCCCTGGGTCTGCTTCCCCAGACGGGAGGAGCCGGGCAGAAACGTGTGGCTCCAGGCTCCCCGCCAGCTCCCAGCTCACCAGCTGCCTTCCCGGAACCTCCGGCCTCGCACCATTTAAGAGCAACTGCGGCTGCTCTGGTCCCTCGCAGGGCCCAGCCCGACCAGCTGTCCGGCTGGCCTCGTCCCCCTCCTTCTGCCCACACCACCCGGCCCGGTCTCCCACCTCCAGTCCTCAGATCCGGGCTCCCGCCTGCTGCCTGCACCAGAACAGAGCTCGTCTAGCCCGCTGCCCTGCCTCCTGTGGTACCATTAATCCTGTAAAAGCAGCTGCAGGACACATATGGCATCAGCAAAGGTGGTCAAGAGCCTGCTAGGAGATGCTTGAAGTCCATCCCCACAAGCTCCAGAAACTGCCCACCCAGAGGCCCCGGGTGAGCCGCAGAGAGGGGCCGGGGTGCGGGCAGGAGCCTGGGATCACTAAGCACCCACACCCAGAGGGAGAGGGAAACCGTGGTGGATAAGAACTAGCGGCAGGGCCTCCTGGGCCACCGCATGCAGAGCCTAAGACCATGAGGAGGCTAGAAGGCGCTCCTGGCCAAGGCTGGGAGCTGGCCGGCGCGTCCCCCTCCTCCTCACACAGGCAGGAGGGCAGCGGCGGGGGCAACACCCCTGCTTAGGATTGATTTCAGGGCCCCACAAGGTTGGCTGGAACAGCGGGACTCCTCAGACCCCAATGACATAGCCCAGCACTTCTCCCCCATCCTGGAAAAGCTTCCTCCAGGCTGAGAAAGGAGGGCAACTGCACCAAGGGAGAAACCTCAACACCAGAAAGGTGGTTAGGAAGCAGCACGGAGAACACACTCCGCAGGCCCAGGATTTGGTCTTCCCCTCCCCTCCCCTCCATCTCTGTCCCCAGGTGCCTCTCAGCTCTCTTCCCCGGGCTCCTCCTCCAGGCCCATCTCTCCTAGCTCTCCCGTTTCTCCGCACTGCAGTATTCCTAATAATAACTCCTCGACCTCACCGTGGCTGCCCCTCCTGGCGGCTGGGCTGGGCCGGGAGAAGGCAGCCCAGCTCCCCTCCCGTCTTCCTGGCTCCCCACCCAGCCCCTCCCCTTGCTCTGGCATTCTCATTCAGACAGTTGGGGCCAGCGAAGTGCCCCAGCAGTGTCAGGTTATGTATTTTCTTAAAGAAGACATTTATCTTTCTGGGCCTTGGTTTCTTCGTCTACAGCGTGAGGGCAGGGGATGCAGTACCCTGATGCCCCTGGGGTCCATGCATCCCTGGAGGAAGCAAGCAAGACAGACAAGGGGACCATAACCCTGGAGAAGACACATCAGGAAGGGCAGGACAGTGAACTCAACTGTTCCAGGTAGAAACTTAAGGAAGTTAGGTATGGATTAAGATTAATAAAATCTCACAGGGTAAACAAAAAAAAAAAATCTGAAAATAAACCATCTGGAAGCTCACTAGGATTCTATCTGTACTCCAGCCAGACATTCCCACGAATGGGTTCGTTTTGACCTCCATTTAAATCTGGTCTCCCTCGCGAGGTTCTTTAAACATGGGTAGAATTTGAGCAATTTCCACGTATTCTACATTGAGCAAACATCTTTCTTCCAAATAAACGGTCTCCCTGAGTGAAGTGAGGAAGCAGGGGCCACTCCTATGTCGGAAAAACTGAGACCAGGAAAAAGAGATCCACCCAAGGTCGCACAAGGCAAGGGAGCTGAACCCAGAACCAGGAGGCCTCAGCTCCTTCCCAGTTTGGTGCTCATACTATGCCCACGTCTTCCAGGCTACAGACGGGAGTTAGCTTTGCTATAAAGAGAAGAGAAAAAGGGCAGGGGATCTGGGGTGGAAGAATGAGTAACTGCCGGTATCACATACCACCCACGTCTGGCTGCGAGGCCCTCTGCACAGCGGTGCTATGAGCTATGAGCTCATCAGCCCCCGAGGAATAACCCCTTGCTGCCCTGGACAGCTGGACCAAAATACTCTTCCAGTTAGAAACAAAACACCCCAACAACAGCAGTTGTTCCTGTGGTTATGGATGTATTCCAGAACTGTCCATGTTCCACTGCTGACGGCGTTAATTAACTCCTGCAGTGGCTGGGGCAGGATGGTTCTGGGTGGCATCTGAATGATGGTTTTAGGATAACTGAGACTCCCAAAGACACTTCAATCGTGGACTACAACTAAGGAAGGAAGCCAGCCAGCATGAGGACAGGACTCCACCTCAGCAAGCCTGCTGATCTGTGACCTGCTAGACTCTGGCGGGTTACAGATCCCTGAAGTTCGCCCCCGACCCCCAACCCGACCCAGCAGTCATTTGCCTGTGCATTCAGCCAATCCCCCACCAGACACAAATCTCTGCTCCACTGGGCTGCAAGGGTAATTCCCAGGCCTGCCCACAAGGGGTCAGAGTAGCTCATTAAGAGGTTAAACCTGAAGGCTAAGCCTCTTTCTGACCTGTCATCTCCTTCGCCTTCAACCATGGCGTCCCAGGCACAGAGTGTACAAAGTGCTGGCTGTGCTCATGCTGCTGTCCTAACGGCATGGTTATCAGCCGTCTAGGGGATCCGCCTGGATGCAGCCAGCACTCCTGCGTCACATCCCCTCCCCTGGCGCCTTGTGCTACCCCGCAGGGCTCCCTGCAGTAAACCAACTCCTCATCTTCAGAGCGACCCGGCCTGCCCCAGCTGCCTTGTGTCAAAGGTGTGGTGTGTCCATGTTCCCAAGCCTTCTCCTACTCGGGTCCTTGCTGCCCTCTTCACACTTCCTCCGCCTTCAGCTCTGCACTTTCAGATCCCCCGGCTTCCAAGGCTAGCCCTGGGCCAACCAACTACATAGGCCCTTCCCCTTTCCCCAGGGAATTCCCTTTACTCCTTCTTCCCGCCTCCCTCCTTTTCTGACCTACTCCCAGAAATGCCCTAAGGTCCCCACAGCATTCTGGTTTGGATGGAAGCAGAGCAGCCCTGCTGCTCCCTCGGACGCCGTTTTGGGAAACCCTGGGCAGAGGCAGGATCACCTACTGCAAGGTGCAGCCCCTCTCCAACCCCCTTCTCATTTCCCTTCGACTCCCAAATTAAAACTACAACCTTTGCCTCTAACTTTTGATCAGTAATGTGGAGCCTATATCACAAAGTCGCTCCGAGGGCTGAGACTGGGGGATTAAGCAGTAGCCCGGACGTGACCTCTCCGACCCATGTCCCTTTTACACATCACAAAACCCCCAGTTAACACAGCCCTCCAAACACTGCAGCCTAGATGAAAAACAAGTGTTCCCCGCAGTATTCGGCTCCTAGACGCCTCCTTCCGGTCACGAGTCTCGACTTCTGCATTCTCTAGGGATTCTAGTCTCCGGGTATCCAATTCCTTCTGTGGACTTCCAAGCTCCTCCTTACACAGCAGGAACTTTACTCATACTGACTCCTCCCTGATTCTTGGGCCCCAGCTGCTCTCGGCTCCTGTACGCACACCTAGCCCCGGGCCCAGTGTGGCGTGAGCTGAGCCCCCTCCCCACCTTCCCGATCCCTACCTCCGCTTGTACTCGTCCCGCTCGCGCTTCACTTTAGCCAGCACGTTGTAGAGAGCGCGGATCTCGGGGGTGATGGTGTCGATCTGGACGCCCACCCCGTCGGGGTGCACCCACGACAGGCCAGGCCCTTGCACCAAAGTGGGCTCCAGTCCCGGCCCGAGCCGGCGGGCGTGAGAGAAGGACCAGATGGTGCCTGGCATGAAGCGGGCCGACGAGGAGGAGGCGGAGGAGGCGGAGGTGGAGGTGGAGGGAGCCGGGTGGCAGGCCGCGGAGGGCGCGAGGGGGCCTGCCGGCGAGCGCGCGGGCGAGCCCAGCACCCGCGCCGACGGGGTGCAGACGGCAGCCGGCCGGGCGCCCAGGGGCAGCCCCAGGGGTCTGACGGGGCTGACGAAGCCGGTCTGCACGGCCCGGTCTCGGCGAGCCAGGCCCCGCCGGCCCTGCTTACCCTCCTCCAGCGCCTGCTGCAGCTGCTTCTCCAGCAGCCGGTTGCGGCGCTCCAACTCGTGCACCTTGGCCAGGAAGCAGCGGAAGCGGAGGTTCAGGGTCTTGAGCACGTTGATGTTGGAGCCCAGGTCGTTGCGGAGCGCCATGGCGGCTGGGGGCGCCGGGCCCGGCCCGGGCGGCGAGTAGGAAGCCGGGCCGGCCCGGGCGAGCGGCGCCGGGGGCACGTCCCCACCGCCGGCCAAGTGGTCGCTTCCCACGGGGTCCCCCAGCGGCCCGGCCAGGCCTTGCTGCTCCTGCTGGAGGAGGAAGAGGTTGGGGCCGAATAACGGATTCATGGCTGCGCCTTCTGCTGGGAGATGGAGACCCGTGCAGGAGCAGGGCTGGAGGGCGAGGGAGGAAAGCCAATGAGGCGCCAGGGGGACGAGGGGCAGCCAATCAGACGGCTCGGCGGAAGGGGCAGAGGTCAGCGGGGCGGAGGAGGCCAGGGAGGAGGCCAATGAAAGGCTCATTCGGAAGCTGGCACCTGGACCGACCTTTCCGGGTCTGAGGCTGAGCCCTGAGCCGACCGGACCCCGACCCATGCCCAGAATCCAGCCAGCGTGGCAGGACGTTAAACCCAGGTCCTCCAGTACTCCATGGTTCTGGTGGCACGAAATTCACCTTCCCTACACCCCAACTGCCCTCCTCTCCCCTGAATCCAAACACCCAGGCTCTGACTCCATGACTCTCCTTCCCTGGGTCCCTGGGAACTGACCTTATTTCTCAGTATACCACACTGTCCGCTCTCTTCAGGGGTTCCCTGTCCCACCCTCCCACCTCTACCCTTCAAGCAGCAAAGCCAGTACCCAGTCCCCTCAAAAAAACACACAGCGGCCAGAGATTGTAAAATGTGTATTTAATTTCACATCCACAGTGGGGAAGCCATCCTCACAGAGGTAAGAGTTCCAACCCAGTAACTATGGCAATGAGCCACCCCAGTATAGTTCAACCATCCATCGGAGACAGCAGGGGCTGGCTGCCGCCTCTGGACAGAGGTTTTCTCCTCTTTGCTGGTGGGGGCCGGCTGTGACCGCAGGGGGACACGACTGGAGTCTTAGGTCCCTTGGGGGTGCCATTCTGTTTCCGGAAGGCAGCTTTCTTGAGGGGCTGCTCTGGCACCCGCTGTTTCACCTCCTCAGCCCCTGTGGTGTTCCCCAGGGGCTGACCACGGTCCTCAGGCTTGAGAGTGGCCTGGGTCTTGGAGAGGGACGGCGCAGCACGTGTTTCCGTGCAGGTGCCCTTAGGAGGAGCATGCCGCTTCCGGAAGGCAGCTTTCTTGGAGGACTGCCGTTCGGGTGACTGTTGCTGTAGCTTCCCAGCTACCTTTGGTTTCCTGACCCCTGCTGCTTTTTCAGCTGGCTGACTGCTATCCTGCAGCTTAGAGGAAGCTTGGGCCTTTGTGACAGAAAACACAGTGGACACTTCTGAGTCTGTCCCTTTGGAGACGCCGTTCTGCTTCTGGAAGGAAGCCTTCTTGGGATGTTTCCGTTTCTGCAGCCGCTGCTTTGCTTGACCAGCCACTCTGGCCTTCTTGGCAGGCTGGCTGCTGCTCTCAGGCTGGGGGGTCACCTGCCCTTTCAGGTGGGGCAAGTCTAGGTTTGTAAGGGTGGATATCACAGAATTTCCTGAGGTTAAAATTAAACAGATGGTTTGAGAAAACAGGCCTCATCACTGGGTCTTGTTCATTAGTGGAGGAGGAGGTAGGCAGAGGTATTAAAATAAGGAAATTGCCGGGGTACTATCTCTTGGCCAAGTGTTCCACACAACTGGGACGGTGCCTAAGAGCAGATTACCTGGCTTCATATCACTTAATATCACCTGGTCTTTACGCAAGTCATATTTGAACCCTGTATTAAAGAGAAGGCATCGCTACCCATCCCCATCCTTGGGCCAAAAGGTTTTCTTTCAGAGGAAGCTGTGCCCCCTTGAGGCCAGCAGGTGACAAGACACTCTAAGGAGGAGTCGAACCCTGAAAAAACCTGAAGCACTGGGCTTTTCTTTCAATCAGAAAAGATATTATTTTCATGCAGAGTTTGATGAGATGCAGGAAAATAAGAATGCACACAGAGCAACTAGAAAAAGCTAGTCTTCATTAATGAAGACATTAAATATGTATCTTTACAGTTACAGCAAAAAAAAAAAAATGCAAGAAATTTTGCTACTTCTTAAAGAGGTTTTTGTTCTGTTAACATTCAGATGTGACTTTTGTTAAGAGGCATTGTTTATAAAGAGGAAAAAAAATCAACTCAATAAGTCATGTTGTTTGTGTCCAGAGAAGCCCGCCTCTCCCTCTTCCAACTCAGCTCAGGGTGGCATCCCAGCAGGCAGAGCCCTCAGGCTTGTTTCAGAAAACCCCACCCCTCCCCTTGAGATCAAGGCCAGACTCCTCAAGATGGCTGAGGAAACGATCTGCAATTAGTGTGATGGGCTCAGAGAACGGACAGTTCTGAGGAGTCGCGTGCCAACCCAATGCTGACAAGGCTGGACTGGCAGAGGCCTATTACCAGTAAGGCAACCCTCGGCCAAGAAACCACACTCGTGTTGGGAATGCATTTAGTGCCGAACAACTGCAGCCATTTGGCAGGATCAAGGAAAAGACCCCACCCACGTGAACCCTGTAACATACCGAATGGGGCCCAGGCTTGGGAACAACTCTAGCTGGGATGAAAGGGGTCTCTCACCCAAGCGTGCAAAGGCCAGGAGAGGGAGGCCGAGATCTGCCCTTCCCCGCGGTCACACCAGAAAGCCTCCTGAAGCTACGGTAGAAAGAGCAAAGGTGGAGAGGAGAGGTACAAAGAGCACACTGCTTACCTGTTTGGGACTGGGGGACAGAATTGGAGAATTTCTTGAACTTGGCAATAAAGAAACCGTCCACGTTGTGGGTGTGAGGGTAGAAGCGGCGGGTGGAGCGCAGGGTAGGGTGGAAGCGCCTCTCCCGGAAGCGGGTGAAGCCCTCCTGGCCCAAGTCCAGGCCCGTGGGCACCAGCCGCACGTCCCTTTTTCTCAGGGCGTAGTCTACCACCCACTCGTTCTCTTCCACCTGACGTGTGGGGGAGACAGAGACGGAAGGGAAAGCGGAGCTGGAGCCCAGGGGGTGCTGGGGGGCGCCGGCGCCAGCCCTGCCCCCTCTCGCCCCACGACAGGCCTCACCATGATGGAGCAGGTGCAGTAGACGAGGTAGCCCCCCGTCTTGGAGGTGGCGCTGACAGAGTCGATAGCGCTCAGGAGCAGCTCCTTCTGAAGGTGAGCGCAGCGCAAGACGTCCTTCTCATCCTGTCCCAGGACGGAGAGACCCACAGCGCTGGACTTTCTAAAGGTGGCCTCAGGAGACGTGAGCTGCTGACTGCCCACCTCCCACTCCGCTTCGCCAGCCCCCCTTGCCCGAGACTTTTCAGCGGGTCCCCCAACCCCTGCACCTTGTTCGTCTTCACTGCTGGGTCCTTGGAGATGATACCGGTGCCACTGCAGGGGGCATCCAGCAGGACTCGGTCAAAGCCCCCCATCACCTGGGGAGAAAGGTAGGCTAAGTGGATGTTTTCGGCAAGCTGAACCATACCGATTATTTCCTGAAGGGAGGTCTCAACATCCTGAGGTCGGGAAGGGAGCAGGTGAGGCGCCCCAGGAGAGACGCACAGCGAGGAGCCCCACCTTGGGAAACTGGCGCCCGTCATAGTGGCTGATGACGGTGTTGGTGACTCCCAGCCGGTGCAGGTTGCCCACGACGCTCCTGAGCCGCTCGGCGTTGGCGTCATTGGCGAGGATCACACCTGTGTTCTTCATGAGCTGGGCTGAAGGGAGGAGGGCACAGTGCTCACCGGCAGCTCCTGTGCCTCCACACCTGCCGGCCACCCTCTAGCCCAAGACTCTGCCTATGAAGTCTCACCCCTTCCCCAAATAAGCTGCAACCCCACCGGCTACCCAGTCCGCACCGGCCCTGTGATGAGCGAGCCCGCCAGAATGACTTTTCTGTTTGTTACTGAACGCCCTTCTGATCCTTCAGACTAAGTTACTTCTTCCAAGGGGTAACAGTTTAATAAAATGGTTACGACTAATTATACGTAGCGGTTACTGTGCCAGGGACTTGCATATGCGCGCCTCTGACCCTCACAACCCACGCGTAACGTAACGGCCAACACGAGCACCATCACCTCGCCGTTCCACGGTGCCCAAGGTCACGTGGGCAGTAAGAGGCCCTCGTGGGGCTGGAGCTGGGCCGCCCCCAGAACCTGTGCTGCTGCCCACCCTGCTGACCGCCTGTGCAACCCCACCTCCTTTCATAAGCGGAGAGCCAGCTGAAGCCTAGCCCCGCCGGCCCTTCTCATACCTATGTAGCTGGTCTTTCCTCCAGGGGCACAACACATGTCCAGGATCCGCTCATGTTCCTGGGGTGCCAAGGCCATGACGGGCAACATGCTGGAGGCCCCCTGCAGCATGTAGTGTCCAGCCAGGTACTCGGGAGTGGCACCTGTGGATGAGGACCCGCCTGTGACATGCTGGGGCGAGGGCAGGGGCAGAAGGGCTCCGGGGCGGGGAACACTTACCAATGGGCACCGAAGAATCATATACCACGAGTCCAGTCTTTGACCACTTGCCCAGGGGATCCAGGTTAACCCCACGATTGATCAGCGCCTGAAAATAAGATGGATGAAAGTGTTAAAACCTCGGAAGCTACTACACCCAGTAAGGGAATGGAGATATGAAACCCTGGTCCTGGCAGGAGGCCCGTGGCACCACAACCCCTAGAGCTTAGTCAGGACACAATCATCACAGGCGCACGGAACAGACTGTCCCACCCGTCCCGTGGTCTCCTCTTCCTCAGGTTCTAACTCAAGGTCCGAATTCCATCCCAATGGAGCACACTGCCAGCTCCTGTCCTTTCATCTCCTGGAAATGGACCCCGACTTTCCAAGAGCCTCAGCCCCCTTGCCATCCTAAAACCTAGCATTATTGGTTATAGCAACGTTAAAGATAATTATCGAGTTACCTTCCAGGAGAGACAACAGAAGATAGACACCAGGAGACAAACAACACACAAGGCCACACCACTGCCTCTGGCACCAGGGTTTTAACCTGGGGCCCCTGAACCCCTGGAAACAAGGAGCTTAAAACACTGCTTGTGAGTGTGTGTCACGTCTTCTCCTGGGGATACACCAGCTTCTCAACGATCTACGAGGCAGACAACCCCCTCCCACTTCTCTGTGAGGCGGCACTTTCATCGTGATGCGGATGTCTCAGCCCGTCACAGGGAGCAGAGGCTGAAGGGACGAGCTCCCCAATCGACAGAGGTCCTCAGCCCTGCCAGACAGACCCAGCGTGACACCAGGCCTAGGTCTGCCTCCTGGGACCATGCCTGTACCAAGAAATGCCTAGGTACTAAGACCCCCCATGCCCAGTGGGGTGGGACGGGGGGGTGCGGGTGTCTCTGGGATTCAGTGCCTCCCTGAGACAAGCAAACCTCAGGGCCCACCCCTCACCTGAGCGAGGTCCCGGCGCCGGGTCTTCAAGGTATTGGTCCTGAGGGTGATGGGCCGAGGCACCTCATTGGCTTCCAAAAACTCCACCAGCTGGGACAGAGCATGGCAGGGAGCAGGTCAGGCTGGCCTAGGAGCGCAGCCAGAAAAGCAGAGAGCAAGGGGGCTGGCTGCTTTCTTACACAGTGTAAGAGAAGAGAGGGTGAGGAAAGAAAAGCATGAAGGGCATCAGAATGGCAAGTCGGTACCTCAGGCAGAGGGAAGAGGTCCATGAGCTTGCCAAGGAGGAAGTCTCCATAGGAGTAGTAAGTGGCCAGATCCTTCCGAAGCCGCTGCAGATACTCAGAACGAGACCGACCTTCCTCCCGCTGAGTCCCAAAATCGCGCAGCACTCCCACTATGTCTTGGATGCGCTTGTGAACTCGCTGCAAGTCTGGAACCTGGGCATGTGGACCTGTTAAGGAACTGCTTCCTGATTTCCTGGGGCCTGGAAATGCCTTCTCCCCAGCATCCCCCTCCGGCTCCCCCTGCCCCAGAAGGATATCCTGCTCCATCTCCCCAGCAGGGGGCAGCACAAAAGTCTCCTCCTCGTCTGCGTTGATCTGCAGGTCCCCTTCCATCTCATCATCCTCTTTGGGGCCTGACTCAGGGGACACTTTCTCCTCTTCCTCCTCTTCGTAGGTCTCCTCCTCACTCCACTGGCCCCTATAAACAGGTCCGAGAACAGAGTGGTTCACAGATCAAAGCAGACACCTCCTCCTTCCTCACATTTTCCTTCATCCCAGCCACTGCCTACTCTCCACCCTAAGAGTTTCCAAAACTCACCCAGCAACAGCCTCCTGGGCCTTCTGCTTCCGAGCAGCCCTTTCAATGGGCAGCAACTGAATAAAGAGACAAGAGGCTGGTGATGCAAAGCCTGCCCTTCCACCAGCCCACGAAATACTTCCTACCTCTGTTTTTTTCCTAAATACAAACATAGCTCTTGCTCCCAGAAAGGAATTTAGACCCTGAAGAAATGAATATAAGATTGGCAAAATATTTACTGTTACTGAAGTGAAATGATGGATTGAAAGAGTTCGTTACATTGTTCTTCCCAAACCCGTATGTACACGGGGCGGGCGGGCGGGACACACACACACACACACACACACACACACACACACACACACACAGCCCTGGGCACCCATTTTGCCATATTTTTCTCCACGCCTACTCTACATTCTTCACACAGTTAAAATCATGATTCATTTTCGAGTCTGTTTCTCGCCTTTTCTCATTCACAGATCACAAGCATTTTCCCAGACGTAATGGCCAAACGTTAATTTAGCATACGAATGAACCATAGTTCACTTAAGCATATTAGGCATTTTGGAAGTTTCCAGGGTTTTGGCATTATGGTCCACATGGTGCCTGGAAATCGCAAAACAGTAGCTCTGCAGAGAGAAGGGGGGTTGGGGGAGAGGGGTGAAAGTGGGAACTTTCTTTTTATTCCATACGACTCGATTATGCTTGAATTTTCCTAGTAACACACTCATATACTTAAACTGTATAATACATGATAACTTCTTATACTTCAGCAAGTAAACCTCTGTCTACATTCTGGATCACCTTCCTAAGGTGGAATTACTAAGTGAAAAGGAAAAACCTTTTTAAGGTTCTCAGATACCAAATGCTTAAAAAAAAAAAAAAAAAATTGTGTGCATTTCTAGTCCCATCAGTGGGGCCATACAAGTGTCCGCCTTACCATGTCCTCACCAGCACTGAGCGTCGTTATATTTTAAAGTGCTCTATCCTGTGGCTCTTTTAAACTTGCACATGCGCTGAGAGGAGGTAAGGTGCTACGAAAAGTGATGGAACACTAAAATCCCTTTTCTCCACTCAGGCTTATCCCTGTCACCGAGAGATAGTCTCAAGGATCTGGAAAGACTCTAAAAGGCAAGGACAGCTTTCTGAAGACCCAGAGAGATAAAGCTCACCTCTGCACCGTCATCCTGATCTTCGTCCTCTGAGCTGGAGTCAGCTCCATAGTCATCTACCATGTCAGCGTCACTGTCCTCGGAGCCCCAAAGGTCCCCCTGGTTCACCATACCACCCCCTTCAGAGTCTTCCTCCTCTTCTTCCTCGTCACTGCTGTGGGTTGGTGCTGGGCGCTTCTTGCCTCGAGCACTGTTAAATAAGGACGGGGCTCCCTTCTTACTGGGTGCCTGGACAGCTCCTGCAGAGATCCCAGAGGGTTTGAAGAATCCTGGGCTGATGGCAGCCACACACTGATGGAGCCTCTGTACTTTCTACCCCCAAGAACGTCCTCTGGCTGTTCCTTTCACTTCAGAAATACTCAACAAGCCCCTCCCTACCCAGGACCCAGAGGACTCCTCACGTGGCACCCAGCTCCTATGTCCACTGACCTTCTGATAGCTTTCCAGGCAATGGTTTGGCCCCAGGGGACTTATTCATCTCAGGGGCTTCAGCAGAACCCAACCTCCTCCTGGCTGCCCTGAAAACATAAAAGGAGTGAGGAAATGGAACACACCTCTAGGCTCTGCCACTTCCCAGTGCAGGGAAACCTGACAGTCCCCAACAGCTCTTTCCATCAGCATGATCACATGGGAGCAGTGCCTCAAGATGAGCGGGACCAATTTAACCTGGGTAACGTAAGTCTAGACATGCACACTCACCTCTTTCGGGCACGACTGGACAGCCTCTTGAAATTTTCATCACCACCTGTTTAAAAAAAAAATTTTTTTTGAACAGGCAGGACAGGAGGTTACAGGGGGAATGAAAAAGAAAGCAACGGGAAAGGAAATAAAAGGGAAGAGACTTCGAACACTAGTTAGAGGCAGTAGATGATAAGTCACTCCACTGTGCTCTACCGGGAGCTGGATAACAGACGTAGAGGAGATGATTTCCACCTGGCTGTTCACCAGCCAAATCCAAACAGGGCCTCCCTCCAGACTGATTTCAACAAACAGCACCATCATCATTCTGGTAACACAGATTCAAAACTTTCTTCTCCCCTTTCTTTTACTCTCAACTCATCAGTCACCAACCACAATAGATTTTACCTTTACAACTGCTGCGGTTCGTATATTCTCCAAGAAACAGAAAATTTAAATCTCAGCTCTGTCATTTAAGAACTATTTACAGGTTAACCTCTCAGCACCCATTTCCTTGGCAGGGCCTCTCTCACAGGACACTGAGAATGAGAGGATACAATGTGTCCAAAGGCTTCGGTATAGTGTTTAGCATTTGCCAACACCTCAGTAAACTGCATCTTTTATATGACGTTCAACACAAACTACTTGCCCATTCTTCCCTCCCACCCAGGCTTCCATGCAGTAGACAATAACCATGCAGGAACCAGATCTGTGCTTTCCCATCTCCATGCCCTCAACAATGCGGTTCACAGTGACTGGACTATCCCCTTCCAACTTCCACTTGCTAAAATGTCACCCATTTTTCAAAACCCAACTGCTTCACAAAGTCTTTTCAAACAAAATCTTCTCAAACTCTCTAACTCCGTGGGATCCCCCTTCCTCTGAACTCCCGCAGTGTTAAACCACACCTCTCCTTGCATGGGTACTTGTGTCCCAGTCGCATCTTCCCTAAGTTCTAAACGCTAATGAGAGTACTTCATTCCTACTTATTTCCTAGTAACTCGTTAAAAGAAAATTCCGCTTGAACAGAAAGCGAACACACAAAATGACTAAAAAAAACGGAAGGGTTGCGCTACAGATAAAAGAATAGCGCAAAAGCTGGAGAACCGGGAGAGGGAGCACGCCAGACCCCTACCTGCAGGCAAGAATTTGGCAAGTTCGGTCTCGGCACCTTTCTGTTTCCGGGCCTTTCGGCCCGGCCCGCGCTTCTCCTTCTTCGTAGGGTCCAATTTACGCCCCATGGTACTGGGGAAAACAAAACGGGAGACAGTAGAAGAGCGCGTATTGTAAGGGAAAGGCAGAACGCAGACGAAGCGAAATGGAGCGGGAGAGGGTATCGCCTCCACCAAAACCTCGACTCAACAGCCCCTCGAGGCCTGGCCAAACCTCCACTCCACGCTGAGCCCCGGGCCCTGGGTCCCACGCCCTAGGTACCGCGTACCCCCACCCTCCCCACGCCCCAGTCCAGGTCAGCGCCTCACCCTTCCTTCCCCAAATTCCTCCAGACCCGCCTGCAGCCTCGGCTCACCTGGAAGCCAATCCAGCCCCGAGACGGGATTCGGAAGCAGGCGCGGAGCTCCACGTGCGGCCCAGGTCAGGCGCTCCGACGCCGCACCACGAAAACGTCTTACGCAGGCGCCCTGCGTGCCTGCCGAGGCCCCGCCTCTTCCGGTCCGCCGCGGAAGCCGGAACGTTCGCTTCCCCGGCCCGCGCGGGGCTGGGGGGGCAGTGCGGCCGGGCACGATTCTCGGGCGGACCGCTCTGCTTTCCCCCCGGGCGGAGAAGGTGGTGCACCCAAGGCGTTTTCGGCTTCCCCGCCCTCCTCTCCGGGCATGGGCCTTTCGCCTCACTGCAGATTTGTCGGAAATACTGTACCCGAAAGCAGCCCCTTCCCCTCGAACGGAGGCGCCAGAGCCGGGCCCTCCTCCGCCCGACGTCGCCTCAAGATCGGGGGACCCCACGCCTGCGACGCGGAAACCCTCTTCCTTGACCCCAGACCCCGCGCTCCCCCTCAGGTAACAGTCCTCTCCGCCCAGGTTCCCGTCTTGGAGGTCGGGAGGAAGGCATCTCGCGTCCTGACTTCATTCACGCAAGTTAACAGAAAAACCGACTTCAGCCTTTCTTCAAATAGACAGCAAGGTGCTGCTTAGCTGTTAAAACTCTTCCAGCCCTTCGTTGGTTTTGTTTTCCCAACTCTGCGAGGAAGACCCCTTCATTTTATTCGCGCGACGTCCACAGCCCGGAGAAGTCCGCTTCCGCACCCTCGCGGAGCCAGGAGGCCGCGGTGTGGGCTGTGAACCCGGGGGCTCCGGTGGCCCCGCTGTGCACAGGTGGTCTTGTCAGCACGCAGCACGTGCACAGTGGGAACTCGGCTCTTTCGTGAAATCTCAGGACACAAGGAAACCCTTCGTCTCCAAACACACGTCCCAAGGCTCCCATCAGAAACATTCATCCACCTGCACCTACACCCACACTGAACGAGAGCACTAAAATACAAGGAAACTTTTATTTTCAATTTTCGTCAAGAAATTTGCTGTGGTTTTTTATGCTTTTGGTTCTTTTTTTTTTTTTTTTTTTTCCACTTTATTTAATTCTAGCCACTCAGGGGCTGGAGCCGCTGGGTTCCTGGTATTAAAAAGATGCCAACAGAGGTAGCTGTGTCTCACCCAGGGGCCCGGCCCACTGTGAATACCCCCCAAAAAAGGAGAAAAAACACAAAATAAACCAACAAAATAAAACCAAAAGGAGGAAGAAATTCTGATCATTTTCTTCAAGCCTGTTGGGAACCCGCAACAGTTTGTGTGTAACAGACGTTACAGTGGGGAGAAGCCAGGGCCCGGAAGGCCAGCCCGCCAGCTCCCCGCAGATGGCGCCGGCGCTACTGCTGCATGTCTCTCCAGCAGGAAGGGCACCACTGCCCCTCACTCCCTCCCCTCCCCCAGTGCTCAGCGGGGCTGTTCCTCTACAACTTGGAAGATGGGGCAGAAGGAAGGAGAGGGTCTCTCAGGCCCCCAGGGGAGAAGCTGGGCAAGGGAAAGTGAGGAAGGTCACTGCTCAGCGGTGGAGGTGGTATCATCAATCTGGATCTTCACTGCTGCTGGGCTACCTATAGGAAGAGAAAGCCAAGGGAGTCAGAATTCCAGACTCCAGGAACCCACCTGATCCCAAGGGAACTCACTGGTAAGCCAGCCCCACCTGCCCAGTATGTAAAGCTAGGGACAGACAGCAGAGTTAAAAGTTCTAGAATGGCTCTGTTGGAAGGGCTGGCCAGACGAAAATGGTCCTATACCTGCTGTGGAGGTGGTTCAGGTGCCCGGTTTGCCAGGCGACTGAGAATATTACGCTCTGACATCTGTAGCCTCACAGCAACTGGGGGAATTCGGGCAATAGTAGCTGGGAGTCGAGTCACATCGGCTTTCATGTCACTCAGCAGTTCTTCTAGCTGTTTCAGAACTGCAGGGGGAAGAAAAAGAGGCGGTGAGCCATGGTAGTCAAGACCGAGGTCCATCTTTCCCATTAAGTGGACCCCCCACACACACCCATTACTTCTCAATGACCAAGTGACTGATGTGCCGGAGTATTGTCTTTTGTCATTGAGTCACCTGACCTGGCTCCACCACACTCAAATTCCTGTCCCTCATATTCCAGTTCCAACTGTCCATGATTCTGTGCTTTCTAAAGCCAACTGTCCCTTGATCCCTATTGTCTCTATTTCCTCCACTTCTTCAATAGCTATTCCTATTGTTTCCTCTTCTCACTATCTTTCCTCTGCACCTTTGGAGCTGTCTCCCTTTTCCTTTATAACAGCTTTCTTTTCCTCATTTCACCCTCCATCCCCCTCACAATGTCTTAACTTTAATTAAAAACAGAATGTTGAAAGCAGTCTAGAATTTGACAAGATCTTAAATCACCTTGTTACCTCTAAACTATCCCAGATCACACTATATTATTCTGCTTTGCTTTCCACCTCCAAGAACTGGAATACATTCAAGAGTTAAAAAGCAAAGAACTACTGTCCTTGACCGTCTCTAAGATGTTAGCTTCCTAAGAAGGAACGCAAGGATCCCCAGCACACCCTAAGCTCCCAGACAAAGAAAGGGGCTCCAAAAAAAGGCTCAGACCTGAGAAGTAGGTGTGTGTCGGGGAGGGGCAGAGGAGGAAGGAGGCCAAGTCCACAGGAGGCAGGGGAGCCACTGGCTACCTTTGTGCAGGACCGCATTTGCTGGCTTGTTTCCCGCCATCGACTCCTTGGACAGGTGCTGATGACTCTCTGCCAAACACTCCACCTCAGCAAAGCGGGTGTTCAGGGCCATGGAAGGGTGAGAGGGGTCCTCTGACATGTTCAGGTAAGCCGCCCGACGCAGCTGCTCCTCAATCACCAGGGCTTGTTCTAAGAGCTGGACAAGAGAGAAACAGGAGATGGCAGCTGGACTGACACTCACTTTGCTCATTTCTCGTGGGCCTCTCAGAACCCACACCTGGCCAGTTCAACATTCCATTGCCTTTTTCACCCTACTTTGAAGGTCTGTGTTTTTAAAGCTCTTTACCCTTTATTGATTCACTCTTATACAAAAGTGATAAATCCTCAATTTAGAAAATACAGAATGTATAAAGAATTAAAATCACAATTCCACCTCCGAGAGCTACTGTTAACATTTTGAGGTTTTCTGTTACATGTTTTTTACAAAATTAAGATTCTATATACGTATTTATATTGTTTTCACTCAAAGTTACATGGTAAGGCTCTTCCCTCGTTATTAGCTGCTCTTTATAAAAGATGACATTTTTTCCCCCATTCTTTTTCAAACTCTTTTCCCGTTTAGGTAATTACAGAATACAGATGACTTAATGGTTGCACGGCAGTCCATCTACCCTATCAAGTTGTTTTACTCTCTAAAATTATTCCTGTTGTTTCTTTTCTTTCATCTCTATATCTCACTCCCATTCCTTTCCTTCCTCAATAGGCAATCCTTCTAATATACCTACTGTGTGTCTTTTTGTGGGTTTTCTTGAAGACAGTATTGTTTCATGTGCACATTTCTCATTTACAGAATGTTTTTCTGTACATTATAAAATGCTTTTTCATTTCCCCACTACATACCTTTTCTAAAGGTCCATTTATGTTACAAAACGTGTATTTTGTTGCTGCCAACTGTTTCTTAATGCTCGGTGATGTGAATCCACACTTTACCTACCCACACTCCCAATGTCAAACATCTAGGTTGCCTCCAGGCCCCACCACCAAAAATCGTAATGCAACGAACACTTGCACATGTCACCCGATGGAGCTGTGTAAAACGGCCTTTGAAATACATTTCAAGGGACAGAATGTTGATTCATGACTTACGAGACTTATTTTACTCAAGTATCCACTGGTTCTTAAAAAGAATGAATCCACTAGGGGTCAGGAAAAAGGACACTATGAGAATGGACTATTGTTTCTTCCAGAAGACCTGGCTCCATTCAGGCCTAACTTATCCCCAAACAGACCAAGCACCTCCTTTCGATCTATATACCACCCTGTCTCCTTCACCAACTCCCCTCCCTCTTGCCCCAAACTATGAGCTTTCTCCAGGATCAGCATTCTCCCAAGAGCTCTCTCCCCTCCTGGCATCAGCCAGCACCTCTATGCAAATGAGTTGGTGCTTTTCAAACATGCATCTCAAGCACTGATTGTTCTGATCCCGCTCGTGCATGGTTGATCACTTTGATCCCACTTGTTTAACGGTGGTGGGAGTACTGGGAGGATATTTACTTGTGAAAAACACCAAATGACTTGTCTAAAATTGAACTTAACTTTTTTCTACAAACTGCTCCCTCTCCTCACTTCCCTGATCTGCCAATTTAACTTCCTCAGTGACTCAGACTCAAAACTTCAGTTATTTTTGGAGTCTCACTCCTTTGTATCTCAAATTCAATATAGTAACTCAGGGGTCAGCAAACTATGGCCTGTGGGCCAAATCTGGGCCACTGCCTGTTTTTGGATGGCCCAAGAGCTAAGAATGGGTTCTTCATTTTTAAATGGTTGAAAAAAAATCAAAATAATAGTTTATAAAGCTTCATAAAAATTATATGAAGTTCAAATTTTAGTGTCAATAAATCAAGTTTTACTGGAACATATTCATACTTATCACCTATGGCTGCTTGCCCACTATGACAGAGCTGAGTGTCAGTGTCTCACAAAGCTTGAATTACTTTGGCCCCTTAATAGAAAAAGTTTGCTGACCCCTACAGTAAATCAATAAATCCTGTAAATTCCTTGGTGTTTCATTCCCTTTATCTTTTATTTATTTATTTATTTATTATTTATTTATTTGGCTGCACCGGGTCTTAGTTGCAGCACGCTGGATCTTAGTTGTGGCACGGGGGATCTAGCTGCCTGACCAGGGATCAGACCCGGGCCCCCTGCACTGGGAGTGCAGTCTTAACCACGGGACCACCAGGGAAGTCCCTCGTTCCCTTTATCTTATCCTTTTCATTTTCCACAACCAGCATCACAGACGAGCCCTTACTACCTCATGACTATATGATAGTTCTGTAATCTCATGAATGTTCTGTTTCAGTTTCCCTTGGTTGTATCAAAACCCTTCACAAACCCTCAATGGCTGCCCATGAACTATAAGGTAAAGTCCAAACTCTCTTATCTGGTGCCAAAAACCTACCTACCGACCTCCAGCCTTACTTCTCTCTCCAACGTACCTCCCACCATCACCAACACAAGTGTCTTCTACACCCCACCTGGACTATTTGCTGTTTCCAAATACCATAAGCTCTACAGGCTCTGTCTTTGCCTAACCTAATTCTTTTGATCAAAGGGCCTTCCGTTTCTATCCGGCAATCTCTATTACATTCACCAAAACTTCATTCCAATGCCACCTTCTCCCTGGAGCATTTGTGAGCTCTCCCCACTCCCCACATTCCCTCTGGAGAACTTTCTTAAGGATTTAGCAGTCTCCCTCGCAACACACAGAATGACATTCATTTGACCACGCATCTGCCTCTACGTTAAACTGAGCTCCTTGAGAACAGGCACCAGGCCTGTCCCCGGCCCACCCACTCCCTAGCACATGATGTTTGAAGGTTTACTAGTGTCCATTTCTTATTCCCCCAATTATACTCAGCGTTAAGATCCACGTGTCTCATCTCCATGGTATCCCATTATGATGGTCTGCACACAAGGTGCCCTCAATATGCATTTGCTGAATTCCTGAGGAAAACTCCCCTTCAGTCCTGGGCGTATCAGCCCTAGTGATTCTGAAAATGGAGCTCTACACCTTTGCGTCTATCCCACCCTTCATCCACACAGACCCAGAAAAAAGTACCACCAGCCCACTGGCAGCCCCGCCTCCTCAGAGATCCAATTCAGTCCCACCTCTGTATCTTTCCTCCTGAACACTCCAGCCTACCGTGTTCCCCCAGCACACCCACTGCACTGGTCTGTGTCATGCGTCAGGCACAGTCACCTTCAGCCCTTAACCAGCTGGTTAACCTTCAGGTCTGTATGTGTTGATGTCTAATATTTAAGATACTTGGGAGCAAAGCCTTGCACAGGACACAAGGCGAAGTGCACAGGAGGGCACAATGATCAACGTGGCTGAATGAGCAGACCCCCTCCTTTAGTCCCGTCTGCACTTTAAAGGCCGCCACGCCAACGCTGTATTCCTCCTCGTCCTGCTCACCTTGAACCTTCGGGCTAGAAACTTATTCTTGATCTCTAAGAAATTGCCACGGTTCATTTCACCCTTGAAAGGCTCATTGAGGATAGCATAGCGTGGGTCATTCTGGATGTCCTGCCACCGGGCATAGCCATGGCTATTGGAAAATTAATTGCTCAGGAAAAACGAAACAAGGAAATTAAGAACTTCAAACTGTGGACCCTCAGAAACCTTCACCAAGGACCTCAGCCCCAACTCAGGCAAAGGATACTTTATGATGCCAGCCAGCAGCCAGTAGTCATGCCGTCGGTGCCAGATCTCATAAGTCTTCTTGGTGACTGTGGCTGCCCGCTCCTCATTCTGCCAGAGGGAGTGCAACTCTGAAGAGGAATTTAGGGAAGGTTGGGGGGAAAAAGAAAGGCAAACATCTGTGAGAATTCAAAAAGCTATTTATTCCTGATTCCCAGATACCAACTTGATACGCCTCTGGCTTTCTAACATGGACCCCAGAGGGGTGTGCAGTCAGCCTGGCATTCTCTCTATGAGAGGTAAAGTCTCTGTACCCTGGTTTCTGACAAGAACCCTGGTTTCACCTCGAATCCATCTAACCCCAGTGGGCCCCTCTTTTTCATACCAGTAAAACCGCCATCTGCAATGTTGAACATGAAACGCTGTTTAATATTTTTCTTCTGCTTCTCATCATTCAGGTCCTTGGGGGTCTCTCCATTCTGAAGCATCACCTCTTTTTTCTCTTCTTCTTCTTTCTTCTCCTCTACAGGACATGCAGAAGAAAAATGTCAGCTCCAGACAGAAGCCAGCACCATAGCCCTTACCCATACATAGCACCATATGCTACAAGATACCCATCCACCTCCACCCTTTCTCCACAGAAGTGTTCTTAAACCCAGGAAAAGGTGCCACTGGCCCACTGACAGCCACATGTGGGGAGAGGTGGAGTCTTTTAGCTTGGGATAAAATGATTATATGGGTATGGATGGGGGAACCTGGGGGTGGAGGGGTGTCCAAGAGATAAAGTCCTTCCTTTCAGCTTTAGAGTCCTTTTAAAAGCACAGTCAGCTTCTCCAAACACCCACCTTTGTCCTCCACCACAATGGGAATCAGATCGACTGCTGACTTCTCCTCCACCTTCTCCACATCAGCAATACCTGGGAGAACAGATGGCACTGAGAGCATATCTAAGGAAGTGTATTCTCTGTTCTACACTATATCCTGAACCTAAATCATGATGAAAGTCATAAAAGATGTCTTGAGAGAGAAAAAGCCCACAGTTTAAAATCAAGGGTACAAGATTCTTCAGTGTGTCACTTCCTCTGGACTTCCCTCCAGCCGGGCTGCAAGCCCAAGAGCAACTGTGGTTCACAGGGATCTGTAGTGTGTGAAAATGTACATACCTTTGGGATCTGTCTCCATTGGCTCCTCTGTTCTCTCCTTGACCTCTGCCTTTTCCACTTTCTCCTCTCCCTCGGGAGGCTCAACAAGGACTTTTTCATCCTCCGAGGCAGGGGCAGGGGGCTGTGTACACTTCAAAGGAAAGAAGAAAGAAGCTGAAGCAGACAGGCCAGCACCCAAGAGGAAGAACAGGCTTACCCATCTGCCTTTGGTGTGGCATCCAGTCACCCCGTCTCTTACCTCAACAGTGGCTTCAGGGGCTGCAGATTTCACTTCCTTCTCGCCTTCTGCACTGTCTTCTTCTTTGAGGCTATTTTCCTCTATTTTTATCCCATCCTCTGCACACCAATAATAGACATTCATTACGAAGAAGGTCCCAGATCAAAGAGAAGGTCACACCTTCTCAGTTTGTCTCATCTTAAACTGTCCTCTCGTGCCTTTAAGAGCCAGCCCTATTCTTAGGACAGCCCTCCTAAACTGAGAGGGAGATTGCTGTGTGTCCTGCCAGACTCCCCTGTTAGAACTGAGTACAGGGAAACAGAAAAAGCAAAGGCCAGGACAAGAAGAAAAGGATAGAAAACAACAGTCCAGGCAGACTTACCAGCAGGTGGGGCAGGTGCAGGAGTATTGGGTTGTGTGTCCCCTGGAGTGGAGGGTGTGGGAGTCTTTGGGGAAGGTGACCCTGGCTGTGACATTTTCTTGTTTTCCTCTACTTCCGCAAGTTCGGGCATGCTCCAGCGCCCGTTAACATGTTCAAACTCCTGAACCTGCAGCAATGGGACAAGATGCTGAAGACCCAATTCCATCTAGGTTCCTTTCCTGCTGGCTCTCCAGTTTCACCTAGAAACCCCTGAACGATGGAGGGAGGTTCAGGGCTCACCTTCTTGCGAATCAAGGACATGACACCAATCCTAGTAAGGACGTGCTGGCGAGACAGGCCTTCTCGGGGTACACCATCAGCAAAGGTCTCGGCCCCGTCTGCTCCCGGCTCACATAAATGCCGCATAAAAAGAGAGACGTAAGCCCTGTAGTAAACAAATAGAGAAATGGGTTAAACAGCAATCATGCCAACTCCTAGATCAGATTCTTTCCCACCCGCAGTCAGGCATCACCCCAGACAACAACTATGGCTCCATTTGAGGCAAAGCCCACCATCGTGCTGAAAGCTGGTCTCCAGACCCCACACCATGTCCCAGGTCCTCTTCCAGGGAAGCGAGGAGTACAAGGAACGCTTTTACTAACAGCTTCCCTTGCCAAGGTCAGCAGAGGAGACAGCCGATGTCCTGCGCAGCCTGCACTAGTACTGTGGAGTGACCAGAGACTAAAAGCCCTTGCTCTACATCAGTCATTCCAGCTCTCAACTTACTTGAACTCTTTCTCTGACTTGCCTCGCAGATCTCTCACAAGCCACTGGGTGGTAAAAGCATCCTGAGGTGGCATCCCATATCGCATAATCGCATTAAGAAAGGCTTTTCGCTGACGAGCATTAAAGCCAAGAACCTGGGGGGAGAAGGAACCCAGGTGAGAGGAGTAGACCTTACTCCACCAAAGACCCGACAGCAGCACTCACCCAACCTTCCCTAGAACGGAACGGTACTTACTTCAATATTCCCACCAACACGGGCCAACAGAGGAGGCAATGGCTTATCTTTATCATTCCGCAGGCCCTTGCGACTGGGCCTGCGGGGAGCTGCGAGAAGAAAAGGATGCGTGAGCGACACCGATAGGGATATTAGACAAGGCAGTATTTTAAAAATCCAGCAGAAAGGCATAGCCCTCACCTTCTGAACGTTCATCAAAGTCTTCATCACCTTCCTCTGAGGCCACTGAATAATCGGACTGGTTGTCGGACTGGTCGTCCTGCCAATCTGGAGGGAGAGAGGGCAGATGAGCGGGGCCCACTGCTCTAGTGGAACGGCCCATGGGTTGGGGGCGGGGCCGGCCACACACACCTCGGTCCTCCTGGGAGCCATCATTGTAGTTGACCTGTTTACGGATTCTTTTTCCTTTGCCCAGATTGCGGGCCAGATCTTCTTGCTGCTGCTCATAATGGTGCCGCAGCAATTTCTCCCAGTAGTCAGGATCCACACTTTCTTCCTGTTTTATGATTTCCCGTTCTACCTCCTCTTCCTCCTGGGACAGAGGGAGGGCCAGGACTCAGGGGTGCTGAAGTCGGCACCACCAGCTACCCCTGGTCCTCACAGTCCCCGTTCTGCTATAGCTCCTTCTCATGACTGGACTCTGAAATACTTGGTGAGCCTGCTTGGACCTAAGAGCTTAAAAGAAATTTAATTGACAAGACATGGTTGGTTCCTCGTGGTTATGTTTAGATTAGCAGTCAAAATAACTAAAGAAAAATATAGGATGGAGCTGTTATCACAAGAGAAGAATGAAGAGACAGTATGTTTTCTTTTAACCCCTTTTACTGATGCATATACAGTTGCGAGACAGTAAAATGAAGAAAAGTGAGGTTACAGCCTTAGCAAGGTAGAATGGAGAAGCTTCTGAAATACTGCAAAAGATTTTCCCAGGAGATAAAGTAGAAGGGCCATAAGCCCTTTCTGTTCTTCATAAACTTCATAAAAGTTTACCAACAGTGAAAAAAAAATTATATATATCCTCTTATATCCCAATAATGTTTATGCTCCTTTGAAAGTCTTACCTTTTTTTCAGATCGTTCAGGACCACTAATTCCAAATCCCTTACATTAGAATTAAGCTGCTGCTAACAGCATAATACTAGAAACAACCTAAGTATCCATCATTATGGAACTTGAATAAACTATGGGGGGTGAAAAGGGTGAAGAGAGTCAAAAGGTATATAAACTTCCAGTTATAAAATAAATAAGTCATGGTGATTTTATGTATAGCATAGTAACTATAGTTATAAACTTCCAGTTATAAAATAAATAAGTCATGGTGACTTTAGTATAGCATAGTAACTATAGTTAATACCATACTGCATATTTGAAAGTTGCTAAAAGAGCAGCCCTCAAAAGTTCTCATAGGAAAAAAAAATGTATAACTATGTATGGTGACAGATATTAACTAAACTTATCGAGGTGACCATTTCACAAAATATACAAATATCAAATCATTATGTTGTACACCTGAAACTAATATAATGGCATATGTCAATTATATCTCAATTTTTTAAAGTAAATAAATTATGGTACTTCCAAACAAGGACATATTATGCAGCGAATAAAGGGGTGGGGAGGGGGGAAAGCTCTTTGGGTACTGATTTGGACAAAATCTTCCAAGATTTATTAGGTGGATAAAAATAAGGTACAGAATGTCATGTATAAGAAACTACTTTCCTTATGCAGCAACATGGATGCAAGTAGAGATTATCATACTAAGTGAAGTCAGAAAGAGAAAGACAAATATCATATGATATCACTTATATGTGGAATCTAAAATAGGACACAAATGAATCTATGTAACAGAAACAGAATCACGGACAGAGAGAGAAACAGAATCACGGATGTAGAGAACAGACTGGTGGTTGCCAAGGGGGAGGGGGTTGGGGGAGGGATGGAGTGGGAGGCTGGGGTTAGCAGATGTAAGCTTTTATATAGAGAATGGGTAAACAACAGGTCCTACTGTATAGCACAGGGAACTGCCACAGTGGAAAAGAGTATATATAAAATAAGATAATATATATATATATATATATGTATAACTGAGTCACTTTGCTGTACAGCAGAAATTAACACAACATTGTAAATCAAATATACTTCAATTAAAAAAAACAACTACTTTCCTTAAAAGGAAAAAAGGCGTTCGTGTGTATATACATGTATATGTATATATACATATATATGTAATTTGTGTGCACATAAAATAATTTATAAAATAAATATCAATTATCCCCAGGGAGGGAGCTAGGTAGCCAAAGGACTGGAGTGGGAAAGAGATACTTCTGTAGCTTTTGAATTTTGAACGAGGTGAATTACAGTTGACCCTTGAACAACACAGGTTTGAACTGCATGAATCCATTTATATGCAGCTACTTCTCAATAGTAAGTACTACGGTATTACATGGTCCATGGTCAGCTGAATCTGCGGATGTGGAGGAACCACAGATATGGAGGGCTACACTATCTATTCAAAAAATAAAGTTTAACGGGACCTAATGAAACTTCAAAGCTTTTGCAAAGCAAAGGAAACTACAAACAAGATGAAAAGACAGCCCTCAGAATGGGAGAAAATATTTGCAAACGAAATCAATCGACAAAGGATTAATTTCCAAAACATATAAACAGCTCATGCAGCTCAATATTAAAAAACCAACAACCCAATCCAAAAATGGGCAGAAGACCTAAATAGACATTTCTCCAAAGAAGACATACAGATGGCCAAGGGGCACATGAAAAGCTGCTCAACATCACTAATTATTAGAGAAATGCAAATCAAAACTACAGTGAGGTATCACCTCACACCAGTTAGAATGGGCATCATCAGAAAATCTACAAACAACAAATAAATGCTGTAGAGGGTGTGGAGAAAAGGGAACCCTCCTGCACTGTTGGTGGGAATGTAAACTGATACAGCCGCTATGGAGAACACTATGGAGATTCCTTAGGAAACTAAAAATAGAACTACCATACGACCCAGCAATCCCAGTACTGGGCATATACCCAGAGAAAACCATAATTCAAAAAGACACATGCACCCCAATGTTCACTGCAGCACTATTTACAATAGCCAGGTCATGGAAGCAACCTAAATGCCCATTGACAGAGGAATGGATAAAGAAGATGTGGTACATACATACATACAGTGGAATATTACTCAGCCACAAAAAGGAACGAAACTGGGTCATTTGTAGAGACGTGGATAGATCTAGAGACTGTCATACAGAGTGAAGTTAAGTCAGAAAGAGAAAAACAAATATTGTATATTAACGCATATATGTGGAACCTAGAAAAATGGTACAGATGAACCGGTTTGCAGGGCAGAAATAGAGACACAGATGTAGAGAACAAACGTATGGACACCAAGCGGGGAAAGCGGTGGGGGGTGGGGGCAGTGGGGGGATGAATACGGCGATTGGGACTGACATGTATACACTGATGTGTATAAAATAGATAACTAATAAGAACCTGCTGTATAAAAGTTAAATAAAATAAAATTCAAAAAAAATAACATTTAAAAATATTATAAAGTAGGAGCTTCCCAGGTGGCGCAGTGGTTGAGAGTCCGCCTGCTGATGCAGGGGATGCGGGTTCGTGCCCCAGTCTGGGAGGATCCCACATGCCGCAGAGCGGCTGGGCCCGTGAGCCATGGCCGCTGAGCCTGCGCGTCCGGAGCCTGTGCTCCGCAACGGGAGAGGCCACGACAGCGAGAGGCCCGCGTGCCGCAAAAAAATATATATATATATATAAAGTAAACAGCAGCCTCAGCCACTAAAGAGAGGGCTGTCTGTATACCTGTGTAGTCATCAGGAGAGGTCATCAGTGGGAGGGAGAGTGCCACCCCTCCCCTACAACCACTCGGCACGTTCTGCCCCAGTCAGTCACTCCCATATGCGGTCACCACCCTGACAGAAGGGCAGTTTTGGCTGAATACTACTGGTCCGTAGACCTGTCAGACTTTTCAGCCACAGTTACACCCAACTGAAGTTAGCAGAATCACTTTCAAGAACAAGGATAATACGTATCAGGAAAATAAAAAAAAGAAAAGAAAAATACAACAAGAGGGATGGTTCTGAATTGGAAGGATGAGAAAAGATGGCAAGGACCACCAGAAACTGATGCCAATTCAAAGAACCCTGACCTGGTGGCTAAAAGAGGACCAGAAGCGAAAGCAATTTTTTGTTTCATTTTATACCCTAGATATCATTAGGAGGAAAAACTTCATTACAGAGGCCAAGCATTTATAACTGAGTATGTTTTGTTTTCTACTAAAAAAAAGACCAAGAATACACAAGAAAACAAAAAGGGAAAACAATTCTAAAGTTTTAAAAAGCACAGGGGGAAAAAAAAAAAAGCACAGGGGATACGCTAAGTATGTATCGTATCTCCTACCTTTTCTCCGGAGAGACTTGAGATAGCAATCCAAAATTTATTTATAGGGCTAATAAAATACATAAGAGAAAATAAGATGAGATTCTGATAAAGAAGAGCTAATACAGGGCTCCCCTGGTGGCGCAGTGGTTAAGAATCCACCTGCCAATGCAGGGGACACGGGTTCGAGCCCTGGTCTGGGAAGATCCCACATGCTGCGGAGCAACTAAGCCCGTGCGCCACAACTACTGAGCCTGCGCTCTAGAGCCCGCGAGCCACAACTGCTGAAGCCCGCACGCCTAGAGCCCATGCTCCGCAACAAGAGAAGCCACCGCAATGAGATGCCCGTGCACCGCAACGAAGAGTAGCCCCTGCTGGCCGCAACTAGAGAAAGCCTGCACACAGCAAGACCCAACGCAGCCAAAAATAAAAATAAAAGTTATTAAAAAAAAAAAAAGAAGAAGAAGAGCTAATACAAGTGTTTTGAGTGTGAAAAGTGGCCGGACAGCCACGTCAAAGATGAGAATGTGATTTGCTCATATGTTACAGAATTTTTCTTCAAAGGAAGAGGTATATCAATTCAGCAATGTACTAATTTGCCTACAGATGGTTTCCTCTCATCTCAAATACCATCGTGGTCTCAACTCCAATTTTTGGACCAATCACCAAGCACAGCATTGCTTTGGACTCATACTCACCCCCATTTCTTCTTCTCGCACCACATACTGGGCCACTTTGAATGAGCTCAAATATTCATTCATGCCCTGCAATTCCGTATCTTCTGTCTCATCCTGGTTCCGGTCCAGCAGTCGTTCAATGGCCTTATCGTCATAGTGGATAACACTGCTGTCTTCTCCCTCTTTGTTGTCTCCTCCTATAAAGAATCAGGGGTCCATACCCCCAGTTAACTTCAGCAGCTGCAGTGGAAAAAGCAAGTCCCAGAGGACCCTAGGTCTGAGTCTCAGGACCCTAGGTATCAAAGATACCCTTTAGAGAAGCCAAGCCCCACACCAAAACAAGCTCCTGCCTAGCTCACCTCCATCTGTGGCTTCGTCCTTGAATAGCTCCTCAGTGCCAAACTTGAGGATGTCATCAAGCTCCTGTTTGGACATGGATCCAGTCTTGGAGCCCAGCCCAGGCCGAACAACTAGATGCGTCAGCATCATCTTCTTCTTTGCCACCTGCGTGATGCGCTCCTCCACTGACGCACGCGTCACAAACCGGTAGATCATCACCTTCTTGTTCTGCCCGATACGGTGAGCTCTGCTAAAGGCCTGGAGTTGTGCACGAAACGGAGGCAAAAACTGAAGTAATCATATTTCCTTACTTCTACTCTTGCCCTGACTTCCACACAATAAGTTAAATCCAGCATAAGGCAGGAGCTGCAGCTTGCCCTCACACAAAACTTCCCTTTGCACCCCTACCCCAAGATACCACCCTCTATCATGTTACCCAAAATAGGACCATAGCTAACCCAAACTCTCTGGCTTACAATAAGGTAAAAGACATTTGAAAACAATCTATTGTTTCCCCCTGAAACAACTAATCCCAGATGGTGGAGCCCTCACAGAGAACACTATGCATTTCCAAAAAGTCACTGTAGACCAAGGCTGCTACCTCTGCTCACCTGGATGTCATTATGGGGGTTCCAGTCAGAATCATAGATAATAACTGTGTCAGCAGTGGCCAGATTGATTCCAAGGCCCCCAGCTCGAGTGGAAAGCAAGAAGCAGAACTGCTGAGCACCTGGTGCTAAGAGAGGAACCAAAAACACCATTAGAGGTGTCTCTGGAATTCCAGTTAATAAATGTTTAAGGAATATCAGAACTATAAAACCTCATTAGGAGATGCAAACTATTGTATATAGAATGGATAAACAACAAGGTCCTACTGCATAGCACAGGGAGCTGTATTCAATATCCTGTGATAAACCATCATGGAAAAGAGGATGAAACAGAGTGTATGTATATGCATAACGGAGTCATTTTGCTGTACAGCAGAGATTAACACAACATTGTAAACCAACTATATTTGAATTAAAGTACCCACCTCATTAGGCAAACACAAAACTAATAATATTAATAAGTAATACTCATAAGCAAGGTCCACCAATGGATACTGAAATCAGTGTGAAGGTTTAAGGAGAAACAGGATGTCACCACAGTCTAAAGTATCTCCCTCAAGATATCTATTAATCACAATGCAAAAAAAAAAAGAGTAACTTTACATGGGAGGAATTCAACAGACACCACCTTAACCAAGTGATCAAGGTTAACACCAGCAATGGAACATTATCAACATCATGTCCTCCCTGGGAATGATGCACTGAAAAGGACACAGCATCGCTTCTCCGGGATTCCTGTCCAAAATGTCTAGTGTCAATCTCAACAGAGAAAATATCAAAGCAGAGACGTTCTAGGGCTTCCCTGGTGGCGCAGTGGTTGAGAGTCCGCCTGCCGACGCAGGGGACACGGGTTCGTGCCCCGGTCCGGGAAGATCCCGCATGCCGCGGAGCAGCTGGGCCTGTGAGCCATGGCCGCTGAGCCTGCGCGTCCAGAGCCTGTGCTCCGCAACGGGAGAGGCCACAACAGTGAGAGGCCTGCGTACCGAAAAAAAAAAAAAAAAAAAAAATACAGAGACGTTCTACAAAAGAGCTAACCAGTCGTCATCAAAGGTATCAACGTCATGAAAGGAAAGGAAAGAATGAAGAACTGGAAGAGAAACAACAACTACGCTCAACGTGGGATCTGGGACTGGATCCTGACACAGGAACAGTGGTGACATTCAATTCAAGTCTACAGTTTAGGTAGTAGTATGACGCCACTGTTAATTCCCTGGGTTTGATCATTGTACTGAGGTTATATAAGTCATTATCAAGAAAAGCTGGGTGAAGTGTATACACCAACTCTCTGTATTATTTTTTGAACTTTAAGTTCACAATTATTTCGAATTAAAAAGTAAAAAAAAAAGAAGAGGAGGTGGTAGTGGCTACGGAGACAAGCCTGCCACTAACTTGTTATCTGGGTTTGGTAAGTCCTGGTCCCTCCTGGGCCTCAAGATGCAATGCGGAGGGTTAAATAAAGTGCCCTTCTTTTTAGCAGAAAGAACAAAGACTCCAAAGGGAATAAACAATCTCCTAGCAATAATCCAAACATCCTTCCAATCGAGACATTCAACAGTACTCTTCCACGTCAATTGACAAAAGACCCTAAACCTCTACACAGAAAAGCGGATGCTCAAGAAGAACAAGTGATCGGTCCAGGGCCGTGAGTGAGGGTGCCAGGACCGAAGGCACTCCTTCCCTCTCACCATTGAAGCGGTCAATGGCCTCCTGACGCATGTTCCCAGTGATTCCACCATCAATACGTTCATATTTATAACCTTCATGTTCCAAGAAATCCTCTAGCAGGTCCAGCATCTTGGTCATCTGGAAAATGAGCATACTTTAATTATGGGATTAATCCGATGACAATTCCTCCCCTGTGTCACTGAGCTGCCCACTGCTACCCACAAAAGCTCCCACACAATACCTGGGAGAAGATGAGTACACGGTGCCCACCCTCCTTAAGGTTCTTGAGCATCTTCTGAAGGAGCAGTAACTTCCCAGATGCTCTGATTAGGGCACTGCCGTCATACATGCCATTAGGCATCTTAGGGGCTTCCTGAGGAAATAAGCAAAAAAGAAAAAAATATTGAAAGAAACCCCAAACGGAGCAGTTCCCGCCCAGGGAGGAACAAGAGGTGGCACAACGTACCATGGCAGCCACGGGGAAAAGATACGGGTGGTTGCAGCACTTTTTAAGATCCATCACGACATTTAGCAAAGAGACCTGGTTGCCGCCACCTCGAGCATTGAGCGCTTCAAAGTTTCGAGTGAGGATGTACTTGTAGTATTTCCTATGTGGGCAAGACAGCAAGGTAAGTCATGCTCAAGAGCCTTCATGTGACTCACAATGCAGTCCCAGGGTCTGGGATCTTCTTTCCAACATATCTCACTTTGGGACCAAGGAAACCTAAGAAGCGCCACCATCATCATTTTAAACAAGGTAAGGATTAACTCAGTAAGAACTCTGGGCTGCGCCGCTGTAAAGCAATTATACTCCAGTAAAGATGTTAAAAAAAAAAAAAAAAAAAAAAAGAACTCTGGGCCCCAGCAACCTGGCAACAGGTTTCTTTAGCCCTTGCTGACTCCTGTCACCACACGCCTTGTGGCGGAGTATGGAGAAGGAAACACTGTGCAGACTGGCAGGTGTCTAAGTGTGTCTGCAAAACGGAGCCAGTGCTTCTGTCCCTTCAGACTCACTTCTGCATAGGGCTCAACTCCACGCGCACAATGAGCTCTGTCTTGGAAGGCATGTTCTTGAACACGTCAGCTTTGAGCCGCCGCAACATGTGAGGCCCCAGCATGTCATGCAGTTTTTTAATCTGGTCCTCCTTGGCAATGTCAGCAAACTCCTCCAAGAAGCCTTCCAAATTGCTTCAGAAAGAGAAAGGAAAAAGTTGTTGGAGAGGGGGAAAGGAAGAAAGGAAAGTGACATAGGAAACGGGCAAAAGGAAGAATTAGAAGAATGCGGAGCCGATTATGGATAAGCACACACTCACTGGAACCTCTCAGGGGTGAGGAAGTTGAGCAGGTGAAACAACTCTTCCAGGTTGTTCTGTAATGGAGTCCCTGTCAGCAACAGCTTGTGCTGGAGCGAGTAACCGTTTAAGACCCGGAAGAACTGGTGAGGCAGGAGAGAAGTGGAATTCAATAAGAAGAGGGCTCCAGCACATGTCCACAGACTTCTGCTTTGCCGCCCAGCAGTTACGCCCCCATCCCCACCTTTTTTTTTTTTTCCTTTATCTTCTTTCCCGTTACTAACTCTTTTTTTCTTTTTTTTTGGCCGCACCGTGCGGCATCCCAGTTCCCTGACCAGGGACTGAACCCGTGCCCCTTGCAATGGAAGCGTGGACTCTTAACCACTGGACCGCCAGGGAAGCCCTCCATCTTACTTTCAAGGCCTGGCCTCCAAGGGTCATCTATCACGAGTGAGGAAGGCAGGCAGAGAGCCTTTCTCCCTTTCCTGTCCTCCTAGGCCTCCCCTTAATGAGTAGGCAGTACTAGAACACTAAAACTGGAGACCATACCTCCCGCCCCCCCTCACCTTAGACTGATTGTTCTTGAGCCGATGGGCTTCATCCACGATGAGGCAGGCCCAGTCAATAGAGCCCAAGATGGCCATGTCAATGGTGATCAACTCATAGGACGTCAGCAGCACGTGGAACTTCACAGATGCCTCTTTCTGCACAAGAAGGCAACCTGGTCACTCCTGTCCAACTCTGCCGGTACAGGCCAAGTCAAGGGACTCCGGGGGGTTTCCCTCCTCCCGGCTATTATCCTTTCGCCTCACCCCAGGGACCGGGGCACGAGGGGCCCAGAGCAAGAACTCCCCTCTCCGAGGGTGGGTCTCCCTCCCGCTGAGGTACCTTCATGCGGGAAGCCTTCTTGCCACCACGAATGGCATTGTCCTCAAAGGAGAACTCATTCTCTCGGATGATGGCACGGCTGTCTTTGTCACCAACGTAGGTCACCACATACATATCTGGAGCCCACATTTCGAACTCCCGCTCCCAGTTGATGATGGTAGAAAGAGGGGCGCTCACTAGGAAGGGGCCTTTGGAATGACCCTTTGAGGAAGAAGAGGAGACGGAGAGTAAGGACTGAGGGTCCCACACGCAACCCGAGCGCCCACCCTGCCCCTGAGTGGGCAGAGGACGGGTGTGTGCACGGCCACTCCTCTCCCTCCCTTCTCCATGTACCAACACGCCCTGCCTGCCCTGCAGGGAGCTTACACCGCACCCCTGCCGCTCGATGTCTCTCCACACTACTTCTACCCACAGTTCTGCTTGTCTCAGCGCATATCCGTCCCCCAGGACCGAGGCTCCAGGCACCCACCACTAATCCCACCCACAGCTCCATTCCCTCCAGTCTGTCTCTGTGTACTTGCGTCTATCTTACTGTCACTCAACACTGTTCTCCAGGGCCAGAGACCAATTTTTTTCTTCCTTCTTCTCTCTCCTCGGAGTGTCTCCTCGGAGTGTAAGAGAAGACCACGAACACAAAACACCCACACAAAAAACTAACAGCCCCAGCTCTCCTACCTCCTTGTAGAGGGAGTAGAGGAAGACTGCGGTCTGAACGGTCTTCCCAAGGCCCATCTCGTCAGCCAAGATGGTGTCGGTGCCTTGAGCCCAGGAGAAGCGCAACCAGTTCAAACCCTCCATCTGATAGGGGTGCAAGGTTCCACCTGTAGCGTCCAGGTACTCTGGCTGTCGCTCATATTTCACTGTTGGCTGAAGGATGAAATAAAGAAGTCAAGAGCTGGCCAGGGATTCCCTTCCTTCCGTAAGACAGCAGCTGCCTCCTCCTGACACACCCTCACTAGATCCTACTTGAGGGGCCACAAGACATGGTGCGGGAAGGTGCTTAATGGTTACTGTAACTTTGTGTTTTATTTAGGACCCTCCAGGAAGCAAGGCAAGACGCAGATCTTGGTCCTACAGACATCCAAGAGAGACACATCATAGTCTCCTTGGCAGTACAGTAAATTCTACTGGTCAGGAACCACCAGGTAAATGATCCTATGCCCCCTCTAGATTTATCTGTTTAACCTTAACCAGACTCACCTTATATTACACAAAACCCCGGAAGAATTGAGCCATGAATTAAGGGTCAGAAGACCCAGGTTCCAAAATAAGTTTCACAAAAGCTCGGTTATGTGACCCCTCCATACATAACACCTCCTCAGTCATATAAACACTAACATCTATGTTTTTATTTTTCTGATGAGGAAGAGAGAAAATAAAGTAATCCTAGTATTTTTCCCCTGATTTACAGAGATGTGGAGAATTAGGGAAGCAGTCTGTGTGAAGCAACTTAGCTACAGTGATCACTTGAGATCATGCCTTCAGACTGGAGCACACAACGTACGTCGTCCTACCTGACAAAACCGCCCTCCCTCTCCTGATGACTCACGTCAACCGTTGGGGTTTCAGGGGGCCTTTCCAACTTCCTCAGCTTCACCTTCTTGAGCTTTTTGCCTGGTCGTCCTTCCTCACCCCTCATCAACTCCCTAAGGAAGACAGATACGTCACACAGCTGCCTGGAGTCCTTCTCAATGAGCAGCAGCTCTACTCATCAAAGTCCCTCACCTGTGATTCCAATAGCTCTGCTTGAACAGGTCGTAGTCCTGTATCTCCACATCCTCACTCTCCCAGGATGCCTGATCATAGGGCAAGTCCCGCCACTTGATCAAGTAGTGGACATGGCCCTTCTTGTCCACGCTGCAGAGTCAAGGAGAAAAAACCCTCAGAGCCAGAAGGCCACCCTGCTCTGCTCCCCTCAAAAACCAGACCTCTAAGGAGGCCAGACACCACACGTATTCAGAAGCAAATACATCTGGCCTACCAGTCTTTGCACCAAAAATGATCTCTAGTCTACAGTCTATGGCTCAAATACCAGGATTCAGTCAGTTCATAACATACTGAGTGTCTCATCCAACTGTAACTTACTGGTAACATCCATTTTCTTAATTAATCCCCCACGGATACGCTGCCCACCTCCAGTATGCCCAAGACAAACGCAGTGTGGCCCAGCTCCCCTGGTACCTATGGTTGAGAATTCGGTGGATCATCATCCACTCAGGTTTTATCCCGTAGCGATAGAAGCGTTCCTCCATCTCTGCAAATTTAGGGTCCTTGTTCTTCCGCTTTCGGCTCTTCTCTTCATCACCACCGAAGTCCCCAGAGGGTGGCTCATCCATATCATTCTTCCGCTGGTAGTTTCGGAACATCACTTGACAGTGCAGCTCCAACTGCAGAAGCGGCAAGAGAAGGAAGTCCCCAAGGAGTCATGTCCACTCCTACCCACAAGGCTGTTTTCTCTCACTACCCTCTTCCTTGCCGCCCCACATCTACTCTATCCCAGGTTTACCTGCAGTTCAGACACCCAGGAGCAGTGCCAATACGACATGCCTTGCCATTTCACAAAGAACTGCCGCTCCGGCCGCCCCTCCAAGGGCTTGGGGGACGGAGTATTGGGATCAGCATCTGGGGGCCGAGGCACTGGTGTGGGAGATGGTGGCTGACCCCACTTCCAGATTAGGATCTTCTGAACTTTGCCCTTAAGAGCTGGACACTAAGAGGAAAAGAGATGATCCAACACCGAATCATTACCACGGCATAGCCCACAGGCAGCTTCAACCTCATCAAAGCATTATTAAAACCTCATTTCAAGTAAGACCTAATCCCAGGACCCTAATCCCAGGAGAGAAGAACAGAATTCCCTCTCTGTTTCTGGACTTCATCCAGGATTTGTGAGACATTATCACTCCTATCTGCCTAACAGAGCCAGTAGCTAGACTTCAACAATAACCCAGAACAAGTAGGCACAGAGAAGTCACAGACCTGGGGCTCAGAAGTCCTCTCTGAAGCAATCTAACAGCATTCAGTGGCCCTGTTATGCCACCAAGACCTCGAGGCTGGGTGTCAAGACGGGAAAGGATATTCTGGGCTAAAAGAACACCGCTCCATCCCACTTCGGAGAGCTGGCAAAGCATCAACTCTGTTCAAAGTTAGTCCTACAGTTTCCCAGAACAAAGGTATCCCGTGACTCTACGAGGAAGGAAAATCCATGCCTCAGGGCTAAAAGGCCTGTAGCTCTCCAGTGACCTCTCCTGCACCTCAGCCTCACGACACCTACATGTAAGAGGGGTAAACCCTGCTGCTGGACCACCGGCCGGGGCCAGGCACCCACCGTACAGCGGGGACAGAGCCACTCTCCGTTGGGGATCTCTGGAAGGGGCGGGTTCAGGCAGTGGATGTGGTAGGAGGAAGGACAGGCATCGCAGCACAGCAGCTCCCCCCCATCCTTGCAGACCCGACAGAACTCCATGTGGTGGTCATCCTCCTCTTCAGGGTCTCCCCCCACCTCTTCCAGGATCTCCTCACCCTCCGAATTGTCCTCCTTAGCCTCCCACTGGATGCCTTCCTTCTCCTGCAGTCAAGGACCACAGAGTCAGATTACTACCAGCCCCACCCCCACCCCCACCCAACCCCCCCCCCTCTGAACCGCGCCCATCATTCCTTTGAATGCTTCCCAAAGCCCGTAGCCAGCAACGCCACCACTTCTACCCCCACCCAGGCCCAAAAGAGTTTCCTCATCCCACCCTTCCGCTCAAGGGTCCCAAAGGGCCACGAAGGCCCGGCACTCACGCAGTGTGGGCAGCTCCACTTGCCCTCGGGAGCCTTCTCCATATCCGGATCCAGGCAGACCATGTGGTAAGCTCGGGGACAGGTATCACACAGGATGATCTCTCCGCCTTGCTGGCACACCTCACAGTAGTCCTGGTGGTCTGTCTCATAACCATCCACAGCAGTCACCTCCTCCTCGCCTAGGCAAGGAAGAGGGAAAGCCCAGTTATTAGAAAAAACCGACCTCCCCCCACCCCCCCAAACCCAGCCCCTATCTCCTTAGGGAGATGCTTCCCCAATCATTCCCCCTCATTCCACTACATACTGATACAGAAGAGAAACACACCTTTCTTCTTCTTTTTCGTGGTCCGGAGTTTCTTGCGGCTGCGGCTACTGCGGCTGGTAGAACCATCAGAAACAGAGTAGCTATTGATACTGGCATCATCGAAGTCAGACTCCACATCTAAGTCGTCATCCTCACTCTGGCAGGATGAGAAGGTTAGAGGTTCAGGCCAAGGGGAAGGAGAGAGTGATGGAGAAGGGATCACCCTTTTACTAGGGGTGCTGGAATCCCAGCAAGGAAGCCTAACCACCTCTTCTATGGCCAACTCCCCACATCCTCACGCACCTACCGTGAACCCTGAATCCTGACATAAGACCACATCCTCCCCGTTAGCTAAGGCACCCTCACCAGGGGACAGGCTGGGCTCTCACCGAGGATCTCTTACGCTTAGAACCAAAACCTCCCAGCTTGATTTTCAGGGGAGCTACTTTCTTGGGCTTAGGCTTCTTGGCATCAGGGACACGAGGGCTGCCCTTGGGCTTCCTCCGAGCATTGGGACCTAAATCAGGAGAAAGCAGGTAAGATCATACAATCCAAATACACACCACAGAGCAGAACATGGAAAAGATACTAGGTTGGCCAAAAAGTTCCCTCGGTTTTTAAGTAAACATAAAAGACACATTTTTCATTTTCACCAAGAACTTTATTGAACAGCGTATTCACCATTTTGTTCCACTACCTTCTGCCATCTTTCAGGCAACTTCATCATTCCATCTTCCCAGAACTTTGTATCTTTTTGAGCAAAGAACTGTTCCAGGTGCCTCTCACAGTCTTCCAGGGAATCGAAATTTTTTCCATTAAAAGAATTTTGTAAAGACTGAAACAGATGGAAATCCGAAGGTGCAACGTCTGGTGAATATGGCGGAGGAATCAGAACCTCCCAGCCAAGCTGTAACAGTTTTTGCCTGGTCATCAAAGAAACATGCGGTCTTGCAATAGCCTGATGGAAGATGATGCATTTTCTGTTGACTAATTCCGGACGCTTTTCGTCGAGTGCTGCTTTCAGCTGGTCTAACTGGGAGCAGTAGTTGTTGGAATTAATCATTTGGTTTTCTACAAAGAGCTCACAATAGAGGACTCCTTTCCAATCCCACCACATACACAGCATCACCTTCTTTGGATGGAGACCGGCCCTTGGCATAGTTGGTGGTGGTTCATTTCATTTGCCCCACCATCTCTTCCGTTCCACATTATTGTACAGCATCCACTTTTCACCACCTGTCACAATTTGTCTTAAAAATGCAACATTTTCCTTACATTTAAGTAGAGAGTGGCATGCGGAAATACGGTCGAGAAGATTTTTTTCACTCAACTTATGTGGAACCCAAACATCAAAGCGATTAACGTAACCAAGCTGGTGCAAATGATTTTGAGCGCTTGATTTGGAGATGTTGAGCATGTCGGCTATCTCTCGCGTGGTATAATGTTGACTGTTCTCAGTTAAGGTCTCGATTTGATCACTATCAACTTGAACTGGTCTACCTGACCGTGGAGCATCATCCAGCAAGAAGTCTCCAGCACGAAACTTCGCAAACCACTTTCGATAGATTCGATCAGTCACAGCACCTTCTCCATACACTGCACAAATCTTTGCGTTCCAGTTGCCTTTTTACCTTTCTTGAAATAATAAAGCATAATACGTCGAAAGTGTTGCTTTTTTTCTTCCATCTTCAATATTAAAATGGCTACACAAAAATTCACCAATTTTGATAAGTTTTTTTTTAAATGCACGCTGGTATGACAGCTGTCACAATACAACCTAACGAAATTGTTTCAAATGAAGTTAAAGACAACTACTGAGTGCTACTAGAGCCATCTTATGGAAAAAACAGAATGAACTTTTTGGCCAACCCAATAAAATATTCCCCACCTAAAATATTTCTACGTGGCCAGCTTCCCCAGTTTCCCTCCTAATCCACGGTTCATTCCCACCTCCTAGCTTCCATCTTTGGGCTGACAGAATAGCGCGTCCGCGCTTCCTCCAACTTCGACATCCCAAGCCCGCACTAGTCCCCACTCCCACTGAGTCCCATGTCACCTTTGCCCTCCTTGGTCTTGGCCTTGCGGATAGGCACCTCCACAGGGGGCGGAGGAGGTGCAACCTCAGTGGCCGTCACCATGCTCTCCACCACGGCCACTGCCGCAGCTGCCGCTGCTGCCACAGAAGCCCCAGAACTGCCTTTGAAGGGGTTGTTGGTGCTGAACTCCCGCCACTTCGCACCCAAAACCATCATCATCTTGGAGACAGCGATCTTGGGGTTTTTGGCAGCAATGAGGGGTCTGGGGGAAAAATGGCAGGAATAGAAAAGAGAAAAAGTTTAAAAATAAAGGAGGCGAGGGAGGTGAGAAGAGATTACAGAAACGCTCTCCATCTCCCGCCCCCAAGACCCTCCTGTTTACCGGACAAACTGGCTGAAGGCCTTGTAGTTGGTGAGAGTGCGATAATCCTCCTCTGAGAACACATGGTCAATGTCTTCCATGCCCCAGTCTTCCAGGAGCTGAGCAGACGATTTAGGCTCCTGCAGAGAGAGCAAAGCCAAAGCCTGACTCCTAGTGCCCACCCTCGCTAAGGGAGTTTGAGTTGCCACTGAGGCTGGCAAGTCCAGGGTAAGAGGGCTAAGAAGAAATCATCAGAAACAGGTGGAGAGAAAACATTCTAAGGGGCAGCAGAGTTTCTGGAAAACAAAGGACAGAAGTACAGAGAAGAGGATGGAGGTCCAGGCACCTTTGAATCATCGTCTTCGTCATCCTCCTCCTCTTCCTCTTTCCGCTTGGACTTACTCTTCTTTTCTTTCTTAGGTCCGAGCTTCTTCTTCTTCTTCTTGCCAGGGGTATAGTCGCTGCCCTCACTGTCTGAGCGCAGAGCCACCTCTTCGTCCTCCTCCACAAACTCCGGCCCCTCCCCAGAGCTGTCCCCCAGCTGCCGGCATAAGAGCATACGCTGGAGCAGGGAAGGGGGAGAGGGAGACACACACACACATGCTACACACATGCTAACCTCAGGATGGCCCTGAGGCTCACGCCCAGGACCTGGCCCACCGCCCCAGGGCAAGAAACGAAGGCCCCAGCCCTCCACAGAGCACTTCCCATTTCCTCCTGCTGCCCATAACATCCAGTCACCCACTCACCTCCTTTTTTTGGCGCTTGCTCTTAGGGATTTTAGGGTCCCGAGGTTTCTTAGGCTTTTTCTTTTTCTTGAGCTTTGGAGTCTCTGCTTCTGACAAATCCTCTTCCGGGTCCTCTTCGTTTTCTACATATATTTTGGCAAAGAAAGGTAGGCAGGGAAAAGATCAATAGCAAAAGGTTAGAGCCCAATCCAGAGGCTTTAGACTTTATTCCCCCACCTTCTGTCCCAGATTCCACTGAAGAGAACTGCTATACACGCCACAGAAGGAAGCTGATACTCAGGACAAAAACAGACAAAGGGAGAGCTGTATATGCCTGAAATAGGCCTGCCGGGCCAGACCAGGCCCACCTCGGGCAGCTGTCCAGACCCCTGCCTCCTCTCCCTCATCCCTAACACGAGTCCTCTATGTGTTCACCAGCGCAGCTGAATCAAGCTGCGTACGGTTAACCAAGTAAGAGAAATACGCCTAGTCCTCCTATAACCAGCCACCAAGTGTTCCATAAGCCAGGAAATGAGAATAAGCGGTCCTACGCAGAAGGTAAAAACTAAAGAATATACCCTCAGCACATTCCCAGAACAGTACCTGCTCGAGGGTCCCAGAAACCACGCCCTTCACTAACCCCTTTGGCTCATCACTGCGCAAAACAACCAGAACCTCCAAGCCCCAGGCTCGGGTGCCAGCCCAGGATCACGCCCACTCCCAAAGCTGATTTCCTTTCCCCATCTCCAGCTCTACTGCTCCTCCCCAGCTTCTCCTGGGTCAGTAGCCTCTTCTCCCCAGGGGCCCAAATCAGCCCAGCTGTCACCATCCCCCCCCTTCCTCCCCCCATCTGGCTCCACCTCCTCCCCGGCTGGGAGCACACACAAAGCCTGGGGTAATACTGAGAGCTCCTGGGCAGGCCTAGGTGGGAAGGGGCACAGAGGGGGAGGAGAAGGCCAGGAGGCAGCTTCCTTTGTAACGGACATTCACACCAGCGCACCGGCTCCCTCCTCCTCCCCCTCCTGCTTCCCAAGCCACCCCCCCCCCTCAAGGTGGGAGGAGTGGAGAAGGGAGTGGAGAGAAGGAGGGAATGCCTCACCCACTGAGGAGAGGGAAAATGGCTCCTGACCACAGAAGCCAACCCAGGGCACCCAGCTGCCAACAGGGGACAGACAGGAAGTGGCAGGGGAGGGAGTGCGGTTGAGAGAGGTATCCGGGGAAAGACTACCCTCTCACAGAAGACTTCCCAAATTACTACCTGGTCCCAGGTCCAAATGCCACCTCTTCAAACACCTACTGTGGGATGACACTGTTCTCAAGAGACCATTCTAATAATGTCTTAGGCAAGGAAACCCAAGACACCTTGAAGGGTGACACCATGTGAGGGGCTGACTTACTCCCTCGTTATGCCTTCAATCATCGGAGCTTAGATTTAACAAGAGTTCAGTGGAGCTGTGGGCAGAGCACACAACCTTCCTTCTGACACCCAAAAGATTTACCTTGAGGAATGGGAGCCCACAAGACGCCTCTGAAACTCAGTTTCCTCATCACCTCTACCAGAGTGCAGGCCACAGATCCTAAACCACCGCTAACAGATTAGAGGTAGCCACCTATCCAACAGAGAAAAAGGAGCAGCACCTAGAGAGTGGTGGACAACAGAATGCTTTTCTCCTACACATGCTCTCTGCTCCTGACCCCCAGAACTGGCCCGAAAATGCCTCTGACTCCGCCCTTCCTGTGCGAGGCAGATACTAGGGAACAGGCGGCACTGGGCTGGACAAAGCACCATCAGCCTCCCCCTTTCCCTCTCAGCCCAGGATCAGGCCAGGCACAAGACAGCCCCTCCCATTCCCTTGGGAATGGGACACCAGCCTGGATCTCACCAGAAAGAATCATTTTCTTAAGGGCTTCTCCCCAGCAATCCCTGTGGTGCCCACCTTCCCAATCAGCCACGCCTCCATAAAAGCTGGAAGTAAAGAGAAGGACAAACTCGCGGAGGCAAAAGAGACACCCTTCCATCCACCTAAGACCCTCAAACTTCTCAGGCAGATGTGCTGACACGGCAAGCGGCAAACTGGCTGAGATATAGAGAACGATTCGGGAAAGGGGCAGGAATGGGGTGGGGCAAGTGGAAAAACTGGGTCACGCTACAGCTTGGGGCAGAGTTCACCCTGGGAGCCCACAGGCTCCCAGTCAACACAGGGGCAGCCCCAGACCAAGGGGCCAATAGGAAGCCAAGATGTGGAACCAACACTGGCTGGATGGCACTGCTACTTCTCATGCCCCGCACAGAAAGGATGGGACTGCCTCACCACTAGCACCACCCTACCCCCACCTTGGGCAATAGCACAGAAATCTACCACCTTGCCCTACACGGTGATGAGGCTCAAGCCTAAGATTCTTATCCCAACAGCTGAAGATTCAGTAAGAAGACTGACCCTCTCCTAAGTGGCCTCAGGTTGAAGTGAAGACTTCCAACTTAGAAAGTGCCAAATGTGGAAACATCTCTCCCAGACCACCTCAACGTGCAGCTGGAGCTAAGGAAAGAGAAGGCAAAAGTGAAAGATGTTTGATGGGAAACAAAAACAGGACCAGCAGGCTCCAGAATTAAAATAAAAATATAGACAAGGAAGATGAAGAAATGGCATGTAAAAAAAAAAACTAAACTAAAAAGAGATCAAGGAAACAAGCAGGTGACTTAGCTCAGCGCTCTGAAGAGCGAAGGACAGAGGAGAGAGACATCCGCTTAGAAACATGACATCCATCATCAGCTGAGGACAGACAAGAGCCACGCCAATCATGCAGGCGGGTTGTAACCACTGGGCTTCGGCCAGGCCAAGGAGCCACCCCAAAGCACGGACAGCACAACCCCCAACACACCGACACAAACACTTCACACCACCAGCCCAAAGCCCAGGCTACCTGCACAGGGCAGAAGCCTCCTGGGAAGAAAGCCAGGATTAAGTCCACTTGCCAGGGGAAGAGGGGTGCCCAGGGTGTCACCTTCCTTCTTTTTGCTCCTCCTAGTATGTCCTGCAGGCTATGACATCCTACCCCTAGCCTCACTCAACATTCCAGCAATCTGCCTGACTAAAAGCGCTCTAGATCCCAGCTGAGGAGCGCAATTCAAACTTCACACGGTTGAAACTGCACAGAAAGCCGGTAACTGATCAGAAGCTAAAAATAATCAGAGAGTAACCCGCACTCCCTCTTTCCTTTCCACAGCAGCAGCTACAGGATCCTACTAGCAGAGATGCCCGGCTGGTCTCCTCCAACCGCAATCCTCAACCCCGCCGCCGCCGCCGCCGCCGCCGCGCAGCCTCCAGGGGTCCCAGCTACCTGCTTTCCTCCTAGGACCCACGCCAGGCAAAGCCTGCCAGCCCGGAGAGCTCCCTCAACCGGGATCTGCACAGCATTCCCGAAGACAGTGCAGCAAGCTTGCATCGCGGTCCGCGGAGCCCAGAAGGCACATGGCTTCCAGCCCCCTCGCACAACAGCTCCGCAGAAGGGAACCACTCCCTTCGGATGCCCTCCACCTCCGACTGCACAGAGAAAGCCCAGAAACTCAACCCTGCCGCACCAGAATCGCCAGGGAGGGCCCAGATGGCTCCTTCCTGTCCGGGGCCCTTGGGGAAGCTGTTACCTGGGTGGGGAGGGGGCAAGCTGTTGTTCAAAAGTGCATCCATATCCTCCTCCTCGCTGCCCGCTGAGCAGGGGGACGGGGAGCCCAGGCCCGACGCCATCCCCTTCCGCTCCCGGCCAGGGAATTGGCCCAGCTGCTCCTGCCTGCGGCCTGGGGCCCTCGACACTGGCCCGAGTCACTGTGCGGGGGAGGGGGGAGAGAAAGAGAACAGTGACGCGCACGGCCCCCTCCCCCACCCCGCCGCGCTTTCCGCCCACCCCCGGCCGCCCCACAGCCACCCGAGCAGGGCACCCGAACCACTCAGGCTGAACTTTAGTTCCACGCTCCCGGGGGCAGCCCGGAAGCCGGCTCCCCGGCTGGAGCCCCCCCAGACGAGAGGGAGCGGCGCCCCCGAGGGCAGGCCGGTGCCGGCGTGGGGAGGGGAGAAGCCGCTGGACGGAGCCGGGCGTGACGGGGGAAGGGGTCCGAGTGGCCGCGGCGCGGGGGGTCCGGGGGAGGCGGCCAGCGGCGAGGCGCTCAGGGACACAAGGTCACTGGGGGGTGGGGGGGCGCCTCCCTGCGCCTGGGGAGGGGCCAGTCCCCAGACAGGGTAGCTCTCCAAAGGCTGTCCTCTGGGACAACTCGGGTTCTCCGGAGGAGCCGCGGGGACGAGGGGGCGTGGAGGCTCGGCGCTCCAGGGGGCTGGAGGCAGGGGCGTGGGGGGCCGGAGCTCCCACCGGGCAGGGGGCCGGGCCACGTGTCCCGGGGGGCAAGTGAGCAAAGGGCGAGGGGGGCGCCGGGCATTGTGGGAGGCCAAGCCCGAGGTGGGGAGTCGCGGGGAGCGAGACTCGGGCCGAACGAGGGCGGGGGCTGGGCACCCTGCAGGAAAGGGAGAAGCAGGGTCGGCTCCCCGGGCAGAGGGCGGTCCGCGGGTCCGGGGAAGCCCGAGGGGCGGCTGGGTGGAGGGAGGACCCTCGGGGCTGGTCGGGCTGAGAGGGCTTGTCTCTCTGGGAACCCCGCGTTCTCCTCACCCCAGAGCCGCCGCAGGTCGCGCTTGGTCCGGCCCGGTGTCACTCCCGCTCCGGCTCCTCCTCGCCGCGGCCGAAGGGGGGAAAATGGCTCCGGCTCCAGCTTCGCCTCTTAAAGGGCCCGAAACACCGGCCGGGAAATCCCACCGCACAGGCCCCGCCCCCCCACGGACAGCCCATAATAACCTCAACCAACTCCAACCCCCCCCTCCACTACCGCCACCCTCCTCCCTAGGTCTCCCGGGCAACCCCCGCCCCCTCGTCGCTCCGGCAACCATTGACCACGCCCCCTCGAGCGCGCGCGCGCGCGTGTCACCCGGGCAACCACCCACCCCCTGGCCATCCCATAATACACACGGACACCACCACCCCCACCACCACCACCACCCCCACGCACACACACTCCATACACATATTTGCCAGGGCTGTTGACATCTCATGGTATTGCCGACCTTTTGCAACTAACCCTTTACACCCCCAGACATCCCATAATAGCCATCCTTTGCCAACTTCTTCACTCTTGGCCCTAATGCTAACATCCCATAATAATTCGTCACCTCTCCCTCCCCATGGCCATCCCATAATAAGCACCCCTCCCAGCCATCCAGCCTCACACCCCATAATACTCAATCCCCATCCCCCACAGACATCCCATAATAACCACTCTTCATCCACCCCCAGTTTGATATCCCATAATAGGCAGAAACTCACCCCCCACACACAACGGACACTTCGGCCTCCTCCCACACACATCCCGTAATAATCAGTCTCCCACCTTCTATACTGACATCCCATAATAACCAACCCCCTGGCGCTGCCCTCGGCCCCTGCAAGGCTAGATCCTCACAACATGACCCCCAAGCTTCACACATTCATTCTAAGTTCACAGCCTGTAATAACCACTCCTCCCCTATCAAAGAGATATCCCATAATGATCAAGAGCCCTACTGTCACCCCACAGAGGGACAACTAATCTCCTTTCCTCTAACACTGGAAAGATATCCCATAATTTTACTCCCCCACCCACACCCTGACATCCCATAATAATTGCAAAGAACCCGTGGTCAACCAGACATACCATAATACTCCCAGCACAACCCAGAGTCACATCCCATAATGCTTCATCTCCACTCCACCACCCCTCTACCTTTCCAGCCAGGCATCCCATAATATTCATACTCGTATCTCCCCTGTCTCCAAGGCTGTCAGTCTATTCTAACACCCACACCAGCGAGGATGAAACAGGCTACCCACATTGCCCTCTCCCCCACCCCAACTTGTACACACCTTCATCCCTTAATGAGCCAAAGCAGTGTCCTGGCACAAAGCCTCTTGATGTCTAAGATGGACCCTAGCTTCCCTCATCCATCATTTCCAGACACGCAGGAACTGAGAGTCAACCTAGGGCCCCACCCAATCCCACCAAAATCCAGGTGTTCTCCAGACACTTACCTCCAGTTGAGTTTTGAGTAAGACCAACCAAATACCATACTGGCCAGATGAGCCATTTACATAAAGTTTAGTTCACCCCAAAGCATCCCATAATAATTACAAACTCCCACCTAAAGATTATTTCTCAACATTCCAGCAGTCCTCTTCCCACACCGCCTCCCCAGGTCAAGTGGTCTATTCTCACCCCTAGGCCATTCCTATGGATGGACATCCCACCATGGTGTGAACTGAGGATCTGCTATATACACACAAAGATCCAAGAACTGCTCTCCCTCTGCTCACTGCTACTCATGCTTATGCAACAGATGTTGACGGAGTACCTAGCAAGGCACAAAGCTGGGCACCATGGGGAGTGCCTCCCTTCAAGAAGCATAAACAACCAAACTCCAAGATGAGATAGAATGTCTGGTGTCAACGGAAAACTGAGTGCTATTTCCTAATTTTCTGTTACAGAGAATAAAACAAATCCCAACTGACCTCAGGAGAGATCAGATCCCAGTAAAAGTTCTCAGCGGTCCTTCTAGAGCCCGGAAGGTATTTCAAAAGGATTTACAATATAGATGGATGGTCAAGATAATCTCCTATCTGCTCCCTACATACTAAAGGATTTTGATTGGAAAACAATGTTCATCCATCCAGCGTTTCTAATACGAAATCCTATAAAATCATCACGTGCTTCCTTCTTGAGAGACTCATCAACATGCCAGAATTGTCATCATCATGCTTGAACACCAAGTTCTGCTTACCCTCAACGCCCCATGTTTCTTATTTATATCCTTTCTCATTTTGTATCCTGAAATCTCATAATACTTCCAACTGCCCCCATCTTCATCTTGTTGAGGTCCCATTCTCCACCCAAAAAACACCCCTGATCTTTGTATAACGTTCACCATCTTCCCCTCCTGTGTACAAGTCAACATCCCAGAATGCCTTCTTCATTTATTATGCCACGAGGTAGCCTCCCAACACATACCACCCCCTTCCCTAACTGCACCTACCCTGCAGCCACACTGAGGACCCAGCCCAAGAAAGTCAGAGAGCCCGATCTTAGAATTTTTTGGCCCTAAGAGAACCTAAGTCTACAGCCTGTCACTTTTCCCTCTTCCTGATCCCCAGAGAACCAGGACCTGGGTGAAAACCAATATCCCAATGCCACTTCCTTGCTGCCACCGCTCCAGACCCCAAAGTCAGATAACATCTTCCTCTGCTTTTCACACAAGTCCAAGACCCTTGGTGGTAGGACAGGTTGAAGAGAAACCGGAACTTCCTCCTAAGAGAGGCCCTTCCTGACCAGAAGTGAGTGGGGCGAACCTCACATCATCTCTGCATTGCCCTTCTAATCTCACTTCCCTAGAGAAAGGGCCTGGCCAGATGACTCTCCCTCCTCTGAGAACCTCAGGACTGGAGAACTGGTGAGGAGAGATGAATTCAGGAGAGGCAAGAGCTTGCTTCGGGAAATCACTCTCCTTGTGCCCCCAAGCAGACCACCAGTGATGCTGATAAGGCTTTCCCCCAGCTCCCACCTGACTTAACTCCCTGGACCACCCTTTCGGCATATCCATTGTGGCACACAGGCTGTTTCCCCCATTGTGCAAGGCTGCCTAGTCTTCTCATTAAATTCTCTTGACATCAAGATTGGGCCCCATTCATTTGTGCAACCCCTCCCCCATGCTTATTCTGAGTACTAAGAGGAAAACTTTTACTCCTTACTTGGGGGAGAGGAGACAGCTCTTTCATTAAGATACCATAATGTGGGTAGACCTCCTTTCGAGAAGTTTCTCATTCGTGTATGAACTGCCAGGTACTTAGTACGCCCTCCTCCTTCCCCATTTCTCTAGGGGATCCAGCCTGCCTCCGGGGCTCAAATTCCCTTCTGTAACATCTCCATCTGCCCCATACCCTCTTCTTCGCATATATATACCACGTTACTACAGTGACTCATAATATAAACCAGGAAGAGAGTTTTGTAACTGGGTAGTCACAGCCTCTTGCCTGGGATTACAAACATGGTCCCTTTTGTCCACCACAGCCCCTCTGCCCCACCCCTGCAGGTTGTACCCACTTATCCCCCGGCTCCCCTTACTTCCCACCTCTCCATGATACCACCACAAGGAGAAGGTTAAAGTCCCTTCCTCTCTCCTTGAGTTCCAGAGGGCTAGGATGTGTGTGTTTGTGTTTTGCTTTTGTGGTCCTTCTGTGCTTCGCCGCCATACCCTAGCCCCATTCTACCCTCCCAGATAAATTATAAATAAACCACCAGCATGATTGGCCCACAGAGACTAAGGGTGGGATAATCTCCTGATTAATGCACCCAGGGGGACAGCCTCTCTAGCTGGTCACCTTAGAGTTCTGCTTCCATCCCATGGTACAGAAGAACCTGGAATAACAGAGTGGGCTGTCCATGGAGTTTTCAGCACATGCTCTATAGCTCTTCTCTCTACATCTCTGTTCTGTGAGTCCCAGAAACTCTGCTCATAAGACGTCTAAGGGACTAGGGTTCCCCTGCTCTGCCAGAAAAGGGGGTTTGGGAAGGCGACATAGGACAGAAAAGCCACAGTGACAGTGCACTCTGATAGCCAGACAGGATGCAGGTGGTGCAGGACTGGGGGGCACCACCCAGGCATGTGTCCTGCAGGAGCCAACACAGTCTCAGCTCCTTGGGTGTGACTGCAAGGTGGCAGAGCTCCCCTGGCCTGACCCCTACCTGAGCTACAGTCCCAAGGCTCAAACCCAGGAAGGCAGGGAGCAAGGGGAGTACTTGGTGCTGTGGTCACCCAGGAGCACTACTACCTCGTGTGTTACACAGCCAGAACCCAGGCCTCCTCACTGCATGCCTGGACTCAGCGACCCCGTAGCTCACAAGCTGTTTAGGGACCCAGGTGTCCAGGGCTCAGATCCGGCTAGCTCTAGCCTTCCCCCAGGGGCCTCTTCAAACAGCTGTCACTGAAGAACCTCTCCAGCCAGTCACCCTTGCCAGGCCTCAGGTCTGGCTCCAGGGCTCACCCCACCCTCCCCAGCTTCTTCCCTCCCTCTTCCTTCCTTTCCTTCCCCATCCCCCTTCCCCAGAGCTTCACCTACCCAGGACAGCCCCACCCAGCTGCGCTGGGCACATCCCATAATAATCCTTCTCCTTGCGAGCCCCCACCCCCCCCCCAAAAGAGAGGCGGCCATCCCATAATAGCCACCCACAAGAGACATTCCGCGGTGACCGCCCCCTCCCTGCAGAGCTGCCGGGAGCAGCCATCCCATAATAACTGGCCGCCTGTTTTACTGGTTACGGCTGTGGAGGGAGCTGGAGAGGAAATGGAGGGGAGGGGGAAGGGGAGAAGGATCGAGGGCCCCCACTTTGGGGAAGGGGACGGAGAGTGACCCACGGGGATGGGGAGCCTAGGGGACGCCGGACAGGTGGGAGGTGTGGTCCACTGGCCACCACATCCCCACTTTGGGACCTTCTCCCCATCCCCAGGGGCTTCCTTTCCCCCTCAGCACCCGCGAGGTGGCTGCTAATTAGGCGGGATGCCTAGGATGGGTTGAGGTGCCCACAGAGCGAGTGGGGGGGTGGTAGATTTCAGGTGTTCTCCTTGGGCCATTTGCGAAAGAAGGCAGACCTTAGAGAGGATGGCAAGAGAGTAAGGGGTGTCGGGGGGGGGGGCGGTGGGAGAAGAGTGCCTCAGGCCCTCCCCATTCTGCACCACCATCCCATAATAATCCCCCAGCCCCTCTCCCCCTCCCACACACGACATCCCATAATATCTTCTGGAGAAGCAGTCCCCGCAGTAGGTACAAAGAGCTATCCCATAATATGCTCCCCCACCCCCACTCGCCACCCCCCCAACTTGGCCCCCCCTCGGTCACATGCAGCCGGTGCCATCCCCCGCTGCTCCCCCCTCTGGCCACCGAAGGCCTTGCCAGCCCATAATACTCTTGCCTCTGGTCGCAGGAGGCCTCCAGCCCATAATATTCCCTTCCACCACCACCCCCCCTTCCCGCCCCGCACCCCTTCCTCCCGCCTCCAGTTGGAGCCGGGCCTCACCAGCCCATAATATTCCCCTGTCTCCTAAGGCTGTTCCAGCCCATAATACTCTCCCTGTCTCCTAAGGCCTCTCCATCCCATAATACTGCCAGACGCCTGACCTGTGGGCCAAACCCCAGCCCGTTCCACACATCGAGGCTGTGTCAGCGCCGCCGGTCTCCCAGCCTGTCCCTCCCTCCTCCCTCCCCAGCGCTCTCCCTCCCAGGCTGTCTCCCGCCCTCGGGCCCTGGGCCCCTCTCCCGGCCCCACCCTGTGCCTGCCTGGGCCCTCACTTCCCCTCCAGCCTCCTCTTTTGCCCTTTCTCCCTTGATTGGTTCTTCATCCCATGGCCCCTCTCCTCTCCCTTTCAGGCACTTTCCCACCCACTCTTCTGTCTGTGGGGTGGACAGCAAGGCCGGTGGGGAGAGAGTGCCCCCAGAGGGCGACAGGCCAGTCACTGCCCCTGCCTCCTTGACCAAGCACCATGGCAGCTGGCCCAGCCTGCCTCGCTCACCCAATCCCTGGCCCTGGTTCTGATTGCCCGCAGAGCTCTGTCTGGGTGAGGATTCACCTGGAACCCCTGCTGTCTTCCAGAAACACTCCCGCTGAGCATCACAAGCAGACTTTACTAACAGCATCTTCTCCCCACACCCTGGTTGGAAAGAGAGATCCACCTTATGGGATGTCTCTCAGGTGCCTTTCAAAGGTGACCTCATTGACCCTCACTACAACCCAATAAGTAGATATTATGATCCCCATTTCACAGAAGAGAAAATGGAGGCTCAGAGAGGTTAAATAGCTTCTAAGGTCACGTTGCCAAGAAGTGACAGAGCTGAAATTAGTACCCAGGTTTGTTTGATTGCGAAGTTCTGAGAGCCTTCGGGATTCCCCAAGCCCCTGGGAGAAACTTCACTTTTCAGTGTTTCCAGGGCTCCTCTGGAAAAGATAGCATGGTGACAGCTCCCCAGCCTCCCTTGTCTCCAGGGTCTCCTGAAAGAAGGGAGAAGGAAGGCTCCATGTGAGATTAACCTCCCCCTCCCCATTTCTTCCAGGGAACCCCAAGTGGCAACCCCATAGGGACTTCCCTCAGGACGGTCCAGGGCTAACAAGCATCTCTTCCCTTTTAGGATCACTTACCTTTCCCTTGGTTCTCCTGAACTTTTTGTTTTATCTCAAGACCAATGATTGTTAATCTTCCCCCAACTGCTCTCAGTGCATGGAGGGACCATTCTACGGAGGAGACAGACTTTGAGGAGAACCAAGGGGAAGTATCCTCTTCAGTTTAGCTGGTGGACAATCAGGAATTCGCTGTCTTGGAGATGTTGGGTACATCCCAGCTGGGGGAGGGGAGTCATGGCCAAGTGCCTGAAGGCTGAGCCATCCTGCCTTGGGTGCCACCCATGAGCCATTCCCTTCTGAGCCCTCGATGCGGTGTGTTTTAGGACCCACCACCATTGGAACCATGAATGAGCCCAGTTCTCAGCGCTCACACAGCCACACCGGGAAGGGGCAGGTATGCTGTAGGGTGCGTGGGTTAGGAGCGGGGAGGAAAAGCTGCACAAGGTGGCCAGAGATGACACAGTAGACTCAAGGTGAGAGAGTGGTGGCCTACGTGAGGAGGGAAGGAGAGGAAAGGAAACCAGGGAGCGGTGGGTGTAAGGGAACCAGGGATGGGAAGGTGGGCAATAAAGTAAGGGGAGACACTGTAGGGTGTCCTGCAAAGAGTAGGAGTTCCAGAGTCTAACAGATACTGTGCCACTTCCTGCTTGTGTGACCTTAGACCTCAGCTTCTCCGGGGTGTTTCATCTGTAAAATGGAGATAATCATCATTCCTAACTCAGAAGGTTATTATAATAATAAAATAAAATAATTCATTTTAAGCACTAAATTGAGGTCTTGGCATAGCAAGTATTTTTACAACTTGTTAACGCTCTTCTTCCAGCATCTAAGATTTTATCCTTTTCCTCCTTTCGATTTTCCTAAGCCTCAAAGTGGCAAGTAACTCCAGGGCACGGGGTGAGGGCTCTGGATTTCCCACATCTCACCCCCGTCATACTGGCCACCCAGTAGTTGGGGGATCCTGTGAAAATGGCAGGCAGTGGCTACAGGCTTCCTTAAACTTCCTGTTAGCGTTAGCTTCTGTTCATTCCTCCTCTGCCTGCAACATCTCCTGATTCTATTCTTTTTTTTTTAATACTTATTTATTTTGGTTGCATGGGGTCTTAGTTGTGGCAGGCAGTCTCCATAGTTGCAGGATGTGGGCTCCTTAGTTGCAGCACATGGGCTCCTCAGTTGTGGCACGTGAACTCTTAGTTGCGGCATGCATGTGGGACCTAGTTCGCTGAGCAGGGATCGAACTCGGGCTCCCAGCATTGGAAGCGCAGAGTCTTATCCACTGTGCCACCTGGGAAGTCCCATCCTGAATCTATTCTTGCCTCTCTGTCTCCAGTATGGAAACCCTTTGGATATACTGAATGTGGGGAAACAGTCCACCAGAGCTTAAACAGAGGGGATTCCACACTGAAGAAAATTCATTTCCATCTGCCTCCACAGGCCGCGAGCACACTTCTCCTAGACCAGCTCCCTCACCAGTCTTTCCTTCCCCTTAGACTCTCCCCACCTCGTTTCCCTACAGCTTATCCCACCCAGTGTGTCAGGGTGGGCAAAATCTCACTGAAGAACTTACAGAGGGGCTTCCCTGGTGGCGCAGTCGTTAAGAATCCGCCTGCCAATACAGGGGACACGGGTTTGAGCCCTAGTCCGGGAAGATCTCACATGCCGCGGAGCAACTAAGCCCCTGTGTCACAACTACTGACCCCGCGTACCACAACTACTGAGCCCGCGTGCCACAACTACTGAAGCCCGTGCACCTAGAGCCCGTGCTCCGCAACGAGAGAAGCCACCGCAATGAGAAGCCTGCGCACCGCAATGAAGAGTAGCCCCCGCTCGCCGCAACTAGAGAAAGCACGCACGCAGCAATGAAGACCCAATGCAGCCAAAAATAATAAATAAAATAAATATATTTAAAAAAAACTTAAAAAAGAAAAGAACCTCCAGAGACGGCCCACTGCCTACCAAATTAACAGCCAGAGCCTTACTTTGCATTCTTTCATCTTCCATCTTGAATGATAATTATTGTTGACTTGTTCTGTGGTCCCCACTAGATAGTAAACTACTTCGCAGAGAGATTCAGCTGTTCTTTACAGCAGTAATTAACGCAACATTGTAATTCAACTATACTTCAATAAAAAATAAATTTAAAAAAAGATTCAACTGTTCATCATTCAACAAATATTTAAGTACTTCTTTTACGCCAGGCGCTGTTCTAGATGCTGGGGATACACCAGGAAACGGACCAAGCAAAAATCCCTGCCCCCAGGGAGCTTACATTCTACTTCGGGGGTGGGGTGGGGGACAGAAAATAAACTATAAAAGTTACAATAAATAAATAAGTAAATTATATACTATGTTAGAAGAAACTTGCTATGTGAGTTTTAATTACTTTGGAATTCATTCACATTATCTTCATATAAAAATACTCAAGTAGGGCTTCCCTGGTGGCGCAGTGGTTGAGAGTCCGCCTGCCAGGTGCAGGGAACATGGGTTCGTGCCCCGGTCTGGGAAGATCCCACATGCCGCGGAGCGGCTGGGCCCGTGAGCCATGGCCGCTGAGCCTGCGCGTCCAGAGCCTGTGCTCCGCAACGGAAGAGGCCACAACAGTGAGAGGCCCGCGAACCGCAAAAAAAAAAAAAAAAATACTCAAGTAATTTTTAAAAATTGTACTCTGTTCAGTTTGGATAGGGCAAAGTCCTGAGACTTTGGACGGTGATGACGTTTGGTGCCCCCAGGGATGGAAGGGCATGGGTCCTGAACCCTAAGGATGGAGCAAGATGGAGCAGGTGCTAACCATCAAGCCCTCTCTAGAGCAGCAGGAGGTGAGGGCTCTAACCCGCCAGATGGAGGAAAGCCCGACTTCACGACTATCACTGAGGAATCTGGGTCAGTTCTCCGGTTTGGCCACCAGGGGTCATTTTACCCTTGTAAATCACCATCTGGAGCGATCACGTAAAGACACAAAAGTCTTAGTCCGAACTAAACACACAGAGACACACCCGGGAAAACTCTGACACTGTCACACACACACACACGCACATATACAGAAACATACAGCATTGAGAGACATAGGGACAGAAATGCATGCAGGACGTGTGCATGGCACCAACTCCCTCACGAATCTCACTAATGTCAGGGTCTCAAGATGTCACAGTGCCAACTCCGCCATTCCTCCCAGCCCCGACTCCGCTAAAGAGGGAAGACAGTAGGTGGCCTGTAAACCAGACTTCCATTTCCTTACCTCCAGCTTGCCAAGAGCAGTCAGCTTACTCCCGTCCTCCCGTCCATCACACTCTTACTTTCCCATAAACTTCTTGTCTGGCTCTGGCACAGTTCCCTTTTCCCTGCCCAGAGAAGCCCTCCACCTCCTCCTGAGTATCTGTGCAACTAGTTCCAGCCCCACCTCCCGCTGCAGCTCCAGGAAGCCCCAGGTGGTGTTCACTGGGTGTGCAACTCCTCCCCCCCCCGCCCCGAAAACCCCAAGCCTTACGGACTACAATTAGCAATTGATTTGCTGAGCATTGCCCTCTCCTTGCAGCGATAAAAAACAATGTACATAATGGCCTGGGAAGACTTTACACATGACTCTAATACTCCAGTACAGGTATGGCTCTCCAAGTGTGATCTGAGGATGGATTCTTTGAGGAAGTCCACGAGAACAAAACCGTTTTCATGATACTACTACTAAGATGTCTTTTGTCCTTTTCACTCATTGTCTCACGAGTAGACGGTGGAGTTTTCCAGAGGCTTCATGAAGTGTGATGACACTTGCTCTCATAGCTATTGGAATGTGTGCTTGGGTATTTCTGTTTTAAAAAACTTACTATTTTTGATTTCTAATATAGTCATGTATCAAAAGGACAAAGTATAAGCAAACTCTCTTTGGAATTCTCCATTTTTAAGAGTGTAAAAGGGTCTGAGACCCCAAAATTGGAGAACTACTACTTTAGTACAGAGAATGTTCTCCTTATTCTAGACGAAGCAGCAGAGACACACACACACGGTGGTGGTGGGGGTGGATTTAGGATCTAGAATGGAGGAGCTTTTGAAAGGGTGGGTGAGGTGGAAGGGGAAGACAGGACCTAGAAAGGGGAACAGTGACCAGGAACTTGGAAGAAAACCCCCTCTGCCCCGACCCACCCACGCTGGGCGTCAGATCTAAATTGTTAAAAGTCACTAGACAAGAAGGAAACCAATTCAGCCGGCATCCAATACGCTTTTGCATTACGCCTCAGTGCTGGGCAGGCAGAGCCCAGGTGGAAAGGGGAGTGGGTGGCGTCCATGGCCCGAAGACCTCTGTGGTCGGTCTAAACGCAGGACACCCATCTTCTGCTCCAGCTACCAGCTACGGGCCGGACCGTGTTTCATGCCCCGCCAAGGGCATTTCACCCAGTCTCCCGCCTCTGCACGGGCAGGCTCACGGCAGCACTTCCTAGGTACTAAGTAAGAGGTCCTTCTGCGCTCGCCATCACCACCTAGTTAAAGACATTTGCAGCCGCGCTCTTCCTTCCCCGGGCCCCTGCCCCCCACACTTTGTTCCCTCCTGCATCTGTGAGCTGGAGCTGCCGCTCAGAAGTCCAAGTGCCCAACCCACCGCCCTGCTGTGCACACACCCTGCGTGTCTGCGAGTGCGAGAGGCGTGGGGGCGGGGTGAGGGGACCGCGCTCTGGCACGACGTGCGTTCAGAGGGACGAGTCCTCGGGGCACCGGGTGAAGGAGCCCCGGGGGTCGGACGGCCGGAGCAGCCCCTGGCTGGCGGCGGCCGGCACGGTGGCGTGGGAGGTCTCAGCGGTGGGTTCGGCGAGTGCCCCCCGAGCCTCGTTGGTGGCCGAGGTCCTGGCCCGGAGCGGAGAGCTCAGGCTGCGCAGGGTGTTGCGGAAACCCTCGGCGCTGAAGTAGTACACCAGCGGGTCGAGCACGCAGTTGGCGCCGGCCAGCAGCACCATGACCATCAGCACCCCGCGCACCTGGTTGCGCGCCGCCGGGCTGGCCAGCACCACGTGGCCGCGCAGCAGCCCGTACACGGCCAGCGTGGCGTTGTAGGGCACGAAGCACAGCAGGAAGATGACCAGGCTGGCCAGCAGGAGGCGCACCGTCTTCCGCCGCCGCTGGCTCCGCGTGGCGTCGGGCCGCGCCAGGGTGCAGAAGACACGGACCGAAGAGCAGACCACGGCTACCAGGGGCAGCAGGAATCCCAGCGCCTCGGCTAGCAGTAGGAGCGGCAGCAGCCTGCCCTTCCACAGCTCGTCGCTGAAGTTCTCGAAGCACACGTGCACCCAGCGGCCGTCGCGGGCGCAGGGTGAGGGCCGGTGCACCAGGACGGTGGGCACGGCGAACAGCAGGATGAGTGCCCACACGCCCAGGCAGAGCAGCCGCGCCACGCGGGGCCGCCGCAGGTGGCGCAGCCGCAGCGGGTGCACGATAGCGACGTAGCGGTCCACGTTGATGAGGGTCAGGAAGATGCAGCTGCCGTACATGTTCATCTGGAAGACGGCGCCCGCCAGCTGGCACAGGAGGTCCGAGAAGGGCCAGTAGTGCTGCGCATAGTAGGAGAGGCGCAAGGGCAGCGAGAGGGTGAAGAGGAGGTCGCTGGCCGCCAGGTTGCACATGTACACGCTCACTACCGAGTGCACGCGCAGCGCGTGCAGGAAGACCCAGAGGGCCAGCGCGTTGAGGGGGAGCCCTGCCGCCAGCACCAGGCTGTAGACCACCAAGTGCAGGTGGTGGATGGGCTGGTGGTCCGGGCACCTGAGATCAGAGTCGTTGGCCGAGGAGTTGGCCAGCATCGTGCCAAAGGGCGAGGAGGAGCTAGGCCGGGGGCATCAGGGGGCACACCTGCGTGCTGGCTTCGCGTTCATCTCCAGTCTCCACGGCGGGGGCCTGGAGGCTGCACAGAGCCCCAGAGCAAGCGGGGGCCGGACATAGACTTGTGGCTGTGGCTGCAGGGCCGACAGCTGCGGAGGATCAGATGCCCTTGGTCAGAGCTTCATCGGCCTCAGTGGAGACCTGGCATAGGAGGGAAGGCAGAAGTCAAGACTGTGCAAGGAAGGGCTGAAGACACAAATGTCATATAGCTGAACCTGCTGGCCTCTTGGGCCTTCTCTCAGCCTCACATCCTTCCTCCACCGTCCTTCTGGCCAGAACAGCTTTCTGCAGCCCGCTCTATGGCACAGTGCTAAATGCCCAGGCTCTAGAGTCAGGCCTGCCTAGGTTTAAATCTGGGCTTTTGTCCTCAGAAAAGTGACTTAATCTCTCTGCCCCTCATTTTCCTTACCTGGAAAAAAGAAAAAAAAAAAGGAGAGGGACCCCTACTTCACGAGGTCGTTAGATTCAACGAGATGATATATTTAAAGTGCTTTGCTTACTGTTATTATCTCCTAATATCTCTCCCTTGCTTCCTTTCTTTCTTCTACAAATGCTTACCAAGATTTTATTTTTTAAATTATTATTATTATTATCATCTTGGCCTCGCGGCATGCAGGATGTGGAACCTTAGTTCCCCGACCAGAGATCTAGCCTGTGCACCCTGGAGTGGAAGCCCGGAGTCTTAACCACTGGACCACCAGGGAAGTCCATACAAATGCTTACTGAGACTTTAGAAGGTTCCAGGCATGTTCACAGCAGTGGACAAAACAAAGGCCTTGCTCCCACCTATGTTCCCTTCCATTGAAGGGAGACAGATAATAAAGTCCATGTAAAAAGGTATTATGTTAGGTGGTGAGAAGTACTGTGGAGCCCCTCCCCTGGCACCAGCCCGTTCTGCTGACTCCCCATTATCTAAAGAATAAAGTTCAAACTCCCAAGTACAGGACAAAATCCCAGGCTCATCTCCACGATTGCTCCTGTGTGGGCTGGGTTTGTGGTCAGAGCGACCTGGTTCAGCTGGACTGTTTGACCCCTCTAAGTTTCCTCATCTGTAAAATGGGGACAGTAACATAATGGGGGTCCCTTAGGCCAGGGGTCACCAACCCCCGGGCCACACAGCAGGAGGTGAGAGAGCGAAGCTTCATCTGTATTTACAGCCGCTCCCCATTGCTCACATTACCACCTGAGCTCTGCCTCCTGTCTGCATTTTGGTGGGTTGTATAATTATTTCATTACATATTACAATGTAATAATAATAGAAATAAAGTGCACAATAAATGTAATGATCTTGAATCATCCCGAAACCATCCCCCCACCCCGTCCGTGGAAAAATCGTCTTCCACGAAACCGGTCCCTGGTGCCAAAAAAGGTTGGGGACCGCTGCCGTAGGCTGATCGCACACACTAGCACAGTCCTTCCGAGCAGGGGACGGCCCCGTGGGTTGAACTTTTCCAGGTGCTCCCCTGGAGCGTCTGACTCGGGTGCTTCCTAGTTGGGATTCCGTGATGGGGGCAGATAATGGTTTCGTCCTAAGGGCTCGAAGGGGGCCCAGAGAGGGTGGCAGTGAGACAGGGAAGTACCGTGCGTGCTGACGAGGCTACTGGAGAGAGCAGGCCACAGCCGCTGCCGTCCCCAGGCAAAAGCTGCCAGAGGAAGGATGTGGTCAGAGGCGGAGGAGTTAGAAGACAGGACTTGGTCTTAGGATTCCACCTTCCTTAATGCCATAAGGCCACGGCAGCCACCCCTGCATTGCGACCCCCAGGTGCCATCTATTTTGTGTGCTGTAAAATATACATAACTTAAAAATGACCATTTTAACCATCTTTAAGAGTACAATTCAGCGACATTAAGTACAATCGCAATGTTGTGTAACCATCGCCACTATTTCCAGAACTTTTTCATCACCCCAAACAACAACTCTATACCCATTACCAATAACTGCCCATCCCCCCTCCCTCCAGCCCCTGGCAACCTCTATTCTACTTTGTGTCTCTCTGAATTTACCTATTCTAGACACCTCATCTGAGTGGACTCATATATCTGTCCTTTTGTGTCTGGCTTATTTCACTTAGCTTAAAATTTTCAAGGTCCATCCATGCGGTAGTTTGTATCAGAATTACAGTCTTTTTATGGCTGAATAATATATTCCTATATATATACACCACATTCAGTTCTCCCATTCATCTGTTGATGGTTACTTGGGTTCTTCCATCTTTTGACTATTGTGAATAATGTTAATGATCATGGGCTTCCATGGGCCATCTTAGGGAGAGAAGTTATCCAAAGACCCTGAGCGATTATCCCAAGATACGGAACATACTCCCTTCAAAAGGAACCACTTAAATCCTTACATGGAACCAAGTGATAAACATGAGTATAACAAGTTTTCTAGGGTTTTTTTGTTCGTTTGCTTGTTCTCCCTCCAACCGTGACTCTGACTCCGGCAGTTTAAGACTCGTAAGAAGTACAGTACAACAGTTGAAGGGAATAAGGAAACACTTTCTCCGCAAAATACCAATTTCATCAATGAAAATAATGCTAGATGGGTCTTAAACGCGCTGAAAAGCAAGTAACGCCAGGCTCTCTTCCTGAAACGTGCCCACCTCCCATGCTCCTTTGCTCCAGTCACGCCAAACTAGTGATAATTCTGCACATACCTTACATCTTCAGGGCTCTGTCTGTGCACGTGCTGTTTCTGCAACTGGGAATGCCCTTTCTCCCATCCTCCAACTGGCAAACTCAATCATTTCTCAGGACTCCATGATGCCTTTCCTGACTCCCTCCCTTCCCACCAGGCGAGTCCCCTCACTGGAGCTTTCCCAGCACTTTGGCCACAGGTCAGCTGTTCCCACCTGTGCTATAATTGGCTGTTCTTGGTCTGCCTCTCCCGCCCACCTGGGAGCTCCTTGAGGGAGGGCCTGGGGACTGTGACTTACTCATCTCTGTAGTCCCAGCCCTCCCTCCATAAATGTTGGGTCAAAAATAATGGCTACCATTTACTGATCCCTCACCATCTTGCAGGGTGTTTTACAGGCACAAGCTCTAATCCTTCCAACAGCCCTTTGAGGTAGGAGTTTCTCCTGATTTTTACTTAAGAGCTCAGTCAGTGAGGAGTGAAGTCAGGACTCAAATCCAGGACATCCGGGCTCCAAAGTCCAAAAAGCTGCTTCCAATAAGAGTGGGTGGGTGGGTATGAGGCTGGATGCCACACAGAGCACCTAACTTTTATAGCTGCTTATATCAAATCTGTGCCCATAGGTGAATCGTTTTACTTCCTCCTTTGTCCAATTGAAACATATACTTTTTAATAACCCACTTCCTTCTTTCTCCCACTTCAAACACTGGCAACACAGACTCATCTCTCTTTCACACACACACAAATACGCCCTTCCTGATGATTTCCCCTTACCTACAGAAACAGTTTGCTGCTTTGAACTCCTTAGGTCATGACATGTGTTTTTGTCCCATTTCCCCAGCCAGACAGTAGGGTCCTGGGGGTGCAGACCACACCTTCCACAGCTTTCTTCCCAGGCTCACTCACACTTCAGTCTCTCTACCTAGCAGGCCCTTGTGATATTCATTGGCTGCCTTTCAGGAAATCTGCCCCCTCCCCCCATGTCCGCCCAGCCTGTAATCCTGTTATAATATTTCTTGCATCAGTCCAACCACTTCTTATCACATTCCTGACTATCTTGTCCACATGTATAACTCAGAGAAAGGCATGTCCCTTTTGAAAAGCTCGTTTGGAAACAGCTTGCATTAAAACTTCAATAACAGTTTACGGCTACAATCACAGTAACATTTTATCATTCTTTTTTTTTTTTTCGGTACGTGGGCCTCTCACTGCTGTGGCCTCTCCCGTTGCGGAGCACAGGCTCCGGACGCGCAGGCTCAGCGGCCATGGCTCACGGGCCCAGCCGCTCCGCGGTACGTGGGATCCTCCCAGACCGGGGCATGAACCCGTGTCCCCTGCATCGGCAGGCGGACTCCCAACCACTGCGCCACCAGGGAAGCCCACATTTGATCATTCTTAAGCAGTACTTGGAGCATCCATAGCTCCCTACAACTAGGAGGCACATCCTAGACACTGAAGGAGTGAATGGAAAATTATTTTCCAAGAATCCCAAGTCTTTCGTCAACAAAGTTGCAAGGTTAAAGAGACCAAAATGTATTAGGTGAGCTGCTGCTAAAAGGTGGAGAGTTAGGAATCCTTCAGGAAAGCAGATGGCGATGCTCTCGCCTTACTCCATTCCAAAGCGGAGAAGCCCCTGAGTTTATTTGTCAAAAAGCCACCCCTTTCCCACAGACTCACACAGAATGGCCCAAGCTGTTGAGAGCTGCCAGGCCCCTGCCCCGGTCCCCACCCGATCCGCTTGCTTCCCGAGGGCTCCCCATCAGTGGAGCTGAATGGGCACAGTGCCAGGCCAGATGGCAAAGATGGGAAAAACTGCCAAAAAGGAGGCAAACAAGAAGTGGAAGGAGGGCTCTAGATGTGGGGGAGGAGCGGCACGGCACTCTCCTCAATCCTTCCTTGAGCAAGAGGTCAGGTTGGGGGTGTGGGAGACGGAAAGCAAAGAGGCAGCAGGTGCCCCAGAAAAGCAGAGACACTGGGATTTCATTTCACCAGGGAGAAGGGGGACGTGGAGGCCCACGCTGGCTCCGTAACCTCAGCACGCCCGGAGGTCATGTGAGCACACCACTACACACACACACACACACACACACACACACACACGGGCGCGTGCAAGGCCACACGCAGGTAAGGGTACACTGAAGGATGTGCACACAAGATCCCTAGTAACATACGAATCAACGTGTATCCACAGCCTGTAACACACGTGTGCACGCATGGAGGCACAGACAGCCGAGCCAGGGGAGGAAAGCAGACACCGTCCCCGCCTAGGGACATTATCCTTAGCCGGACGGACAGACAGACGGGCAGCTTCAGGAGCACACACACACATGCAGATGTGCACAAACAGATTCCGGCCGGCCCCAAGGCACTGAGAGGCAAAGAGAGGCCCTGGGGACGGCCCCGCCCACATCCCAGCCCCCGACACCACGCACATGCCAGATGGTGCGCGGCCACCTTCCTCCACGCTGCTTCTCTGTCCTTCAGCTTCCCACCTGCACACCCGGGGCCCAGGTTCCTTATGTCCTCGGGGCCTCTGGGACCTGTCCCATTGCCCTCTGAGCTGGGCTGGGCACTACTCTTTGCTGAGGTAAGTCAGAGGGGCAGGGCTATGTTCTGCCCTGGCAGGAAGTGAGAATGGAGGATAAAAGTGGTCAGGAGGCTACATCAGGATCTTTCCCTTCCTCTCCTCCACAAGCTGGCCCGTGGTGTCCACCCTTCCGGCGCCTGACCAGGGATGCAGAGGGGAGCGGAACAGAAAGGGATGGGTGATCTGCGACAGAAAGGGAGGGGAGAGAGGCACCCCGTCTCTGTACAGCTTCCTCCTGTCTGCCACCCTCTCAATGTGCTTCCTGCCCCCCTACTCCCCACCTCCTCTCCTCAGGAATCCACGTCCTTCAGAAGTTTGGAAAGTGGGAATGTCAATCCTCGTCCTCCTTGCCCCAGAAGACCAGCTCTGGAATAGCTCCCACCTTCTTTTAGGTTCTGGTGGCCAGGCGCCAGGGAGCGTGTCCACCCTCCACCTCCCCTGCACGGCGCGCGCTCCCTGACCTGCGACCTGCGCGTTGCTGGCTGAGCCCACTTCCTCTGCCGCTATACCTCGGCAGCCACGGGAAGATGCACCCTTTATCGACAGGCGCTCGTAATTGTGAAGACCTCTTAATGCCTGTAGGTTCAGACTCCCCAAACAGATCCAAACTGTGCTGAGCCTTCAGTGGAAGCTTCCAGAAGTCTAAAGGCTTTGTGAAAAGCTCTGTCCCAGGGCTGCTCTGGGTACACATGAATCCTGCCCATCAGCTTGTCCTGGGTCTGGGGAGCCTGTGGGGTGGAGATAGTACCAGGTCACCGGACTGAGTGGATGGCTTCCTCCTGCCCTCGGGGCCACGTTCTCCCCCGCTGCTGGGTGTCCTATCTTCTCTCCATCCTCCTTCCTCCCTGATCCAGCCTGCTCTGCTTTCTCCAGCTCAGATTCCTGCTCCAGCCTCTCCCCCACCCTTCCCCACCTGAGCCTCTCTTCCTGCCTTTCCAGCACCATCCCTGGGTATTCTCATCTCATCCCTCCCGAAATTTTTTCTAGGAAAAGGCAGAAAGCAAAGGCGACCTACAGCTCCATACTTAAGTCTCCCCAGTGCATGGCTGTCACCTCCCCACCTGCAGACATTTCTCCACCCTGCTGTCAAGAGCCGAAAAACACAGGAAACATAGTCCCAGTCAAGACTCAGATGGGCTCAAGCCACCCTCCGCAGCCCTGTGCTCTGGGTGGTCCTTGCTTTGGGGCCTGGCTGGGTCCCGCTGCCTCAGAGAAACCTCCTGGAGCCTTTGGCTTCATGGACCTCACCCTGACCTCGGGCGGCACTGAGTGTGCTCCACACGTAGCCCTCACGCCTCTGCTGCCCCCTTCCCTGCGGGCCTGGGCATGCAAGGCTTCCGTGTTGCAGGGGTACACGCTGGGGGCATCAGACAGAGGCACAGCTGGGCTCTGGGGTCTCTGGGTGGCCAGGAGGTGAGGCTTGCGGGTCGAATAAGTTTCTGCTTCCTCCTCAAGCCTTGCTTCCATCTCCCCTTCGGCGACAACTTCAGCTCATCCTGAAGGGACTGGAGATGTGACCTGATGGGAGGGCCCCTTCCCATCAGAGAGGCCCCCATAGACCCGGGGAACAGGCGGGCAGCTGCCCTCAGTGGTGTGAGGCAGAGGTATCAGAAGGCCTCACCCACCCTCCAATATCACCCCCCCAACCTCATGGTCAGTATCTGAAATTTTATCCACTTCATGACACCCATGGGCCACATTCTACCATAGCTGTAGGAACATGGGAGACAGCTGGTCTAATCCTCTATTTTTTTCCTTTTTTCTTTAAACTAATTTTACCAACACTTTATTCTTTATCTTTTATATATATTTTTTTGGCCGCGCTGCACAGCACGTGGGATCCTAGTTCCCCAACCAGGGATCAAACCCACACCCCCTGCAGTGGAAGCGCGGAGTCCTAACCACTGGACCGCCAGGGAAGTCCCTAATCTTCTTGTAAAGAAAACGGCACTGGGTGAAGGCAGTATCTCTCTAAGGCACCACTAGAACACTTTGGTTCGCTGGGAAGGATAACTGTGAGAGCAGACCTGTGCCTTGAACCCGCCTGTGGAGTTTAATCAGATCAGTTCATTGTCACCAGCAGAGGCCCAGCCCTGGGGTGAGAGGGTCAGGGGTTGTCTTATCTGAGAGTGGGAAAGGGCTGGAAACCATCCCCAGAGGGCCCTCCCTCCCCAGTGGCCTGGGATCTGGGGTTCAGCATGACAGCGGGGGCCTAACGGGTGAAGGGGCAGACGCAGCTCCGAGGCATACAGGCCCCAGGGTGCGTTGGTGCTTCAGGTCTAGGGAGCATCATCCTCTTGTCTGAGGTCTGCCTGCCTGAGGCCATCCTTTTGAATTCTTTATTCAAAAAGGTTTCCCAGGGCCCAGGGCCCCCTCTCACCTCCATCCCCACCCATGTCTCCCATTTCTAAAGAAGGGGTGCTGCCCCACGTGCCCCTGTGAGGTTCAACCGCAGCTGGGACGCCCCCATACCTGTGCTCGCCACTGTGGCTCAGCCGCTGCTCCAAGCCGGCTTCTGCCTGCTCTGGGCCGGGCTGGGCTGGTAGGACTTGTTCCCGGTGGGTGGGACACACACACCTCAGCAGATCTCGGCAGATCCCAGCTCCCTGCACGCACCCAACCCCGGGCAGGGCAGGGAGAGAGAGAGAGGAGGAAGCAGTGCCCTCAGTGGCCTCCACGGACCGGCCAGAGAAGAAGAAACCCCAGCAGATCATGACACTTAATGCAGCCCCGACTCTCCCCCAGTAATGCCCCCCACCCAACCACCCACCCATGGCTCACACACTCCCTGCAGTTTCCGGGAAGCCTAACTGGCACACCCACCCACAGATGCCAGATGACTAACCCCCAGCCTCCCTCTGTCCTCGGCAGTTCCCCCTGGCTGTCTCCGTCTCTTTTGGATTCCGGCAGGTGGTTTCGTTCTTGCCACATGTGGTTTTTACCTCCCTCTGTGTGGGGGGTGGCAGCCCCTAGTCTCTAAACCCTGGGCTGAGCCCCTTGTCTTCTGGATCAATAGGGTTGGGCAGGTTGTCTGCGCTCAGTACTCGAAAACAAGCTTTGAGTGGTAGGTGAAAAAGGACAGTGCGGTCGAATGAGTATGGGAAACACTAAGTCGAACAGGTTTCTCTATTTCAGGGCTTCTCAGAGCCTTTGACATGCCTTTAAGAGGTTGACTGCGTGTTGGTAATTGAAGCTGGGTGAAGGGTGCATGGGAGTGCATTACACTATTCTCTACGTGTGCGTGTTTGAGCTTTTCCATAATAAATGTTTTCTTTTGAATGCTGTATAGCTCCCCACACGTGTGTCCTCCGAACACGTCTTGGGAGATCCCAGGTTATTAAAGGCCAATGCTTCAAGATGCAGCTCCTCCCCACATTCAGGCCATCGGGCCCATGACTGGACGTCACAGCAAAGGTTTCCTGAGCTCCAGCCCAGTTGTTTCCTTCCTCCTATAAAGAGCAAGTCCTACCCTACTGTCTGGGGTTGGTCCCCCTGGACACAATCTCATTCAGCTTGTCCTCCGGAGGGACAGTCCTACATTCACATCTGAGATCATGGGATCAGGGCTTCAGAAATGGAGACACCCACGCCCTCATGGCCCACATGGTCCCCAAGACACCCACCGGCTGTGACCTTCTTCAATCCAACTCTGATTTCTCAGGGCTTCTCCTCCTGGCAGGGGGCTGCTTCCCTGAGTACCATCCCCATGGTTCCCTCGCCTGCAGATGGATCCAGGGGTTGGAGGGTTGACTCCCCCGGGGCAGGGCCAACGAGGGGATCAGAACCAAAACAGGCCACACAGGTTGAAAATAAACATTTTATGTAAAGACATCCTTTAAGGTAGGTGGAGCTCCCATCGCAGACCTCTCCGGGACGGCTGCCCCAACCCGAGGGAAACGTTGAGTCTGGGCCAAGTAAGAGACAACCTGGGGTCTGAGAGCAATGAAGGGTGTGGAAAGTGGGTGGGGAGAGGGCAGAGTCCAGCTCAGCCGGCTTGGCCGAGAGTCAAGGTGCTAAACTCCTGGCTCCATCGAAGCACGAGGTCCTCGCTCTTGGCCGGGGTCAGGACGGTGTATGTCTCATTCTGCAGACATCTCATGCGGGACACCTGCACGGGGATTGGGCGCACGTGGTCCAGCTAGGAAAGCCAGGAGCCCGAGGTGTCGGAAATTCAAGAACAGGAGGTGGGCGGGTGTAGGCACAGGGAGCAGAGGGAAGGAGGAAACTCAGATGTGGGTTTTTAAAGCGGGGAGGCACACCACGTAGCCCGACTCCCCCTTTCAGAAATGAGGAGCCTGAGGCTGGAGAGGAAGTGACTTGGCTCAGACGACTTGGTGAGTAACAGCAAGAGCCAAGACTGAGGCCTCAGCCTCTCAGGCCCAACCCGGCTGGGGGTTCTTCCCTCCTGGCGTATCCACAGGGCCTCTGATCTGCAGCCTCCCTCCCTCCTGGAACCCTCTGCCTGGGGGCCTGGGAGAGCTGCTCACCCCAAGGCGGGAGGAGTGGGGACAGAGCTCCATGGAGGAGGCTCTGCCCGGAGATGCACCCACTCTCCACACCCCTGATGCTCGGACGTCACGGGGGGCCCAGAACGGACCAGCCCTTGGGGCTGATGGGAGGCAGCAGGGGCGGCGGGGGGGGGGGGGGGCTGCAGAGGGAGGGGCTCACCTTCCGGTTCCGGTTTCTCATCATACACTGCTGGCTTTTGAAGGCACAATAGTTGGGGTACTGCACATATTCTGTGTCACAAATCTAAGCCAGGAGCAGGGGATGGGAGGTGGGAAGGCGTCAGAAGCCTCACAGACACCAGCCCTGCAGAGTGCGCCCACGATGGCAGGACCAGGGCACAGAACCAGACC
>NW_021703783.1:6087353-6236066 GCF_005190385.1 Monodon monoceros
ACCAGGGCACAGAACCAGACCCTCTGCACCTGGGGTGTCCCCTCTGCCCTTCCCGTCCCACCCTCAGCCATGGTTCAGTTGCTGGGAAGGAGCCAGGAGCTGGAGCTGAGAAGGGGGTGCCCTGCTGGTCACCAAGCTGGGAAAGCAGCTGAGCGACGAGGGCCAGGGAAGGGGCACTAAGGGCCCAGTACGCGGGAAGGGGCCCAGGCAGCGGTCCCATCTCAGGGAGCTTCCTAGGGACTGTTTAGTGCGGAAGAGGTCAGAAGTGCCTCTAATGTATGACCCTGGGCCAGTCACTTCCCTCTATGAGCCTCGCCTGCCCATCTATAAATCCAGGGGAGCAGCTGAGGCAGTCCGAGACCCCTTCCAGATCTAGGGGCCCAGGGAGAAGAGCTGGGCGGAGACCTCTCGGCTCAGATAAAAGCCCTTTCTTAGGCTGCCTCTGCTTTTCCTGGTCTTGATTTTTCCTGCTAAACCACAGAAGGGAGGGGCCGGGCTCTCAGCTACAGCAGCTAGTTCCGTGGGGGGAGGTAACTCTGGGGGCGGGGAGCAAAGCTGATCCCAGTGAGAGGGAAAGCACTAGAAGATTTGAGAAGGAGCCTCCAGGCTTAGGCAGGGAAGCACTGGGTCACCGTCAGCAGCCGTTTGGGGCAGAGATGAAGTCCCCCAGCCCACCCCCTGCAGGTAACCGGCAGAGCTGGACCAGACCTGTCTCATGCCCCCATGGCCTGTGCCCGCCCGGCCCTCCAGGTTTCTACTCCTTTGCTAAGTGCAATCCTGCTCTCTTGGGGGTCTGGAGGGTCTACTGCGGAGAGGCAGGAGGCTCAGTGAGGCCAGGGGCCCAAGCCCCCCTCCACATCCTAGGGTTCCCCAGAGCAGGGGACCAGAGGGGACCGGGGTGAGCAGGGTGGGGCTGAGCTTTGGGGAAGGCGCTGACCTTGGTGGGGAAGTCCCCATCCTGGAAGCTGAGGAACTCAGTCTGGAGCCAGCTGGCGACTCGATTGTCTTCGCAGCCCTTGGTGGCCAGCCGGGCACACCAGAAGTCCATGCGCAGCCCGCCATACAAATCCAGCGCGTAAAAGCGGCCCGATTTTAGGGTCCCTATCTGCGGCATGGGGCACAGGGGAGAGGTGGGCGTCCTGGCCCCCCTGCTGCCCCATCCTGCCTGGGGCCTGAGGCCCCCGGCCGCTGCAGGCCACCCTCCTCGGTACCTGGGTGCCGATGGACGTGCTCTGGGACGCGAGCAGGGGGCTGACGAAGGGCGTCTTGTGGGAGCTGTCACACTGCTGCCGCCGTAGGCTGGCCTCCGAGCGGCACTGCTCCAGCTTGAGGGAGCAGAACTCACAGAGGGCACACGTAGCCACGTGGCGCCGCCCAAGGTTGTCACAGACCTGAGGAGGAGCGCGGCTGGGGAACTGAGGCTGAGGCTCCCCCGCTTCCGCCCTCCAGAGCCGCTCCGCAGAATGTCTCCGCATTAAGTCTTTTCCAGAAGCTCCTGTGGCTTTTCCCTGCCGCCCTCCCCAAGGGTCCTCAAGGACCTCCCGTCGGCTCTCTGTTTCTTCACCCTCTTCCTGGATTATTTATCTACTCACAGGTAATATTCATCTCCCTGCTGGTGACACCCAAACCTTTACCATCACTTCTGATCTCTTTCCTGAGCTCCAAATCCCCACGGCCAAGTGCCTGACAGACATGTAACTTAGCCCGTCTGAAAAAGACTCATAACCCTCCCTTCCTCTCCGCTAATGATAACGCTAATATTCACAAAGAGTCGGCACGGTGCTGCGCACCATGGCGATAAGTGCCATCATCTCCTTTGGTCTCCACAGGAACCTTCTACTAGCATAGGTACTAAGCAGGCCTCCGTTGTGTGCCTGACGAGGAAACCGAGGCTCCGTGAGGCTGAGTCAACTGCTCAAACCCACGTCTAGTGCGTGTGGAGCTGAGGCACTGCTCCTGGTGCTTCCAACTCCAAAACCTGTCCTCTGCCCAAGCACCTAGGCTCAGAACCTCCAAGTTCTTGGATGACATTTTGTATGTGGAGCCCGGTGGGGCTCTCTGCCCTGAGCAAGTCTCCCCAGCCTTCCAGGAGGAAGGAGGATCTCGCCCTGCAGCATCGCCAGTCCATCCCGTCAGCGTGTCACAGTCACAAAATCTCTTACGTCGCCTTCCTTGCTCCTCCTAACAGCACACGGGGGACGCATCATCATGTCCCTGACCCCAAATCATGACTGAATTCTCTTTTCTTACCAAATTAAATACAAATGCTTCAGACTGCCATTCGGGATTATTCACATCATGACCCTTATTATCTCTTTGACTCTAAAAATCCAGTGAGCCCTCCACCACTCCTGAACTTCCTACACTCCAAAACAAAAACAAAAAGACCCAGAAGAACTCTCTCTCCAGCACCTGCCACACTCCTTTTGTAATGCTACTGAATCCCTGCTCCCTGCGGGCCAACAGCAGTGTGCTCGTTTTTTTTTTTTTTTTTTTTTTTTTTGGTTCCACGTGGAATTTCTTCTCTTTCTTGCCTCAGAGACTTTGCACATATTGATACTAACCCCTCTAGCAGGAACCTCTACCAACCCCTTCTTTTGCCTGGTTAACTTCTTTTAGCTCCGGGTCTCAGTTTACACATCAGTTCCTCCAAGAGGCAATTCTCCGATCCAGCCCAACGCGACGTTTGTGCCCTCCATCTGCTCTCTGCACTTTGTACTTGTCCGCCATGCATTGATCCTGCCACACCGTTCTCCGTTTCTGCATCTGTCTCTCCCACCGGACTCCAGGAGGAGAGGGAATGGGATCTGTTGTACTCATTGCTAAAATACCTAGGACAGAGTTGCTAACATCTCAAATACCTAGCCCGATCAATATTTGAACAAACGGATGAATGGGTGGCATACGAGCTCTCAACAAACATTTGCTAACTTGCACTTTTTGGAAGCCCTATTTCCTGGGAATAGGACCTGCTGGGTGCTGAGGACACGTCGAGGCTGGGATCTCTCTACAGATCCCTGGAAACGGTTCTATGATCCCTCTGGAAAGAATAGCTACATCTAAGGTAAAGCCAAGTCCTGCCGGTGGTGAACTGGCTCAGGAGATGACTCAAACCTAACAAGGCGCAGCCACAGCATGAATTCTGGACTGCAATGGATTCCAGACTTCGTCCTGTGACCTCCTCCTTTAAGGGGAGCTGGAGATACCCTTCCAAAGAAGGGATTCTCACTTGGAGAGAATCTCCAATGATGCCTCGGGCTTTATGTAGCCCCGCCCATTAACCACTCCTGAGGCCCAGAGGATGCCCAGTGAGCATGGAGCCATTAAACAGCATGGTGGGCATACCGACTTCCCGAAACCAAGGATCTCATCCTCCAAGTGCTGCCAGGCCTTGGCTGTAGGGGTTATGACACAGGTGTTCTCCACAATCGAGTAGCACAGTGCCAGCAAGGCCTCCACGTGAGGCAGCTGCAGGAGACTGCAAGAAGATGGCACCGGCTGGGGCAGAAAGCCCACCCACTCTCTTCCCCTCCCCTTAGCGTCTAGTCCTAGTCACACACATTTAGCATGCTGGATGGGGCCCCGGAGGCCTCCAGACCAACTGCCTCCTTTTACAAATGAGGAACTGAGATCCAGAAAGGGGAAGTAAAAGTTGCAGTGCTTATCAGGGTCAGAGACAACCCCAGAACCCAAGCCTAGTAGCTCTAGGTTCAGGGCGCACCCCACGACTTCATGTAGAGACAGATGTCTAGGGCAGTGCTTAAGCCCATGACGGCCACAGAGCAGGCGAGGCAGGCAGCGGCTAGGTGCACCTGAAGCCCAGGCAGATGTGAGTGGGTCTGGGGGCCGAGGCTGGCAAAGGGGGCTTCTCATTCCCAAAGACAGCGGGGAAGGTAGGGCCGGTGGGGCAGACAGAACTTCCTGTACCTGCCAGGGCTCTGGGCTTTCCAGATATTCTCCTCATATACATCATTCATTTCATTCATTTCATCCATTTCCTGCACAGATCGGATGACCTCTTGGATGTTCTCCATCATCATGGGAGTAGACTCCACTTCCCGCACCCGGGGAGTGAAGGAGAAAGGGTTGGAGGATACAAATTCAGACTGGGTCTTGGGCTCCGGGTCTGCCTGCAACCCAGACGTCGCCTCCAGCGCCTGCTTTGTGCCCTGTCCTTCCTCCCACTCCTCCTCTTGTCCCTCCCGCTCCTGCCCTTGATCCTGGCCACCCAGGGACAGGGAGGATTGTAGCAGCTCCTCCACGCTGCTGTTAAGCCGCTCGGGCCAGGGCTGGAAGGCCTGTTGTTCTGTGGCTGCAGCAGGGTTTGGGAGGGACCAAGAGAGAGAAGGGAAAGGGATGGTCAGGTTTCTGACCCCCCGTGTCTTTGTTCACAGAGGGACGCACATAAACGCAGACAAAAACACATAAACACACACAAACACATACATAAACACAAAGGCAGAGGAAGGCAGTGCAAATTGCACACATTCATTTAGTTGAGCATAAAAAATACAGGAGAGAATACAAATATCAAAATAAAAGAACATTACCATGGCGACAGTGGAGGCAGCGTTACCGGTCCCCTTTCCACCTCCCTTACAAGTGGTCCTCTTCCCTAACCCACCTCAAATACCACCTTTTGTCCCCCTCACTTAGGAAACACCAAGTATTCTGAATACCTAGCAACCAATCCTTTCTAGAGTGAAGATTTTAGCTGGGAAAAGTCCCAGAGCACTTCTTAATGTAGGAAGGTTTGGGGGAGCTAGGAAAAATCGGTTCAGGGCAGAGATGTTCGTAATGTCAGAAAACATCCTAGGACAGGAAAGCCCTAACTTGTACTCAGAAAAAGCAGGCTCTCCCTTATGTAAACAGCTGCCCATGGCCGCCTCCACTGGCTCATCTCCCCACGTCCCTCCCACTGATGCCTTAAACCCTGGGCTCCGGGACTCGTGGGAGGAGAGGCTGGGAGTCTCCCGGGTGCTGGGAGGGTCTCACCTGTGGTGTGGGAGGACTTGGGGGAGGTCATCGTCGTGAGCGGCACTTCAGAGGAAGTGTCCACCTCCTTGAGAGTGTTTGGTGAGAGGATAGAGACTGGCTGGGAGCACCCGACCCGCTGCAAGGAGAGAAGCAAAGTGGCAACGCCTTTCCCAAAGGGCGAACTTCTACTCCTGCTTATCCTCCGTCCCTGTCCCTCGGGTCTCCTCTCTCACAGTTCCTGGGCGGGAATGAGGGCACATGGCCCCCGGTGGAACTCTCTAGACCTGGGAAAGGGTCCCCTGCAAGATCAGACTCCCGTCTGGCCCACACTCCTGCCTTCAGTCTTTTGCATTTGACTTGAATGACATCACTGACCTGCTGGAAGGGCTTATCTCTGCCTCCTCCCATCCCTCTTCCCTACTTTTCTTGCAGTAACAGGACTGTTCTGACAGTCTGAATGCCCAAGGTGAGACTGTACGCACGTATAATCTGGGTAAATGATGGCAAAGTGGCAGGTAGGGAGGACCTAAGGCTGGCTTGGAGCCACTGCCACCGCCTGTCCCTTGATCCTTGACACCAGATCCAACCTCTGTCCCAGCCTCACCTTGGCGTAGTAGACGTGGTTGGAGCAACGGTACTGAGTAAACTGGCAGAAGGACTCAAACCAGGAGGCATAAGGGAGGTCGGAGCAGACAGCGCCTGGGGAAGGGCGTGCGGCGGAAGTGAACACACCAGGGGGAACGCCCTCTGGGGGGGCACGCCCTCTGGGAGGGGGCGGGACGGGGCGGTGGGCTCCCGGGGTCTGGAGAGCCCAGCACGCGGGCTCAGTGTGAGGCGCCAGCCACCCCCTCGCCCCGGGTCCAGCGAGCACAGGTCTGGCCCTCGAGGCGGGCCCTCACCTTCAGGCACCAGGCCGTGGTTTTCATACTGGTCCAGCTGGACGAGGGTGGGGTTCCGGCAGCCGTGGGTTGCGCGGAGCCGGCAGGTGGTCTCCGCCTTCCAGGTTGGGGTCAGCAGCGCAAAGAAGCGCTCATACTCGGTGGGAGAGAGGGGGCTGCCCGGAGTGGAGGTCGAGAGGGAATCCTGGGCGGGGGCCGGTGCCGGAGGCAGGAGCAGCACTGCGGGGCGGGAAACAGACCACGGATGGACCCAACTCCGACACCGGGCGAGCCGGCCCGTGCACACGGAGACCGGGGCGTCTGGCCGCCGAGCCCGCGGGCGAGGGCGAGAGAGCTGGGGCGGGGGGGCGGGGGGGGCGGTGGGAGGGGCTGGAAGCGGCCGGCCCAGGGGAAGGCGGTTCAGAGACGGTGCAGGGAGGGCTCCGGGGGCGGACGCGCGCTCACCTCTCAGGAGTGAGAGAAGGGAGGCGGCGGCGAGCTGCCTCATGGCCCCGGACGGTCGCCCGTGTTCCCGGGACCGAGCGGCCTCTAACGGGACGAGCCAGGGCTAGCCGGCGGGCGGGGGCCGCGGGTGCGAGGCCGCCGACGTCACAAAGGGCGGGGCGGGCCACGCGGGGTGGGGGACGGGGAAACGGACGTTTGGCCGGGCTCGGTCGGAGGGCGGGTGCGGGTCCCCGCGTGTCACGCTCCAGCACGAGAGGACAAGGAGGGCAGGAGTGATCACTGACTCGGTGCCTTGGACGGCGGAGCTCCTGTGTTGTTCCTTACGCGTGACGTTTTTTCATTTCAAGGTGATCCCATAAAGTGGATACTGTCACTAGCCCTATTTTACAATCTGCCCAAGAAGGGGTGAGGCCTGGAAGTGAGGCGCGCAGAGATGGGACGTACAACACAAAGTCTGGAGAGGGCGCCTCCAGGTAAGGAGCCGAAGGAGAAGCAAGAGGGGGTTCGGGTGAGGAGGAGGTGGGGCATAAGGGGGGCTCAGCCTAAGGAGGTGGTTTCCTGGTGGAGGCAGGCCAGACAGCTCACTGGTGTAGGGCAAACTACGTGTTTTCCTGTTTTGTGTTTAAAATAAGTCAGCCTGATACTTAGTCACGTATAAAGCACAAAATACACATTTACTGGAAATTAAGTGAAAGGTATCTGAGGGAGAAAAGATGCAGAATCGTAAAGGTTTTGGAAACCCTGGTCTGAGGCACAGTCCCCAGGCAGCTCGGGTGGTTCCAGAGAAGTTGACAAGTTGTGGATTCTGGGGCAGAGGTACCACTTCTGGTTCCACATCTTGTCCCACTTCTGGCATGTCATCCTCCCACCTTTTAGCCAACTCAGAGGATGCAAAATATGCTTAGCACATGTACTGAAATAGTGTCTCTACAATAAACACAGCAGGCCAACATGTACAGCTTTTATTCACCGACCCAATTCCTTTACATATGAGATATCTGCACTCCACCCTGCCCCTCCCACTCACAAACCAGGACGAATCCTCTTGGCACAGAGGAAGGGGTGACCCTTCAGCCAGGGCCACAGCCCAGATGATCTGGAGGAGCCCCCGCTGGAAAAGCAGGAAGAGAGTGAAGAAAGTTTATCACGCCATGGCCCCCCACGAGGGGAGGGGATCAGGAGGCTGGGGGAGGGCCCCATGCTACTGCCCCAGTCCTTAAATACAAAGCAAGGGGAGTAAAGAGGACCATCCCTCAAAAATACAGCACCAACCTCAGCATGGAGGCAAAAGGACAGTGGGCAAGACCCCTTCCCTCTGAAGGGGGCGGGCTGAATGAGAGCACATACCGTTAGTGGCTGCAGCGACCCCCGTACCAGGGTCTGCGTGCAGCCTCAGCACCAGGAGCGGGGCGGGGAGGAGAGGGGGTGACAACTGTGCGCCACCCACCTCTCCCTGACCCCAGCCAGGCATCCCTCTCCCCACTAGCCCAGGTCAGGGGATGTGGAAGAAACTGTGTTGGAATCCAAGGCCCTCGTCTATTTCTTCTTCCGTTCTTGGGAGCAGCGTGGGCAAAACCTACAAAGGAACGTGACAGAGAAGGGGGAGAGAGTGAGCGAAAGGGAGGATGCCCTCTGTCACTCACTCAGCTCGTGACAGTCCAGCCCCACCGCAGCTCTCACTCACCACTTCCCCCGAGGCTTGGTGGTCAGCCCCACACAGGCAAAGTGGAACCACTCGATGGAACACTGGGAAAGGAAGAGGATGGAAGCAGCAGAACTCAGGGACCAGGGTGGGGCAGAGGAAAGAAAAGAACCCCCCCCACCCTCCATTCCCCCCCATCCCTTAGGAGTACTCCCTTATTCCATCCCTTGGGAGAATTCCTGAAGGGTCCAAGGCCAACCAACTCCAACTACCTTTCTCCTATCCCGAAGTCCCCCTATTCAACCGTTACCCCCCTTCTTGTACCCAACTCCCTTCATGTCCACCAGAACCCGCCCCCCCCCATCCTGAGGCAAAACAGTTCTTACATCAGGGTTGTCACAGCCAATCATCTCTCCATAGGAGACCTGGTGACAAAGGCAATAGGTGGGTTCGTTGGGATCCACAGGCATATCCAACACATCAGAGGGGTGGACACTGCCAAAGGTCACTGAGGGCATCCCATACTCAGGGCTTCTGCGTGCCAAGAGGAAGAGAAAGTGTCATCTGCGGGAAGGGAAGCTACAGCTTGAGATGCTCAGAGCCGGCAGAGGAGGAGGTCCTTGTGGGGCTAGTGATTTGTGGCTTCTCCTCTGTATCCAGCAGATACCAAAATGGCAAGGAGAGTTGTTGGCACAGGAGACAGCAAAGTGGCAAGGGGCACTGTGGCTGGGGTGAGGTGGCGGGAAAGAGGAGTCTGTCCCTTGGCAAAATGCTCCCTGACACACTCACGTGCGCACAAGTTTTAACTTCTTCTGGGCGGCCTTGGGGGCTTCTTCGTCGGAGTTTTTCCCTTTGGAACGAGCACGGGCAGCCTTCTTCTCCTTTTGAGTCCGGCCTTCTAGGCAAGAGGGGGGGAAGCCAGAAGGCAGGGAGACAGAAGGGTGGGTTAAGCCCCCCTCCCCCTGCCCCTCCTCCAAGCCGGTGGCCCTCCCTCGGAGCTGAGGAGCAGGCTGGCTTCTCCCTCCGGGTCCTCGCCCCACCCCTCGCCCCACCTCTCACAGCCCCGCCCCCCTCCTCACTCTTTTTGCCTTTGCTGGAAGAGCTGTCATAGTCACTTGACTCAATCTGCTTCTCCTTCAGATCAGCCTCAAAACGGGCCAGGTCTGTGTCCAGTCGCCGAATGTGTTTGTCCACCTGGGTGGGAAGGAAGGAGAAGGAAGAGCTACAGGGCTGGTTCCAGTTAAAGAAAACAGGCTGAGGCAGATTCTATGGATCTCCCAGACCCAAAACAGATCCCAACACGGCTGAAGGAGGGGGTCTAGGACCCTGAGGAATAGACGGGAGGCAGGTGGGGAGCCATGCACAGGGCCATACCATCTCATAGGTCTGCATGGCAAGCTGCACCTTGTCGTCACCAAAGCCCTTGCACTTGCCATAGGCTTCCTGGATCTGTCTGAGAAGGGCCAATTTCTCCTCGGAGCTCAGGCTGCGGGCGCTGCTCATATACTCAGTGGCCAACTTGTCAATTTCAGCCTTCAGGTCTACAACAGAGACAGAGGCCTGGTCACAATGGCCCCTGAGTGGCTAGGTGGAACACACTTCTTCCTCTTGCTCCTTGGACCTTTTCCATTGACCATCATAACCTTTGAATTAAAACGTACTGAACATTCCTAGGTACTGTGCCACGTACTCAAGTAATGCAACATGTTCACAATATGTGTTTCAGAGGTGCCTCCGGGTGCTGAAAACATTGCTATCATAGTTGGAACTGAATTTATTGAACCATAATGAGGGATTCCTGGCACGCGGCACTAATACGAAGTGTGTTTTTGTCGCTGTCTGAAGATGCTTCTTTGCAGGGCTTGCTGCCTCTTGAACCATGAACTTTGTCTCAAAAGCCATCTGGTTTCTCGTCTCGAAAACATCCCACGGCAGCTCTGAGTGCTACAGACCAGGCTGGGTCATCTGCTGCTGCTGGCTTCCAGGTCTGTACATCTATATCTCATTTAAAATTAGGCCCTGGTCCATTCACGGCACAGTTCTTCTGCTTACTGCCCACCCTGTTTTGCTCATCGTTTGCAACTTGCTTATATTTCCCATCACTTTTTTTTCTGTTTGTTCATTTTAGATATTGCTCCAAACGTTTCTGCAAGGCTGGTGACGTCCCAAGGCACTGAGACTTTAGATGCCCACCGCCCAATATTTGGTAGTGCTCACAAAACATGTCGATGGAGAAAAAAGTATGACTGCAACACGGGGCAGCAATAGGTAACAGGGAAGACCTGCGCGCACACTAGGTTTACGCCCCGCTTCATTCGAGGCCCTTGGAGGAAGCTGGAAAAGCATGTATGTACTTCAGTAATCTCCAACTGGTCTTTCTGTGCATGAACTCAAGAGCTGGAACTGTATTACAAAGCAAGGAGCTGGTGCTCAGCATTCAGCAGGGAGTTCTCAGGGGCCTACGTCCAGGATTTTAGATGATGTTCACCTTTTCACGAGTAAACTTACCAAGAGTAACTTAAATCACAGCTTTAGGTATCCTAACAACAGCCTGTTACATCCTTGGGCACAGTTACATGAGGATGCACCTATATATCCATCAGCAGGTGTGGGGGGATAGCTCCAACAAATACCTTTGACTTTGAAGAGACAAACCTGACCGCTGTAGTGTGGCCTCAGGCTCCAAATGAATGCCTCAATGCAGCCCAACTTGCTCAATGCCCAGGCAAGGCCACAGACGGCACCCAGTGCTTCTGTGCCGCTGAATATAGTGTAGAGATCCTGATGTTTGCTAATTGCTGCTTTTCCTTCTTTTTTCCTTTCTTTTTAAGATCTTCTCATGCAGCAAAGTTCCTGTCTACCAACATGAGTTGCAGTCTAAAGCCACAGTGAATTTTGTGACAGTAACATTAACAATCCAGTGGAATAGAAATATTCTAGTCTTCCTATAAACGTACTGAACATGGAGAACAGAAATGATTCTAGGAATGACTTTGGTTTTTTAAATTATTCTTGAGGGAGATATAAAGAGCATAGCATCTTTGAATTCTTGAGGCACTGTCACAATACGCCATGTGTTATGGAAAAGCTGACACACAAATATGGGTCATTATTACTCTCCTTCTAAGAACTGCAAGACAGTGAGAGAGAGAGTGAGAGTGAGAGAGAGAGAGAGAGAGAGAGAGAGAGAGAAGCTGCAGCAATCCAGACCAGATGATATGCTAACACCAAACAGAAGAAGAAACGATCACATACACACTCACTATACACTGGACTCCTTACTCTGTACGTACCCTCTGTTCTTTGGTCCAGGTCCCTCATGAGCTGGAAGTTTCTCTGCAGTTCAAATGGGAGGTTTTCAATACCTGGGGAGAAGAGGAGAAATTGAGCCTCCCTGGACGTCCTAGGCCCTACAGCTGCTTTTAAAGAACAGGTCCAAAACAACACTCGGTTTTCCCTCCTTCAAACCGCTGGATTATCTGTTACAGCACTCATCGTTCTGCTCTCAGGAGAGGTCACGTCTGCCTCTTTCCACAACTAACCCCTCCACCTCTACACAGCTTTCCCACCCTTCCTCCCTTCAGTGACTTTACAAATCAGCCTTTCCCTTTCCTTTCCTTTCAATCTCTGTCTCCAAGCTCCTTGCCCTCAACTTACAAATACCCTCCTGGCATCCTCCACCACTCATCACACACACACTTCCAACCTGCTCTCCATACAGTAGCCAGAATGTTCTTTAAAAAACGCAGATCTGGGCTTCCCTGGTGGCGCAGTGGTTGAGAGTCCGCCTGCCGATGCAGGGGACACGGGTTCGTGCCCCGGTCCGGGAAGATCCCACATGCCGCGGAGCGGCTGGGCCCGTGAGCCATGGCCACTGAGCCTGCGCGACCGGAGCCTGTGCTCCGCAACGGGAGAGGCCACAACGGTGAGAGGCCCGCGTACCGCAAAAACAAAATGCAGATCTGCTCAAGTCACTGTCCTGTTTATAACCCTCTAGTGACCTCCTACTGCAATATTCCTATTGCTATTCTGCACTTTCTGGCCCTTGCTTCCGTCACACCAGCCCTAACTCACGTCAGTCCCCGTCTGTGCTCTCTCTGCTCTATCATACTGCCTCCTCTGAGTGCCTTGAACTTGCCAGTGCTCTTCATGACACTTGGCTTTTCACACGCTACTCTCTCTGCCCAGAATGCCCTGCCCAGTCTTCTTCATCCCACCTCCACCATACCTCTTGGCCTTCAAATTCCTGTTCATTCTTCAAAGTTCAGCTCAACCCTGACTGCCCCAAACTCCAACAAGTGCCCTGGATTATGCTGTCATGCTATTTTTTTTTTTTTAAATACGTATTTCGCTGCGCGGGGTCTTAGTTGCAGTACACGGGATCTTTGTTGCTGCATGCGGGACCTTTTAGTTGTGGCATGTGGGATCTTGTATCTGCAGCGTGTGGGATCTAGCTCCCTCCCTGACCACGGATCGAACCCAGGCCCCCTGCATTGGGAGTGCGGAGTCTTAACCACTGGACCACCAGGGAAGTCCCTGTCGTGGTATTCTGTGTCTACCCTTTTGGGCTCTTATCCAATGTACTTAAATAAGTAATTGTGTAATTAGTTATTTGGTATGTCTCCCCAGCTCTCCAGAAGGGTTAGATGTATCTGTCTTCTTCCCTATTTCTCTAGAGTTTAGAACTATGATGTGCATACAGAGGATCCTCAATAAATACTTGAATAAATGCATGAATACTTAAGTCTCTCTCATAAAAGAAAAATCTCTTCCCATGACTCCACTTCCAACTTTTAAAATGCCTCCACTGCTTTAACCTATAAACTCAGGTTCACCACCACCAGTTTACTGAGACTAAGCCATCATGACTTACCAGGTCAAATGATGGGTCATCAGTCCTATCCTAAAAAAATTACGTTCGCAGGATCAGGCACCATCTTCTCGTCTTCGAATAACTTTCTTCCTCTTAAGATTCCAAATCTCATCACATACTTTCTAGCAATTCCATCACTGACATTTCCTTAGCCTGTCCCTTAAATGTTAATATTTTCTTGAGCTTACACTTAATTTAATCCTCTAATTTTCTCACTTGCTTTCTCTGAATGATCTCCATCTTATTTACTCTTACAGATACAATTACCATTCCCATGCTTAAATCTAAGTTGAATAAATATGTTACTGTTACTCCTGAATTTCCTATCTTGTTGATGATTTACTGTCTACCTCACTTCCCAAACAGGAAATAGAGAAGTCACCTTAGATTCCTCCTTCTCTCTCAACCACTCAGTCAGTCAATCCTGTCATATTTAACTCCTAAACACTTCTGTCACTCCCTGAGATCAGGTCCTCATCTCTGACCAGGACTGTTATCCCTAACTGATCTCCCTATTACTAATGTCATCATGCTCCAATTTATCATGCAACATTTATTTTCCTTTATATAAAAAAAATCACTCTATTTAGAAAATCTGTTGGTTCCTCGCTATTTAGAGTGCACGCTGGTGGACTTCCCTGGTGGTGCAGTGGTTAAGAATCCGCCCACCCGCAGTGGTTGAGAGTCCGCCTGCCGATGCGGGGGACGCGGGTTCGAGCCCTGATCCAGGAAGATCGCACATGCCGCGGAGCAACTAAGCCCGTGTGCCACAACTACTGAGCCTGCGCTCTAGAGCCCGCGAGCCACAACTACTGGGCCCGCGTGCCACAACTACTGAAGCCCGCGCGCCTCGAGCGCGTGCTCCGCAACAAGAGAAACCACCGCAATGAGAAGCCCGCGCACTGCAACAAAGAGTAGCCCCCGCTCACCATAACTAGAGAAAGCCTGCGGGCAGCAACGAAAACCCAATGCAGCTCAAACAAACAAACAAATAAATAAATATAACGTGCAAGCTTCTTAGCTTGGCTTAAACGACCTTTCACAACCTAGCCCCACCTACCTTCTCCAGTCTCGTTTCCCAATCTTGCACCTCGGAGTCCTATACATCAAACACCCTGGCCTCACTTTTCCCTGGCTTTGCCACAAACCCATCATAACACCTTTGCTGATGCTTTCCCCAACGTGCAATTCCCTCTCCCTCTCCGCACTCAACCTTCAAGTTTCTATACATCACATCCTCTGTAAAGCTTTACCTGCACTCCCAGGTAATGAGCCCCTCTTTCTCCAGTGTTACCTACTGTCCTTTTAATGTATTTCTATTATTTCATTTGTCACACTGTTTTATAAATATTAGCAGAACCTGTGTTCTACTAGACTATGAGCACTTGAGGGCAAGAGCCGGGTCTTACTCATTCTTGTATATCGCCAGTACCTGCCATTATGTCTGACCCATAGCAGAACCTCAAAAAACGAATGAATTAATGCCTCTCAACGATAAAGCAAATGTAAGGGCATAGGGTGACGGACTCTGAAGAGGTAGGTTACACAAATGGCATAAACATAACACCATATTTCCACTTGATGGGAATTGGATCTTTACTCCAAGAGGAGAAGCCTTCCGGTTCATCATCTGACAGTGGTCACTCGTAACCCCCCATCCCCACGAGAAGCCGCTTCTTCGAAAGAACTGGTTGGAGGAGCCGCGAGCAGATCTTCATCGCTGCTCCAAATGGCAGTGGATGATATATTAATACGAAAACGACCGATTCGGAACGATTTTAAGAAAATGATATATGCTGAGGCCAGAGACTCTGCAGACGGGGGCAGCAAATATCTCCCCGGCTATGCCCACCAGCCCTTCAAGAGCCGTCCCCCATCCCTGCCGCGCAGCCCCTCCCCCGTCTACACCCCAGAGCGAGGCCTCGACCCCGGTGCCCCGCCCCCTATTTCTTCACACCCTCCAGTATTTTCTCTCGCTCAACCCTTCACGACTGTGACTTTCTGACCACCGAGACTTCGGAGCCGTGAAGCTCCTCAGCCCCAATCCCCCCAACCCGTCTGTGACCCCTGACCCCCTCCTCCAGCCTGCTCTTACTGTCCAGATAATGTTCCAAATACATCCCCGCAGCCATCTTGAAGCAAAACAAAGCAACTTCCGCTCCGCCCCGGAAGTGACTGAACGCGAAGGGAGACGGAGCGCTCCTACCCGGCCTGGAGCCCTTCCGCCCTCACGAGGGGAACTTTCCGCCCTCACGAGAACTTCCGCCCTCACGAGACGAACTTCCGGTCTGAGTACAGGGCCCGCCGAGTTGCCTTCGCCTGGCGCAGACACTGGTCCGTGGCGGGTCGGCCGGGTGCGGGGCCGGCGGCGGTGGCCGCCGCGGCCGAGGGCGCCATTTTGCGTCCTCGCTCAAACGTCCATCCCTTCCAGGACGGGGACGTGCGGGCGTGAGAGCAAGGAAACCTGTCTCTTTGGGCTTTCAGTCTACAGAGAGTCCTTCTCAGCAGCTGGGGAATGTGAATCGGCCCCTTGGCGGAATGTGAAGCTGGCGATCAGGGCAGGTGCCTTCTTCCGCGTCGCTAGTTTCTTAGGAAGTTGAGGAGGCGCCTGGCGGTGCGAGGTTTAAATCCTCCCCGTTTCTGTTCACTCGCGCGAACACCAACTCCCCAGGATTATGTTTTAACGTGGAAACAATTATTTATAAACTCTACTTATAAATACAAAGAACTACTCACACAATAAAGCTGCGACTCTCCACACCTTATGTCAGGGTTCCTGTCACTTGAGGACGTTCTCGCTTGTAAAGTGACAAGAGTGCTTCTGGCCTTGCCCTCCTGTTTGTCTCCCTTTTTATTCGAGTTTGGGTACGATGTTAACCGGCACCGTAATTCTGAAAGGATTGGGGCACGGAGCTGTCACAACGGGGCCAGTTGGATGCCGACTATTACCCTGGTCCGCGACATCACAGCGACAACTACGCTCCTCGTCCGGATGGAAAGCCACCAAGTGCACGACAGGCCGCCACCACACCAGGGACGCAGAACTCAACGCCCAGAGCCGGAGAGTGTTAGGAAGACCGTTTTGGAGATCATTGTCACCCCAAAGCACGCGTTCTTAATAAGTATTAATGTCACATGGCAGGTTTTGGTTTGGGGTTTTGTTTTTGTTTTTGTTTTTTGGACTGTGCCGCGGCTTGCGGTTTGTTCCCCGACCAGGGAGTGAAGCCGGGTGGCGGCTGTGAGAGCCCAAGATCCTAACCACTGGGCCACCAGGGAACGCCCACATGGCAGGTTTTCAATGAAACATTTCAGCCACATAATTTAGCTCAAATATGTAAAAAAGGGCAAGGTGAAACCCCAGGTTTACTACTGAGCAGGTGGTAGATAGAGCAATAGAATCTAGAAGACGTCCCTCTAGTTGCAAGCGGCAGACCCTTGGATTATCTAATCTCCGTGCCTATTTCCTTGTCTATCAAAATGCCTGGAATCCTGTTTGCTTCATAGGGGTGTTGCTGTTCAAGTGTGGGGGTACCCTTCAAAAGAGATGCTGGTTGTAATAATACCTGTGATGAAGGTAGGGCTCTCAATGTCAATTCAACAGTTGGTGAGAACGGGGGAAACGTAGTAAGTATGCAGGAAACACACACTGCACGTTCGGTCATATGTGATACAGTCGTTAGTATCACACCACGGACTGAGACTATCTTGGATGCCCACACAAGAGCCCGAGCCCTAAAGCTAAGAGGTGGTGTTTCATTGCCTATCCACACGCCACCAGCTAATGAGCGTGGCTGCCCAGCAGTCCCACACAGGACGGCCACGTTGTCAGACGTGGGAGCTTTGTCACAACTTTTTCAGTGCTTAAAAGATTTTTAATTTTCAGGAATCTTGGAGGTGATCTAGCCCAATCCCTTCATTTAACAGCTGAAGAAGCATTGCGGCCGACACTGGTTGATGGGAGAGCCAGGGCGGAAGTCCAGGTTTCCCGCCCCTGCTCTGCCCCTCAGCACTACAACTGTCCTGTTTCATTCTTCAATCCCGGTTATGGGTTCCACCACTGGAAACCTCTGGTTTTAGGTGCCACAGGATATGCCAGCTGGAATTAGCACTGAGCCCACAGATGCTCTGGCAGCAATGCAGGTCCTTCCAGGAGGCCGTGCTTCCATTTCCTGGATAGGGAGAGCTTCGAGGTATCTTGTTAACACACGACTGAACCCTGCTCTCACACCTTAGGCGACACAGTCCTCACAGCAGGATTTGCATGTAGGAACCCTCATAAACCAAGATTTCACTTCAGAGATTTCAAAGTCGTGCCCCTCTATGGCTAGGGATACACACACAGCCCCATCACACAGCATTCGTTCTTACCGTTCGCACACTCTACTGTAAATCCTTAGTACTGGCCTTGAACGTCTCCCCAAATGGCTGTTTCCCACGCTTATACTCACATCAGTAGCTCCACTGCCTCTGATCCTTTTACACGAATTTATTTCTATACAAGGTTCTAAAAACACCCCTTGGTTTTGTACATAAGTTTTTCTTTTTTTTCCTCATTTTAAATTACTTTATAACAACTGGTTTCCTGATTTTTTTTTTCCATTTTCTCTTTTCTCTGAAATCTGCCATGATTTAAAAAAAAAAAAAAGACGAAAGGAAATAAAAATGCCATTGGCCAGAAGACAGGGTGGAGAAAAACAAAAGGGACAAAAATAAACATCAAATATGAAAATTCTCAGAGATAATGCATTTATAAACACAGAAATGGTTACAACAAAGATGGCCGTGATGAGTGGGTATATATATTTATATATATATATTTATATATAAATCCGTGTCCGGCAACTGACCGCGGCACCTAGGGAGCTAAGTCCAGTCCTTGCATCTGCCCCGAACTCTCCCTTCTCTGCAGCCCCCTTATCGTGGGGTTTCATAAAGAACCCGCAGCTCCTTAGGTTGGGGACGGGGAGACTGAGCACAGGGCCTCGGCTGGCAGAGAAGGGGAGAGGCTCCAAGGAAAACCATAACCCACACTTCTAAGCCACCGTCGGCCATTTTGGGGATCTCCGGCCCCTTGGGGACCACATCTCGGCCCTTGCCCCTTTACAAATAAAGGGGGTCTGACCCGCCCCAGACCTCCCTCCAGCATCAGGTAGGAAGTGAAGTGAGATCATGAGGGGAAGAAAACGGCTCCCAGGGACAGGGGCACGGGAGGAACCTCTGTTCTTTCGCAGGCAAGAACAGAACAGGAGGCTGCTTGCATTTAGGGCTCCCTCCTCTGTGCCGTCTGGGAGTGCCAGCCTCTAGTCCTCTGTCAGCCCGAGCTTGGAGGATTACGAGGGTGAGGAGAGAGTAAGTGCCCACGCTGGAAAAGTCTCTATGAGGTCATAGCAAACCCCTCCCCTGAGCACCAACCCCCGATGTTAGAAGCTACGCTTAGGCGGGAGGCTGCTGGATTACGCGACCAGCTCAGTACTCCTCTGCCACTCAGGAGGGCTGACGTCCCTTCGGAAGAGGAGCTGAGACAATAAGGATGGTATCCTGTGAGAGAAGGCCATGCCTGAGGCCCAAGGAGATGGAGCCGTGGCCTGTCAAGGAAGAAGAGGACTTTTCCCACCAAGAGGAGCTGGAGAAAGAAGGGACCAGAGCCTCTTTCCCCTCTCCCCGGGGGGCGGCAGCACAGGTCTCTACGAGCTGGCCAGGTGCTCTACCTGGATGGTGCTGGTGGTGACGGTGAGGCAGATGTCCTTGTGGTGCTCTGCCGTCTTATAGGGGGTCAGGTCGAAGGAGCACTGGGGCGGGGGATTGGGGTTGCTGTCCCCGCCACCCCCGCCCTGGGGGGCCGCCCCCGGGGACTGGAAGTGCGGAGGCTGTGGCGGCTGCTGCTGTGGCTGCTGCGAAGCCTGGGAGGCCTGGGCCTGGGCCTGCGCTTGGGCCTGCGCTTGAGCCTGGGCCTGGGCCTGGGCCACTGCCGCCGCCGCCGCCGCCGCCTGCACCTGCTGCTGGAGATCAGGAGGGTTGTGTTTGCGCATGTGCTTCATCAGGTACGTTTCCTGAGGGGGATGGAAGAGGGGTTGAGGGAAGAAAGAGAAGGAAGGAGGCTCCCTGTAACCAGCACCCTGGGCTGTTACCTTGAACAGAACGACACTTATACAGAGGTGCTCTGGAGCCACGCAGGTTCTCCCCATGAGCCACTTTCAGTGCTCGCACCGGGTGGACAAGGTTGGGGGGGACCTTTAGGGTAACCGTGGGCATTCAACTGGCACGGGGAAAGCTGTCACTTTCTCAAAGATCTCTGAATGGAACAACCTGACCACCTTTTTCTGGAGTCTAATGGAAAACATCTAACTGAAATCTCTCGTCTCTCACAATTTCAAGACGCTTTCTTTTGTCCTGTGTCTAAGTAAAATGAAGGATCACTGCTGAGCAATCGCTATAGGCTTAAGGGACCAGGCATCCCCCAAATCCTCAGCTCTGCATCTGTTCAATTTCTGTTCTCTTTACTGATCCCGGCAAGGGGGAGCCAGGGATGGATGGGGTGTATTCAGTGCGGCAGCTCTTTATCGGAAAGGCGGGGTGAAGCCGCGTGCGCGGGGGGGGGGGGGGGGCTCCGAGCGCTCACCGACGTGTACGCCCGGCTGCAGATGGTGCACGTGTACACCTTGGCGTGCTTCACCGTGTGCGTGGACAGGTGCACCTCCAGCGAGGTCGCGTCCGTGTACGCCCGGTGACAGTTGTGGCACTTGAAGGGTTTATCTTTGTTGTGCTGCCGCCTGTGGGACTGAGAAAACAAGGAGAAATCAGGACGGCTGCACCAGACTCTGCCCTCCTGCCTCCTTGACCTTAATGGAAAGCCCTGGGCTGGGCGCCAGCCCTCCTGGGTTCTCCTACGTCCGAAGGCAGCAGAAATTGCTTCAAATGAAACTTCAGACGCTACCAGCTAAGGGAAGCAGCATCCTGCAGGATCCTTAAAGTCAGAATGGCGGCTACGCCTGGTCCCACTAGTCCAGTGGTTCTCAAAGGGAGGCATGGGGACTGCCAGGGGACACCAAGACCTTTTCAGGGGGCCTGCAAGGTCAAAACTATTTTCAAAATAATAATAATAATAAGACACCGTTTGCCTTTTCACTCTCATTCTTTCATGACTATACAGAGATTACACAACGTGTAATATCGTAAAGACTGAACGCAGCAGACAAGAGAATCTCTCTGTCTTCTGGTAAGTCAGACATTAGAGAAACGTGCATAAACATAAAGCAATGCCGTTCTTCTCACTAAACTTTTTGCGGGGAGGGAGGTTAAGAGATATGTTATTTATGTTAATGTACAATGGGGTTTGTTATTTTTAAACAAATGACTAAATAGTTTTTCAGTTTCCTAATGTCTACGTAATTAGGTGGTACCCACATCAACGAAAGCTCTTTGGGCTCCCCAGTGACTGTTAAGAACGTAAAGCGGCCTGAAAAAGCTTGAGAACCACTGTACTGGTCAAACGGCACTGTGACCCCAAGTCTTAGACTCAAGGCCTCGTGTGGAGGGTGGAACACCTACCTGCAGGTTGGAGAGCTGTGTGAAGGCTTTCTCGCAGCCCGGGTGTGCACATTTGTACGGCCTATCCCCGGTGTGGATTCTGCACGGGACGAGAGAAGAAGAAAGGGGAAGGACATCAGCAAGGCCGCTCAGGGACCAGCGCCTTAACAGGCCTCCTCTGGGAGCACAGGGTGGGTCTCCAGGAGACGCCGGCTCAGGCCAGCGGGCCCGACCACTGCTCGCTGCCCGCACCACTCCGCTCAAGCTGGGCTCCTCTCTGCTGGTGGAGGGCCGGAGGCTTGGCAGCCAAGGCAGCTCCTACAGTCACCGGCCCTCACGAGGGTTCAGAAACGTGAGATAAACACACGGCGAGAAAAAAGAAACACATAACACTTCTCCCTTGGCCCCCAACATACAGCCAGAAACTACCCCTTCAGCCTTAGCACCAATCCCAGAGCAAGTTCTGGGGTCAAAGAAAAGCACAGAGTTATGCGAACTGTGAAGGGCGGCAGCAACATCGATGCTGGTGGAAGCTCCTTGGGGCTTTTCCCAGCTCAGCCCCTAACGGCAGGAAATGCCTAGTTTAGTACTGATCTGACCTCTTTCCAAACACTATAGGGCCCTCTGCTGAGACGAGCCAAGGACTTGAAAGTTGGCAGACCCCTGCTCCTCGGCAGGGACTTCAGAAGCATCTCTGTGACCAGGTGCTTTTCGAGATCCCGGGTATGAAATCCTGAAAACCTCGCAGGACATGTCTCCTTGTGAGAAAAGCCCGATTCCTCCTCTTCGAGAAGCAAGCTGTCGGACCACTTTAAGAGGGATTGCCACCTCCAGAAGCAGCCGGGAGAGGAGACCTGTAGCCAGCAGGAGTCTGGACTCCAGCTCAACTTGAGATCCCACTGAAGGAGACCATCAGCTCTTCCAGGAGGCAGGCTCACCTCCGAGCCACTCCAGACTCACGGGACAAAGTACGCATCCTTACGGAGTAGGAGCATTTTCGTCTCATTTGCCGGTTCTCTGTGAACATTTATGCTGCGCTTTGTTCTCTCCTGTACCCCTGGCATCCCTTGGAGCCTCGCCTGGTGCTGTAGGTGTCGCTGAGTTGGTACCCAGCTGAAGTCTGATTATACCTCCTCCCGTTCATAATCAGTGCCCGAAGGGCTAGAGGCATGGTCTTCTCCGACCAAATGGCCCTGCTTTGGCATCGAGAATCTTGCAGGATGTGTGCACAGGTGTCTCCAGGGAGGGAAATGAGGGAAGGAAACGTCGGCTCTGCTCCCAGTGAGTTTCCTCCTCCCTCGGATCAGGGAATGTCCCACAGTCACTGTGTCTCCTCGGCGCTGCTTCTGCCCCAGAAAGGCTCTCTGAGCATCCACTTGCGTCTCCAGTCTTGCTTGGTCTTCCTCCCAGATGCCAGCTGTGCTCTCCTCCGGCCAGCTCTCTCCTCCAGCCGGGTCTCTCCCCCGCCCCCCGCATGCGGGTTGTTGTGTGTGTCCGGGGCGGGGGTGGGGAGGGCATGCCAGCGGGGCGGGGGCAGTAGCCCGCCACTCTCCCTTACCGTGTGTGCTGCTGGAGGTGGGAGAGCTGGCGGAAGGCCTTCTGGCAGTAGGAACAGTTGTAGGGCTTGGCCCCCGAGTGGATACGGAGGTGCTGGGCCAGGTAGGAGGTGTTGGCGAAGGTCTTGGAGCAGTGCGGGCACTTGTGGGGCTTGATGGTCTCCGTGTGCATCTTGGAGTGGATCCTGCCGGAGAGGAGAGGAGGGAAGGGGGGAGGAGGGAGCGGTTCGACACCACGGGCTCAGCTCTCCGCTGGGTGAAATGATGTTGCTTGACGGATGAGAGCACCCCTTCCTCCCTCCCCCACAAACCCGCGCCGGCCTGGAGAGGCTCGTGAAGAGGACACCCACATCTAGGTTGCTGCTCATCTTAAGTCGGTGGCTAGAATGGCAGTGAGATGATGAAGAGCTGCACCCCTGGCTCCTGTAACCTTAAAGATTTCGGTCTCGTCAGCCCTCTGCTTTGTGCCAAGGTTACACACTCACCACAGACACCCTGCTTCCAAACAGTAATTTGAACAAAGACCAACACCGCCTGTCCCCCATTGACCTGAGGTTGAATGCACACCTTGGCTCTGAACTGACGCATATAGTAAAAGCAGGGCCTGCTCTGCAGATTTCCGAACACAGACACAGAGAGAAGCCACATAAATCGTTGCAGACCTTGGGACCGGAGAGCACAATGTTCCAGGCACCACCCCCAAGCTGCAGGGATACGCAGTTTAGTTTTCACAGACAGCAGTGGGAGAGAATCGAGGCTCCCAAAGGGCAGAGTTGAAAGGGACAAAAGAAAACATGTGGAGAAAAGAGGAGGCGTGGGCCACGTGGCCTCGGGGTGAGGGGTCCACGGCAGGGAGTCGGGGGGAGACTGAAAGCAGCCTTACCGGGTGTGCTGCTGGAGGTGAGAGAGCTGGCGGAAGGACTTCTCACAGAAGTTACAACTGTAGGGCTTGGCCCCCGAGTGGATACGGATGTGCTGGGCCAGGTAGGAGCTGTTGGCGAACGTCTTGGAGCAGTGTGGGCACTTGTGGGGCTTGGTCTCGGTGTGTGACTTGGAGTGGATCTGCATCTCCGACTTCGAGTAGAACGTCAGGGAGCACATCCGGCACCTGGGCCAAGGGAGGGCAGCGGTTAGGACCCTGCCCACCGTGAGGGCGTTGCTGAACCCGCCCCTCCACTTCCAAAGATGCCAACCTATCTGATCTCTCTTCTATTCCAGCGACAACGCGAGGCCCTCGAGAGGAGGAGCTCTATTTTATCTATCTTTACAGTCTGCCCTTCTAATACAGCCCAACACAAGTATTTAATAAGTGTTTGCTGAAATGCCTGGACTCCCTAAATGTGTACATAAACAAGAATTCAACCAGGTAAGACAGGAAAATCTTATTACAGGCCCTGGGCTGACACGGCTTTCACCGGACCAGGAATATCACCTAGCCTCTGTCTTCCTTCTGCCTGTAACTTGACTTCAGACTTCTAAAGAACCCCTTTCCCCAGTTTCCCGTGGAGAAAGTACATCCCTCAGGTAATCCTCAAGCTCCTGAGGTGACAATGAGGACAAACTGACTAGATTCCTCAGAGGACTTTTCTCCTGTCTCCTCAGATAACTGTCTTCTCTCAGATTTTCTCCTTTTTGCCAGTGATTTCTAGAGGGATGAGGTTAAGAATTGTCAGGGTTATTTGGAGGGGGCTTTCCCAAACCACATGTCCGGCCTCCACTCTGGATCTGATGTTCCACCGACTCCCCCCGGCCCCCGGCCCCCTGGCAATCAAGTGAGAATTACTTCTGCAACGAGCCAAGGTAACTGCTGGAGTGGGTTGTATCCCTCAAATATGAAGGAGAAAAAAAAGACTGGCAAAATACCGAGCTTCCCCGCTAAACCTTTCCTCTTTCCTAGCTCAATGCCAGCACTTCGGGTTGACAACAGTATCATCTGAATACACTTTCATGCATCATCTGAGCTGGTAATCCTTCTTCCTGCTCTGATACTGCCCAACAATACCAAATAAGGAGGCCTGTGGGCAAGATAAGTCACAACTATTCAGACTTTACTGGGCAAAAGCCATCTATATGTGAGCTGGAACCCTATCACTCAAACAACTCACCAGCACACAATGTAGAAGCCAGGCCACTGGGGCAAGTCCCTCCTCTCTGGGTCCCCCCCCCAACTTCTCTCTCTAGGAGGGGCTTAGGATGGTGAAGGGTGACTTCTGCTTTTTTCCTGGTCCCAAGAGAATATTCAGAGAATAACTGAGATGCAGACTAAAAAGAACTCTGAGCTCCTCAGAGAAGAAGAGACCACTGTTACTTGGGGGTATGGTTCCTGTATTAATGCTTCCATTAAAAATCCAATCACTGAGGCCAATTTCTAGTTCTCTAGTCACTTGATAATTCTGAAAGAAATCTGATTACCTGTTTACCAACCCCTGGCTGTTGTCTGGGATGCCCAACCATTGTGTGGGAGGGTGGGAGGTTCTGTTTATAGTTAGCAGGGTCCAAAGGACACAGCCAACAGAAGTCTGGACACCGGGGCTCTACTCAGGGTTCAGTTACAGGCTTGCTCATCAATCTAGACCTCAATTTTCTGGTCTGTAAAATGGAGAGATAAATAACTGCCCCCAAAAGGGCCAGCAAACACCCAGGATAGTCAATGGTAAGCCAAGCATTCTCTAACAATAAAACTGCATTAATGTTAGCAGCACTGCTACTATATATTTCACTAAAACTGAGGTTAGAAAACTAGACACATTGTCACTTGGAGAGGAACTGCACTAGAGTTACAAAATAGCTTCCCTCCACTAAGATTTCTCAGACAGGTGGAGTGATTTTAGCTCAAGCAAAACCTCATTAGTTTGCCTGTGAATGCTGAACACATAACTGCACCCCTTAACCTGAAATTAGTTATAGAAGAGAAAATAACCCTCTTCCTCAAAGTTTTCAACGAGGGAAGAATCTGCAAAACTTAAACTCATCAATAACGGACTGGCAACAACATGAGCTGTCTCCAGAGGTATGAGTATAATAAGGATAATCATAACAATAACACAGTAATAACGGTAGTAAGAGAGGTGCCACCTGTTGTTGTGCCTGACGCTGCCGGGCTCCAATCAGGTCCTTTAAACACATTGTTTCCGCTCCTTAAAACAACCTGGCAAGTACGATCCCTGTTCTACAGAAAGGAGCACAAAGGCTCAGAAAGGTAAAGCAATTTGCCAAAGGGCAAACAGTGACTCATTCTCACCTAAGCTTAAGACTCCTCACACTAGAGGCATCCAGGGGGAGCTGGACCATCCTATCATCAGCCAGGAATGTTTAAACACTGAAACTACAGAGAAGCCAAATAAGTACAAGCCTAATGCAAGATGTCAGGTGCTGGGAAAGAAACCCGGTTAGGAGAGCTGTGGCCCTGGGCAGTGGCCGTGTCGCTGGGCGCACAGCTCCAGGGGGCACCATTCACACCCGACACCACAAGGGTGCTCCCTTGGAGGCCTGCAAGGCAATGGCCTTGGTTACAGTAACCGCTTTGAAGTGAATTATCAACGCTTTTTTCCCTAAGATGTTCAAAAACACTTTCAGATACTCTGATTTTCCCTCAAAACATTTCCACAGGATAGATGAGGGCCATGACTGGTCTTCAAATTTTACTAGAAATAAGTTGACTTGCCCAGAGAAAAAGAACCCAGGTCCCCCAATACCCAGTCAAATGCCACAGACCACAGGAATGGATGTGGTTGACCCACACCTGTATCGAAACAGGGACTCCTCGTGATTAAAAAGATTCCTTTGGAGCCTCAGAGTTCTGAGTTTCTGAAGAAATTCCATTTACCTATAACATAATCAATCCCCCTTAAATTCAGAGTTCTCTTTAGTCACCTGGAGGTAGTGTGTGGAAAATCCTATCAGGGCTGCCCTCCAATTGTACATTCACATTTCTTTGCATATGCACAGTGTGGCAAGTCCAGAAATAGCTTTAATGTGGGTCCGGAAGACTAAGAGAGAGAAACCTTGGCAGAACCAGATGACGCTGATCCACGTGAAGGGCCCTACAGAGTGTCAGGGAGCCCCCCCACCGTTCCTGCAACAACCGGTCTTGTTCAGGTGTAGCTCCATGTCACAATGACCTCACTTTAAGCCAACACATAAAAATCCAAATTTCTACAAAATAAATTTAAAAGGGATTTTCATTTTATGGAATGTATGATACCTTTAAATGAACCAAACTTGTCAAGTACCTTTATAATATGATATGATGTAAACATTGCTCAGGAACACTTTTACTGTATAAGTGGGGTACACCTGTAATAATAAAGCTGCAGTGAACTTTCAGATTATGAGCTGGAATTCTGCAGTGCTCAATACTTTCTGCATAGCAACACTCCCCTCATTTTGACTTACAAAGATGGATTTAAACGCTCTGAACTCTCCATGGTAGAAGTGTACAACACATAAAAGTAAATGCTAAATGATGACTATTTCTCATCTCTTTCGAAGTTCCCAACATTTCAAATCTCATTTGATATATAACTCCCAACAGCTGGGAGGCATAAACAGAATTCTCCCCATTTTACAGATGAGGAAACTGAGGCCCAGAGAGGGGAAAAGGACTTGCCCAGGGTCACACAGCAAGTTCGTGGTGGAGCCGGGAACTGAATCCATGAGCCCAAGGCTCTGTCCATTTCCTGTGCCGCAGTTCCCTTCGCTCCTAAAATGGGAACAACATTGCCCATCTCGGTACACTAAGGACAGACCCAGTCTCCCAGCCATGCACATCTACCCCTGTCTGTGTCAAAGCTGTGACGGTGGCTATTCCACTCTGTACACTGGGACCAGACTCCCCAAACCCACTAGGGCCCTTGACGGTTCTCAAGGGGATTAAAAGATTTCCACCTTTCAAAGGGCAGGGAGTTTAGATATGTAATTATTTTCGTATAGTACCACATGCAAATATGCTTATAATGCTTTTTGTCAATGGACGACTTAAAGGAAGTAGAGGATCAAAAGAACTTCCATGAATGAGAAAGTGAGAAAATAGCCATCTCACAAGCATATATTCCACAGGGGGAAGGGGAGGTATCCTATTCGTTCCACCTTTTTATACAGACCCCTCCCATCATCCCAACCATGCAGGGTCAGGCAGGCTCAATGCTCAAATACGGCCCAAGAACCGGTGGATAGCACACTGGTTAAGGTTAGGGGCTTACCAGAAATGTTTCTTGAAAAAATAGAAATGGAAAATGTAGAAACCAAAAAGGAGCTGGAGACAAGAGTCTCAAACCCAGTCTAAAGCCTCATTACAAGAAAGAAATTCCATTACGTCACCCCAAAATAAGTCAATGCTGAAGACCTCAAAGAAGGAAGGGGTGAAATGGGTCTGCATCCTGGGGAAGAGGAGCCAGGGAAGGGCCAGAAGCTCCACCGTCCTAACCCTCAACAGAACACCTGACATGCACGTGGATCCGAGGCGGAAGCTGCCGGAGCGCGGAGCCCGATGGGGGCAGGGAAGCTGAGAGAACCGCACCCCACCCTGCCCGGTTCTGATCCTCACCTGTAGGTCTTGCCGTCTTTCTGATGGTCATCGTCATCCTCAGGGGAGAGGACGTAAGGGTCGTTCATCTCGGGAAGCCCCGATTCCAGCATCCGCTTCTTCTTTCGGCCCCGGGGGGGCTTAGCGGCCACAGTGCCGCCGCCACCACCGCCGCCGCCTCCTTCCTCTGTTAGGGTCGATGCTACCTTCTTAGAGAGGTCAGGGACCACCTGCAGGGCTTGTGAGCCAGGGGGAAGAGCTGAGACAATCATGGGAGCCGAAATGGGGAAGGTCTGAGCTGACGAGGCTGTGGTCACGAGGGAGCCTGAGGGGGATGTGATAACCAAGCCAGGACCTAGGATTGTGAGAAAAAGGAGATGGTGTCATGTTGCCCAGTCCGGATCCTAGTCCTACGTCATTTTCCCCAGATCATGGTCTACTTAACCCCTCACCACCGCCCCCACCGCCCAGAGTATACAGGAAACCCCAAACCCTGTAGAAAGACAATGGTCTCCTAACCCCTGTCCCCACCCCGCCCCCAGTAACAGTGAGATTTACCCCTTGATTGACTCCCTTCTCTTCTCCACCTCTGAGAACAGGAGACTCCTTGATTCAGAGAAGGAAAGAATGTCACCTCCTCAAAGGCAGGGACCGCATCTTCTACTTCTTTGTATCGCCCACAATGCCTAGCGCATTGCTAGGCACACAGTAGGCACTTAATAAAAATCTGATTGAGTAATCAAACACATATCCCACTCCCCATGTCCTTGGCGCCCTCCAGCCTGGGGTACTGATCGTGGAGGATCAACACCTCAGATTGGAGAAGAGCAGAGGGTGCTCACCAGCGGTCATCAGTCCTGTCGACGGCACAGGGACCACCGTGATATTCTGGGTAACGGATGCCTGGCTATGTGGGGTCAGCTGGTCTGACTTGGACTCTGTGTCCATGCTGATGCCCGAGGGCAGGGACACCGAGGCAGGCACTGTCAGCAAGGTGGGGTAGTGGGGTGGAGCCAGCCCACAGCCCTTCTCTGGCAACAGCTGGTCCTTCATCTTGTTGATGAACATCGTGTTCTCAATCTGAAAGAAAAGGAACGGGACAGTGGCCTCTGAGGGAGAGTCCCGAGTCTGTCTGCTCCCTCGGCACCTCACACTGTCCATCCTCTGTGGGGATCAAAAGGCGGGTGGTTAGTATCTGTGCTTCCAGAGAGAAGCTGAACAGAAACACTGTGTAATTCTCAACGATGGGGGGCCTGGCGAAACAGCATGGGATTTTATCTTGCTTCAGTGTCCACGGTAACAGGACTTGCTACTCAGAGCTGAAAAAAGTACCCAGTGGAGCAGAAGCAAAAAACCAAACACCACGTACCTGTCCTGAGACCGTGGGGATGGAAGGCCAGAAGTACGGGTTAGAATTGAAGTGAGATTCTTCCATTCTACCTGAAGAAGGAAACGAGACCACATCACACTCAGGAATCATCTGAAGCAGCTGAGCAAGGGCGAAGGGGCGCTGAGGAGCTCCGGGTCTCCTCCCACAGGGCTGGGAGAGAGGAGTCAAGGCCTCAGGATCTAGCATATTAGTCCCTCTGGTCAGAGCCACTCACCACTACATCCCCATCCAACAGAGGCTACCCCAGTTCAGGTGCTGGTGAAAGAACTTACACACATCTCATTTACCCACACAATGTTTCCTGTACCCCAAATAAACAGAAGTGGTATTTCTTTCTTTGGCTGACAAAAAGAGAAATTGAAGTCCTGAGAGAGGAAGGCTCGGACCCAAGGTCCACACAAAGCAGGTCACCGATCGGCCTGAAAACAGCCAGGGTACCTGTCATTGTTCCTCTCCTTTCACCCCTCAAATCCATCTTCCTTGAAATAAACAATTTCAAGGGTTCCAACTGACATGTCTATATTTCCCTGTAGCCTGAAAAGGTTCTAGGCCAGAATACAAAATGTCCAAGAGAATTAAAGAATGAAATTGGCAAGAATCAGAATCAAGGTCTTTGGGGTACCAGATGATATCTGGGGACCACGCCCCATGGATCCCACCAAGGTCTGAGTACATCTGTGATGCTGCACTGGGTACCACACACACTGGACTGACCAGTAAGAACCTAGGAGTTACCAGTTTTAAAAGGGGTTCTAGGGAATTTCCTGGCGGTCCAGTGGTTAGGACTCTGCGCTTTCACTGCCGAGGGCTCGGGTTCGATCCCTGGTCGGGGGACTAAGATCCTGCAAGCCACATGGCACGGCCAAAAAAAAAGGGGGGACTGTTTCCAGCACCAGCACCCCAGATCTCCACCTAAAGGGATTTAGAACAGGGACAATGGTGGGTCAGAACACACACACATTACCAGACTCCTCTGTAGTTCTCAAACACTATACCTCTAAGAGTTCAAGTTCTCCTCTGTACGCGGATGACAAGTAAGCTTAAAACCTGGGGAGGGAAGAATAAGGAGCAAGAAAAGGAATCCCTCAGAATCATGTTGCAAGTCACAGATGAGTCCGGAACCCAGGCATCCCACCACTCATTTTCATACTCTGATCGCTTCTCCTAACAAGGCTTAATTGCAGGCTATTGGTCCAGAGTAGCTTCCCAAAAGCCTGGACCAGGAGAGATCCAGGCTGGCAGAGGCAGGTGAAGCGGGAGGAGGACACGGGTGGGAAGGGGAAGTGAGGGAATAAACATTAACACCGCGGTGCTGCTCCGGGCCAAGAGCGGCCAAGCTCCAAGCTCCAGGAGAGGCAGAAGGACTACAGGACGCTGTGACTTGTAGCCTGGTCACACACATGGTCCCACTGAGGACACGCTGCAGGTGGACACCAGGGATTCTAACAGATGGGTGGGTAGACTGGGCAGAGAAACTGGGTCTCAAGCAGTGACTAAGGAAACCAGGAAAGTTCTTCAGCAAAGGAGGTGAAGCAAAAGATCTCACTCTAAATGTAACGGTGTTCCTGGTCCTTCTCCAGAAGTCTCATCACATTTTTTGCTCTACTGAACAACACTCTGAATTTTCATAAAACCTACAAAGGGAAGCAGAACTGAATTTCAGCCTATTTTTCCCCAAAAGTAGCAAAGTAGAGTAGCAAATCTGTGGCTACCACAGCTTCACACAAATGAGACTCAACTTTAAATGCCCTGAGGGTCAGGCACAGACCAATCCTGCTTCCCAAGTTATAAACACAGTAAAACCAGACACTCTCCACACGGGTGCCACCCAGTTCCCTGCCAGCTTTGTAAAGGGCCTTGAGCCTCAGGCCCTCCGGAGGCAATGGACGTTGAGAAACAGTGAGATCGCAGTGTAAGGGGACCCGATCTTGCCCAGCTTTGGGGGAGGCAGGGGCCACATCCTGAACTGCCCCCAGGTTCTAAGACAGGACCCATCACCCAGTAGGCAATTCCATACTTGGTGAACCGAGTGGCAGCAGACTTCGCATACGGACCCTGAAAGCCAAGCCAAGGGCTCCAACTGGGACCCACAGCCCCCATCCCTCTAACCTTCTAGCTGAGATGCATGAAATCAACAAGGGTGGCGGCTGTGGTGGAAATGCAGTAGAGAATCAGGCTGGAGAGTAAAGGAAAGGAGGATCTAATCATACTATCCCCCTATAGAGACAAGGAAGTAAATGCATTACGGATGTGAAAATTTAGGAGGGAGGAACTGAGAGCCTGAAAATAAGGCTGTCCTCAGGATTCTGGCGAACAAGGCTCCTCCCCATGCCCAAACTACATCCATTCTTAGTGTCCTGCCAGGGGCTCAGGGGAAGCAGTTTCTGAGTCAAACATGGCCTGTAGGTTGTTACAAAGGGGCACAAAGTGACTTGGAGGACAATATCACCACCACCATTAGCATCTATTAAGAGCCCACTGTGTTCAAGGTACTGTTCTGAGCACTTTACAACCATCGCACCATTTAATCCCACAGCAATTCTATGAAGCAGGATAGTGCAACCCCTATTTTTCTTTCTCTTTAAAAAAACATTTTACTGAAATATAGTTGATTTATAATGTTGTGTTACCCATTCTTCAAATGAGGAAACTAGAGGCAAACAGTAAATAGCAGAACAGGGATCTGAACCCAGGACCAAGAGCAAGCTAGAAAAGGGTCCTACAAGAGACCAACTCAAGTACATGCTCTCTGATGCTGGGGCTTGATTCACAAATCGAAATTTAGACTATTTCCAGAAATGGACTATATACTTTTCAGGTAGTTCTCAATAAATGCTTTCAACAATGACATTTTCAGGGAATTCCTTGGTGGTCCGGTGGTTAGGATTCCACACTTTCACTGCCAAGGGCCCAGGTTCAATCCCTGGTCAGGGAACTAATACCCCACAAGCCACAGCATGGCTGCCAAAAAAAAAAAAAAAAGCAAACACCAAAAACGAAGTTTTCAATGACAGCAAAATGCAGTGAAAGATGATATTCTCTGTCCACATCCAGTGAAACCTCACCTGGCCACCAAGATAACTGATTTTAGAATGATGGGGTCTGAATTACCCCTGTCCAGAAGGGGTAAATAGAAGAAAAGGCCCCTCCACCTCCCTGGATACCCAGTCTCTCACTCTGCTTTGGTTCTTAAAAGAACGAAGCTGAAGATCAGAACCACAGCCGCTCCTAGGACAAAATGATAAACGTGTCTGTGGGCTCCTGATAAATACATCAGCCCAAAAGGGGGTGCACGGGGAGCCCTGCTTGCCCAACTGGATGCAATATCCGCCTGCAGGATGACACCGGAGAAAGGGTCAACACTGTCCTGATGCCAGAATGTGATGTAAACGGCGCCCCCTGGGGTTGTGTCACAGGGTGCCCTGGCACCAGCTCACTCAAATACCTGCCAACTGTTGTCTTACCACTTCTCCTTTCAACTCTCTATCACGCATGGAGGAACGCCCACCAAACCATCCTGACGTCCAGGTACGCACATATGAACATTCTTAAAACCCGAAGAAAGTAATGATATTACAGGGAAACTTCATCTCTACACAGAGTGCCAGTTTTCTTTTGTTTGTTTTATATTTTGGCCACGCCGCATATCTTGCGGGATGTCAGTTCCTCGACCAGGGATAAAACCCAGACCATGGTAGTGACAACACCGAATCCTAACCACTAGGCCACCAGGAACTCCCCACAGAGCATCAGTTTTGATGATTATGCCAACACATTAAAAACAAACCAGAAGGGGTTTACCCTAGACTGGGAAGGAAGAGGCAGGCTTCTATTATAGCCCCAAAGCTCAGGAGAGAAGGAAAAACACAGTAGGTGGAAAGATGATGTTGGCAGACTGAAAATCTGGGTTCTAATTCCAACTTTACTACCGCACCATGCCTCTGCTGTTCTCCAATAAGAAGGGACGTTTACTATAATTAAGTTGGACAGCATTTTCCTTTCAAGAGGTTCAGGAACTACATACTCCTTTTCCAATCTCAAAAGAAATCTTGGAAGACTGAGAAGGTGAAGAAAAAAGACAATATTAAGTTACGTCCATGAAACACATAGGAGGACTTGAACTCTTGCACCAGAGCTCTGTCCATCTGTTCATCCTTCCCCAGTGCTACCAGCCATCCAGGGATAAAGACATCACTGCCTCCAGCATTGACGTTTTCGTAGAAGTACTGAAGACCCCCACTTCTTTCCTGGTACTTACAATTTTTACATTTTTTCCCCCCAAAATAAAGCATGGTTTTCTTTTCTCAAGAAAATAACATTCTCTCACACAACCAACCTTTAGGAAATCATGAAATACACCAACCCAATTTAGTAGCCAGAGGATGGACCGAGGAATCAAAGCTTCCAGAATCTAGGTTTAGGCCCTACATCAGTAAATGACTCTGAGTAATTTACGACTCTCCTAAATTTCTACTTGGGTAGAGGATGGAAGAGTATCAAACCCCTAAAAAATTCATAAAGCACATGGAATTGAGATGGAGACAACACACAGAAGAAAAAGAATAAAATGCTCAAAGTACTCCTGAGGAGAGTTAGAGACCACTTCCATGTGATGAGGACTATTCGTGACAATTAGCAGAAATTACATAGAGACCACATAATTATAAAGGAACCACCCAAAAGTATCAGATCTATAGCCCCCAGCTTACTAATCACCAACTAGAAGAAGCACTAACAAGAAAGAGAGATGCAAAGAACAACCAACTCAAATTCAACTACAGAAAGAACTGGAGGGGCTTCCCTGGTGGCGCAGTGTTTAAGAATCCACCTGCCAATGCAGGGGACACGGGTTCGAGCCCTGCTCTGGGAAGATCCCACACGCCGCGGAGCAACTAAACCCGTGCACCACAACTACTGAGCCTGCGCTCTAGAGTCCTCGAGCCACAACTACTGAAGCCCGCGCGCCTAGAGCCCGTGCTCCGTGACAAGAGAAGACACCGCAATGAGAAGCCCACACACTGCAACGAAGAGTAGCCCCTGCTCGCCGCAACTAGAGAAAGCCCGCGCGCAGCAACGAAGACCCAACGCAGTCAAAACTAAAAAAATTATTAAGAAAAAGAAAAAAGGAAAGAACTTGACACATGGATCTCGGACACTCTATTGAGAAAAACTGTTCCAAAATGCACAACTGCAGAAAGGTTGCAATATTAGCTAAGGACTTGAAGTGAGGAAACACACAGGACCATTTCTCCTCAGTTAGGAAACAAATCTTTTTCTCAGGTCCTAAGGGCATTCAAGAAGGGCCATCCCAATAGGATCTGGGGACTTCCTACTGTGAACTCTCCCAAGTACAAAATAACTGAGAACAGGTTTATCCCAATTCTACTGGGAAAGACCATCACACCATGCCCAAAGAGACCAACAGGACCACTACCACCACAAAGCTGGCAATCTGAGCCAGCACCTTCTACCCTGGGCACCACTGGACCACTGTACCTGCACCCTGCAGGGAGAACGCCATAGTGGTTCCCCTTGTCCTGCCCATTCCACTATTAACTGACGGACCTGCGCATTGTGAGGCAGGAAAGAAAAAACAAACCAAAAAAAAAAGTCTGGAGAAGAGGGAATATGCACCTAATATTTAATCACCAACTTGGCTCAGAAACCTATGGGTAATAAATTTTATAAACCAGCCTGGAATTGGTTCTCAGAAGACACCTCTAAGATTATAAGCTCTGAACTCAAACTCTCTTGAGTTGATATATTGTCATTTTCAGGCAACCTAAAACTCAATCACCATCAAACCTCATATCCTGAATTCTTCCAGAGCTACTTCTGGAGTCTACTCCATACAGTTTTATCCATTTTATTTCAAACTACCCACGAATCAGTTTTTTTCCCCCAAACTTCACCCTGCCACGTCAAATTCAAATAACATCACACCACGGATTCTAATCACTCACCAAATCCACTCCAAACACTGATGCAACGTTAAGGATACAAACTCCACTCTAAACTCAGTTCTGCTTGTTCCAAACACGAGAAAGCAATTCCATTAGGTATGCCACAAAGGCTACAATGGCAACTAGGGCCCATTTATCTCCAAAGCAGAATAAATTTCTCCTTTGGACACAATGCAACACTGCTTAGTGAGTTCACTTGAGCATCTCACAACTCATTCTTGTTGAGGACTGGTGGGCATGGAAGGTGATGGGGTACAGTGCCAACTTTCACACAAAACTTCCTGGGTATCCTCAAGAGATAATACGAAGAGGCTGATTTTTCTCCTACAGCAAACACCAGTATTACAATTGCTATTACTTGAACAATTCTGTCACGCTGTCCGCAAAAGGGCCATTTGATTATGACCCCTTCGCCCCCCAAAACTGGAAAAGCCATTAACACCAAATTGTCTTACCCTCTCTCTCTCTTCCTCCTGTCGTCTTATTCCTTGTCCTTTCCAGGGCTCCTGAACTTTCTGTAAACAAATTGTCTGGGTTACAGGGGCCGGTAAGGGTGCAGCCACCGGAGAACTGTGGAGAACCTCAGGAATTCTTTGACCACCAGCACTCAGTCCAGAAAGCAGGCGGACCCCCGACCAACCATCCAAAGATGCAAGGACAGAACGACAGCAGTGCAGGGCCACCCGCTATGTGGATACAAGGGAAATACATCCAATTCCCAGCAACTAAGATGAACTCTACCACCAGTGCGTGGGGTCCACCCCTGGGCTCAGACACTGGTTCTTCTTGGTCTCCCGGGGCCGCAGGTAACCGGAGGCGGGGGCGGGGGTGTGTGGGGACGGTTAGAGAACAGAAGAGCTGGAAGAAGAGAAGCGTCCCTGCCTCCCAAGGATTGGCTCAGAAGGCAAAGCTGAGGACCCGGGGGGGATGCACAAGCCCTTGTGTCAGGCACAGTGCCAGTTCAGGCCCAGGCACTTCCTCTGGCCTCCCCCCCCGCCGCGAGGACTTCGCCCCTGCCTACCCAAGGCCCTGGGCCAAGAAGTACCTCCCTCACCCTGCACAGTGGTCTAGCTACTGGAGACCCCGGCTGTCCCCCAAACACCTTCGCTGCCCTGAGACAGCCCCTGGGCGCCTTCTCCTGAGGTCGCCCACCACCCCTCCCTCTAAGACCCTTCTTTGGGACGCCCCTCCTTCCTCTCCAGGGAGCTGAACTCTGCCACCCACCAGACAGACACCCGCCCCCTAAACCCCCCCATTCCTCCCCATCGCCCGCTCCTCCACAACCACTTCCGGTTCCGGGACGGACACACGTACAGTCCCATCGTGGACCCCCCCCTTCCCCGCCCCCCCCCCAAGGAAAAGGGGAGGGGGAAGGAGCAGAGAGCTCGGCGCGCGCCGGCTGCAGCGGCGCGAGACTCACCCGGCGGCAACGGCTGCGGCGGCGCCAGAGCCGGAGCCAGAGAGCGGGAGGGGCGGCGTTTGCTGGGAAGGAGGGAGCAGAGTGCGGTGGGAGGACCCGGAGGGGGCGAGGGGAGGGGGACAGCGCCAGGCGAGCGCGCGGACACGCACTTTAGGCGCGAGGCAGACCCACACACTCACACGCACGGATCGTGCGCGAGACACCCGCAGGGCGGGGGCGCTAGGCAGTGGGTGGCCCCCTCCCTCCCTCCCTCCCCTAACACTCACCCGGAAGTGGTGCCGCAGCTCGTGCTCCCGAGAACCCCGATTCCTCCACGCCCCCTCCCTCCCTCCCTCCCCCCACTGGCTCGGAGTTGAGCCGCGGCTGAGAGAAGGCGGGAGCGCCGGAAACGAAAAGGGGGGAGGGAGGGAAATAGCAATGTTGGGGGGGCGGCAATGGGGAAAGGGGGGGGTGAAAATGCAAAGGTCGAGTCATTTCCGGGAGCAGCTAGAGCACATCCGGCGCGGTTAGCGCTCCAGCATACTCAGGGCGGAAGTTACGACAAGTAGGGGCGGAAGTAGCTTCTGCCCGGGGACGCGGTATACCCTCCAGGGATGTGACGCCACAGCGGAAGTGAAGGTGGGTTCTGCTCTAAGGGCAGGAGCCGAACCTTCACGACTGCGGTTCCGGGTTTCCGGAAGGGACTTCAGGGGAAGTGGGAGGGTGGAAACGCGACAGGTTCATGAATTATGCATCAAGGTACGAGGGGCGGTATGGATTCTTAAAAGACGGGTCCTGGTTCCCTTCCCTCAAGGGGCGATAGGCAGACGTAGGGAGTTACCATTCTTTTTTCTTACATACTCTCCAGAAGGTCTCAATGCTTTGAATATGAAAGAAAGGAAAAGGATGTGTCACTAGTTTTCTTGAGGTCCCTCCTTAGGCCCAAAGCGTGACAAATTAACCCCCCCCCCCAGGCCTCAGAATCCGACCCCTGCCTAACCACACCCCTTACTCTCTTTGCTTTGGTCTCTAAGTTCTTGTGGCCCTCTTCCACATCTTTATCTCCTACTCACCCGGCTTTACTTTTAAATATAGCGCTCACCTCTACCTGATTCTATATTGTTGGATGTCCTCCTCTTCTCACTGGAATATCGGCCCCACGAGGGCAAGGACTCTGAATTGTTCGCTGCTGTATCCTCAGAGCCTGGCACTTAGTAAGCAGTTGGTAAACGTTTGTTGCATCAATGAACAATTAATGTGAACTCTTTCAGGAAGCCTTCGTTGATTGCTCCAACGGTCTCGTTCTCAATTTCCACAGCATTTAGTCCGTACCTTTTTTTTTTTTTTTTTGGCTGTTTTAACTATTTCATATATGTGACTCTTCAGCAAGTTTGTCAGCAACTCGGGAGAAACTGTCTCGTACATGGTACCCTCCCACTGCTTTGTTGAGCACACAGTAGATGCTAAATAAATACATGCTATTTGAGTAAATGAATGCTGCCACCAGCCTGTCCCAGATCTGACCAGAATCCCTCTGGGCTCAGCTCTATTTTGAGTGAAACAGAATCAAAGTGCCTCCTATTAACAGTAATAGTTCCTTGCTTAGAGATCAAAATAACCCCGATAGGAATAACTGTAATGCCAAATTTTACATATAATGAACATAAGACTCTGAAGACTTAAGTGATTTTCCCCAAGGTCACAGCTTCCCCAGGAAGTAGCAAAAGACACCTAAAAATAAAAATTCCAATTAAATGTTTAAATAGAAGATATGTATTTGTATCTTTTTTAAAGCGTCCGCTCTCTTTATCACATTTTGGGACTCTGTAACCTGTCTGTGTCAACCCAATAGTGACACAATAGGATAAGGGTCTTAAGGGCGCAGATGTGACCAGACGTAGTTACTGTATGGGTTAGAGATCGATGATTTGAGAAACCTTGACTTTGGGGGCAGAGATAGAAAAGTGGGAGCAAAATGGTGGTAATCACTGTAAGTTCTGGTTCTCTTTCTGTTCTTCTCCTATTTACAATAACTGGCACCCCCCCGGGCCTCGGTGTCTCCAATTGTCAACCCTGCTGCTGCCCTTGCTATAAGAAGCAAGTTTTAGTGCTTTGAACTCCTTAGAGAAAAGCTTTAGAGAGATAAATGTGGGGCGTAGGGGGAGGAGGGCTGTTAATTTTAGCCTGGGGTTTTCCAGCTGGCACACTGTTTCCATCTTGAATCACTTCCACACCCTGCGCTCTGCCTGGGAGATCCCTCCTCCTGGGGGCTTCCCCACTCCCTGGTTTGGTCTGAGCCACAATGGTAAGCATTCCAGAAAAATGCTTAAGAGAAGCCTGGCTTAGTCATTTGATGCACAGCTCAGGAGGCAAAGAAAGCATACAGATGAGAGATGCGGGTCCCAGTAGTGATGGGTGGCCTCCAAGAAGCAAAGGGGTAGTATGGCCACTGTTTGTGTTCTTGGTCTGTGACTAAGCAGTGACTCCTTTGCCACTTGGAGCCTTCTGAGGACCTCCCGAGGCCCCATAGTTTCAGTTTCAAGACTACATGAGATAAAGTTAGGATCCTTCCCCAGGGCCTCCTGACTCTTCCTGGTTAGCATTACAATGGGATTTAGTTTGGGATCATTCCTTTAGGACAACTCAGAAGACTCGGACATCTTTCTCCTCTGTCTCTCCCTGCCATCTGACTTTCCATGGGGAAGGAGGGCATTTAGGGAGAAGGAACAGGTAAGAATTTCCTGTGTCTTGCTGGTATATTTTATTTAAATTTAGGGAAACAGCAGTCTAATGAGGTGATAATTAAGTCCCTCTTCATTAGGGACCTTCATGTGTGCCTTTTGCATATGGATGAGCCCTGGGGTCACACCGCCCCTCTGAAGAGGAAGGTGATAAGAGACATGTGCTGTCTGGGCACTTCAGCTCTTCCCCTTCTGCGCCTCCTCTTCCCCCCAACCCCCACCTGACAAGGACTAGATTCCTGTGGGGAAGGAAGGGAAAGGGTAATGAGGCTTCCTCTCCCGTCAATCTCCTCCCCCCACCCTCCTCCTCAGGTCCGTCCCTCACTGCCTCCAGCCCAACCCAGCAGCACCTCTTCCTGCACTCTCAGGTCTCATCCAGCCCTCTCCCTTCCACCAGCTTCAGGCTGGGGTCTCTTCAGGTCCCACTGGGTTGACGCTGAGCCCGCCTCAGCAGAATGTTTGCCTCGCACCTCTGCTTTTAGCTGGTTCATCACTCCTTGGCCCGGATCTGCTTCTTTCTTCTTTTTCTTAGGGAGTCTGATGACCCGAACCCACAAACAGCTCTGATCCTGAGAAATACACTCCCTCCACCTTGCTCACTGTTGTGTGCTTCGTGGACTCAGCCACACTTCACTTGAGTACACAGTAAAGCGCCCCAACCCCTAAAGCACCCACCTACAGATCCATAGACATTCCTGATTCTAACTGCAAAAATAAATACATGGAGGCCAACACAGGCCAGGGCAGCCCCCCCTCTTGCACGTGACCATCTCCTCTCCTCCCTGGAGCGCCCCCATTTCCAGGGAGCAAGTGGGGCACAGATGGGGGTGTGGGGAGAAATGGGACCTGGGTGGTTACCATGGCAACAGAACCTAGCAACAGCTGAGAGGCTGCCGTGTGGGTTTTTGCAGGGCTGTTACGAGAGCCAGACCTAGAACTGGGGGCTCAGAGGTGACTGATCCCAGCTGGGCAGCCCGCTTTCCCTCCTCCAAACGCACCCCTCGATTCCACGCCCACACCCCAGCAGTGCCTCTCAGAGAGGGCAGAGCGGGGAAAGCTAACGAGAGCTAACCGCGGGGCTTCTGGGGGCAGCTGTGGGCGGGGGCGGGTGAGGGAGCAAGGCTGCAAATAAAGCAAGCAGGGCAGCCAGCCTCTTTACTGCGGCTCCCTCTCATCGCTTGCCCGTTGCTCCATTTTTTCTTCTCCTTTTGCCCTTCAACCTCCATGTGTCTATCAGCGCTCTCCTCTTCCTTTTCTTGCTTGCGCCATCGCCTGTGCTTCTACGTAAGTTTCCCTTTTCTTCTACCTCCTTTTTCGTGGTCTCTCTTGACCTTCTCTAGCAATTAACAAACCACTCTTCCGGTTTCTCTCTTGCTCCGGCTGCTCCTTGTCAAGACTGCCCCCTTCAGAGTCTCTTCCTTCCATTCCATCCCGAGTCAAAGCCCCCGAATCCCAACCCCGGGTCAGAGCAGGCCAGGTCACATCGGGTCCGGAGGGGTTACCCGCACCCCCCCATCCTTCTTTTCTTCCCTCTTAGCTGCCCATCGCCCCTCCTCCTCTTCTCTCTGTGGGGCTCATAAGGCAGAACCAGGGGACTCAGGTATCTTGCAAAGGCTTTATTTGAAAATTTTGAAACTTACATCCCACAAGAATTCAAGATTATCACCACAAGAAGAAAGAGATAATACAAAAATATATATCACAGCATAGGAGCCAGGTAAGAGAGGGAAGTAGGAAGGAAGGTGGGAAAGCCATGAGAAGTCAGGACAAACCTGGGGGGGGGCGGTGCAAAAGGAGGGAGAGTGGAGGAACCAAGGAGGGAGGGAGGGAGGGAGGGGCGGATTGGGAGGCAGAGCTCCCGATGGCCTTGAACCAGCTGGCTCCGGTCCCTGGCAGCCTAGGTGGAGTTACGGAGGCCCTCAGGGAGGCCGGCAAGTGGAGGACTGGCTCAGGGGGCTCTGAATTCCAGAGTGACACACACAGACAGCCAGGACAGACGAGACAGAAGGACTTGGGAAGCAGGGGAGGGCACATGGGAGCCCCTTTCTCATGTAGTGCAGCGGGTGACTCCCCAAAAGCCATCTCCCAGACAACAGAATTTAGCAGTGGAGGGGGTGGGAGTTTGCGCCCTCAGTACTCCCATTCCCACAGGGAGCCCTCGGAGCAGGATGGGGGAGACAACGAAACACGTGACGCGGAGCGGGATGGGACCGCGACAGATGGAGGCCCATGGAGCCCCCAGCTCACCTCCCACCCACCTCCGGGGCAGCATGCAGGGGCCACAGAAACTCAATCAGTGAGTGTTCATGAGGCGAGAGTGTGAGCATGACACACAACGCCACAGCGCGGGGCCGGGACATGCACACGAGAGTCCACGGGAGTCACCCACTGACCTCTGAGTGATGGGCCACTGAGTGATGGGGTGGGACGGGGGAGAAGACAAAGGGAACAGTGTGAGACGAAAGGGAGGACGTGAGGGATCCGCGGAGGGGAGAGACGTGGCTAGGGAGACTGGCCGTACAAGAGCATGAGTGTGTGCAGTGGCTCGTGAGGGGAGAGGTGAGTGTGCAAGGCTCTCATGTGAGTGTGCCAGGGCGGGGCCGGGGGCCAAAAGCCACAGATATGTGAGGCCCCCACCTAAAGGAGGCTGAGCAGGTGCGCTCACCCGCGGGCTAGCGAGTGTTCCGAGGCGCCCACAGCCGCCCTGCCCTCAGCGGGATGGGGGCTGTGCCGGCCCCTTGGCCCCCTGCTTGGTGGCAGCCCAGGCTTGGGGGGGATCACAGATTCACCAAGGGAATCCTGAGAGGAAAAGGGAAAGGGCACCGTCAGGAACCAAGAGGCAGGCCAGAATGGTGAGGGCAGTCCAAGAAATAAAAGGGATCAAGTTTAGGAGGGCAGAGTTGGAGTTAAATGGCAGCATGAGAACAGGACGCAGATCCACAGACAGCGGGAGATGGAAGGGTGCCCCGGTGAGGAGGGGTCCAGTCTCCCGGGGTGGGGGGGCAGGTCTGCCTCCTTTCCACCCGCCCGGGAGGGAGCGCCCCAATCCCACAGTCGCAGCCCCGAGGTGCCTCCCCTGCCCGCCCTCCCAGCCCTCTGCCCTGCCCTCACCGGTTCAGCTGGAAGGCTGGAGCCCCCTTGGGCTGGGGCATCCCAGGCCGGGGTCCCCCTCGGGGCTCCTCGTGGTCAGGGGTGGGGGTGGGCGAGTCCCCGAAGGCCCCCAGCACAGTGACCCCGGCTGGGGACAGGTCTGTCAAGGGCTGCTGGCTCTCCTCCTGCCTCAGGGCACCTTGCTGCCCAGAGGGCCTGCGCCGCTTCTGGCTACGGTCCCAGCTGGTGCCCCGGAAGGAAAGAGGTTCTCACACACTCAGGAAGCCCCCAACCTGGGCTTCCAGCGCTGGCCACCCCTAGCCTCCCTCAGGCACCCGCAACATCCTACAGCAGAGAAACCAGCCTCTAACAGGTCCCTAAGCCCCGTGTCCTGAGACCGCGTCCACAAAACCACTTCCTCTCCCCGCCAGGGGGCTCGGGAATCTAAGCCACCCTCTCGCCTGGTTCAGATCCACAGAATGAGTAGCTCCTCCCCACAGACACACAGAGTCCCCCAGAACCGCCTCTCCCCCACGCACACCCAGCAGAGCCATTTCAAACCTCTGCAGCAGGCGCCTGGCAGGTTTAGTTCTGGTTCAAAGTCAGCTAATGACCTGGACGCCTGAGTCTAATGATTCTTGCAGTAAAGTGGGAAGGACTGAGCGACCCGATATTAAGTGTGTGCAAAGGAAGCTCGGATTTTTCTCCCTCCTCCCCAGGCAGCCTTAAGAAGGGGCTCTGCAGAATGGGTCGTGCAGGATACGGGGACAAGGGCTGGCCACCAAAGCCCCCGTGCACACAAATGACTCCCCCCCTCTCCCATCACCTTTGTGTTTCCCCAGAAGGAATCTGCACTCATTTCTCAGAGCTTCCCCCACCCGAATCCTTCCTACCTTTTCCCAAAATCTTGCCCTAACCCACCACTTCCTATCCCACCGCCAGCAAAACCGCCGCCCTGGCTCCTTCCCTCCTTCCAGCCAAATGTAGCCAAACACTGATGGGATGCCAGCATCTCCTCCCCCCACCCCAGCTTACCAGAACTTGAAAATGATGCCAGTGGCCACGAGAACAATGATGACGGAGATGGTGATTGTGACATAGAGCTGAGGGTCCACACCTGCTTGGGGTAGGGAGAAATTTTTAGGGAGGCTTGAGGTGGAGGGAGCTGAGAGAGGCTGGAGGTTGCGTTGGAGCGTTGCCGTTTGAAGCCACATTGCCCAACTCTTTCTGCTTCTCTGGAGCCTCCCCGCTTTATTTTTATCATCGGCTTTCCACAGAGTTTTCAGCTCTTTTCCTCCCAAATCCTTTTTCTCCACTTCCCCAAATCTTCTGTATATATGGGATGAGGAGGAGGTTCCAAGGTCATAGAGATCTTCTCTCTCTGCACAGAAACTACGGGCTGGAAACGTCCGTCTCCACCCTGGCCCCACCCCCAGACCACTGGCCCCGTCTCAGCGCTCCCTGAGCCGAGATGTCACCCTGAAGGGCTCGTTCATTTCCTCTGCCTGGAATACTCCCACTGTTTCCAAGGTCCAGCTTAAATGTCAGTTCTTGGAGGGTGTCCTGATCCCCAGGCAGAAGTAGTCTCTCCCTTCTCTCTCTGCCTAAAAACATGCTGTGCACACCTCCATTAGAGAATTTATTACATTGACTCATCCCCGAGTGTTTACACATCTGTCTTCTCCAGTGGACCTGAGCTCCTCTGAGGCTCAGATGCATCTTCATCTCGGCCTCCCGTGCCAGCGTTAGTGCCCGACACATTTGTGGAAGGAGCTAACAGGCAGGACCTCTGTTGCTTCCTTTAGAGTCTTCAGCCAGCCTCCCCACCCCCAAATCCCTACCAACCTCCCCAACTCCCACTCACCTTCCCCGCGGCCCCCGAACAGGACTGGCCGCAGGGTGGCAGGTGCTTCTCCAAGGCTAAGTCCATCTCCATCACCCCGCATGGAGTCTGAGTTGGGGTGTGGGGTGGCCAGCCCATGCGGGGCTGCGAAACCATAGTCCAGGGGCAGAAATCCAGGATTGGCAGAGTTGGGGTCCCCCCCATCCTCTCGAGACACTGTAGGACCCCACACAATAGCCCAGGGGTACTGGGATGAGGGTGGCCCCTCTTCAAAGCCTGATGGGGTGGCTGGGGGCGAGGTGCCCGGCAGGACTTGCCGACGTGATCTTGGGACCCGCGGGGAGCGGCTTGGTGGAGGTGCCCGCTCCCACACGCACACATGGCGTGGGGCTGAGGGCCCTCCCCGGGCACAGGGGGGCCGGGCTGGGGCTGGTGGGGTCCGAGGGGAGGAGGAGGAACCTTGGGCAGGCGGTGGGAGGGGCAGCAACAGCAGTGGCCAGAGAGGGAGGAGATGGGACAGCAGCAGCACAGGCCTGCAGGAAGGGAGAGAGAGCGGGTGAAACCAAGGCCATCTTGGGCTTATGTGTGCAGAGGACAGGCCGCCTCCTTCCAAGACTCTGTGCAAAAAGTAGGTGGGCCTTGGGAAGACTGGTCTCATTTCCCATCTTCCTAGGGTCTAGCCCTCAGGATGGAAGGCCCCGGGTGGGCCTAGGAGGGAAAGGGCCAAGACCCCAGGGAAAGTGGCTTCCAAGCTTCACCTGCTGGGCCAGACTTACCACATTCTGGACTCCATGTCCGAGATCTTCCTCAGAGATGACCCAGGTTTTCAGCCTTTACTGGGGGAGAGAGGGGTCGTCACATCCCAACCCTGCCCTGAGTACTTCCCCAGCTCATTCATCCACCAACTCACCTCCATCTCCCCTCCCAGCTGTGGCTGCCAGCTATGCTGCTGCCACTCAGGACCCACGGCTGCCTAGCATCCTCTTGCGGGGGGTGGGGAGCGGGGAGGGGAACCCCCAGAGTGGTCCCCTGTCTAGTCCCCAGCCCCTATCTACACAACTTCCCAGGTCTCTGTTACCTCCCCACCCCAGGGTCTACTCTCACTTCTCTGGCTTCCTTCCGTCTCACTTCCTCTGCCCACAGCTCCTAGCTTTTCTTAGATCTTAATTTAGAGCCAAGAACCTTGTGATTCCTTGAGCACCTACCGAGGGAGGGAGGGAGTCTGAGTGGGGGAGGGAAGAGGAAGTCAATCTGAGTGAGTGTGTGAACGTGTGTGGTTGCACAGGGGGAGCATCCCCGCCTGCCCACCCCACTTGTTGTCTGAGGCCTTTCTCTTATGATTGAATGGCCCCAGGAATCTCGTCTTCAGGAGCAGGGGAACAGGAGATGGAGGGATGGAAGGAAAGAGAGAAAGAGAGAGGTGGGCGGGAGGAAAACTACAGAATATAATATTTGCTCAATGTTCCATCATCCAAATGCATAGGTGCCTTCTGAGGGGAGGTGGAGTTGGGGAGAGGCCACCCCCTCAAATGTAGCTCTCCTGGGTAGAGTCCTAGGAGAATCGGGATGGATGGTTTTGAAAGAGGAGGACACGTTCTCAGAGCTGAGGGTGGTGGATCCAGGCTGCGGCAGCAGGCTCCCCAGTGAATGAGGATATGACACTTGGTGTCCTCTGGATTCTGGGTCTAAATCTGGACATTAAACCCTCTCAGAGAATAACAGGGGAGTAGGTGGGAGAGTCTGGGGAAGGGATTGGGGAAGTGGGCTGTGGGGAGAGATGTGAAGGCATGATGGCCTGAGACAGGGAAGGCTGGTGAGGCGTGAGAAGGGAAGAGAAAGGTGAAGAGGAAGCAGATGAAGGGGGCTAGCTAGTCCTGAAAGAATGGACTGGGGGGGTGCAGAGGAGATCAGAGAGTAAAGGTCAGGGAGGGAAGCTGAGAGGGTGAAGCGGTCACAGGAGCGGGGAAGAAGGAGGAAGGGCAGGAGGAGGAGGAAGGAAAGGTCCAGGCAGGATGGGAAGTGGAGATCGTGGAAGGGGAAGGGAGAAGAGGGATGGAGGGGACCAGGGATGGGGAGGAAGGAAGGGGGAAAGGAGAGAACATGGTACTGAGGACAACATGAGACAAGGAAGGGACGGGGGACGGAAAACGGGAACAGCAAAGATGGAGGAGATGGAAATTGTTTCTTCCAGCGGAAAGGGATACGGAGCTACGGAGAGAGGCAGGGATGGGGGCCAGGTGGGAAGAAGGGAGACGGAACCGGGAAAAGAACGATGCTGCAGGGACAGAGGAAGGCGTGTGAGCCAGGGGAGGGGAAAAGGGCTCCCAGGGACGTCTGTGGCCAGCTGACTCCAGGACCCACTCGCCTCTCCGCCTGTGCATCCCACCTCCCCAACCAACGTCATCTCCAGTCCCCGGACCCCGCACCCCTTAGTCACCCCGTCCAGGAAGCCCCAAGTCCCCTGGCTGGCGCGCCACCCCACCCTCCCCTCGCTCCTCACCGACCTGTTGTGCGCAGGAGACGAGCTGGGGGTGGGGCGGGAGCCTCGGGCTGGGGGAACCGGGCCCCATCCCCAGCGCGGCCGCGAGCCCACCCCTCCCACAGGCCCACGCTCCCTGGACAGGGCTGGAAAGCGATAAGGGGGGCGGGGGACGAGGACCAGGAGGTAGGCGAGGGGTCTCCTCGGGCGGGAGCGCCGAGAGCAGAAAGGGAAGCCGAGGCTGGAGGATGCAAGGAGCCGGGGGTTGAGCCCAAGGCGGGAGGAAGGCAGCGGCGGGGACGGCGACCGCTGCGCCAGAAAGGCAGGATGGAGTCGGGACCCGCGGAGCAAAGGAAAGCGTGGTGGGGAAGGCGCGCTTACGGGCTGGAGGCTCGAGCCGGGCGAGGGACCGCGCCTGGAGGGGCGGGGGGCGAAAGGCGCGGAGTCGGGGAGGGCAGGGCCGGGCTCCCTCGGGCGGGGGCGTGGGGGTTCCTCTCGCTCACCTGCATGCCTGGCGCGGCGGCGCGACGGCTGCGGGAGCTCGGGGCTGCGCCGGGCTGGGGGGTCGCGGGAGCGTGTGGGGCACTGGGCATGGTCGGGGGGTTCTGAGGGCAGCGGGGTGCTGTAGAGGGTGGGGGCGGGCGCCCGGGGCGCGGGGCCGCGGCGGCGGCGGCGGCGGCGGGAGATGCTCGGCTCGGCTCGGCTCGGCTCGGCTTGGGCTGCGCTCGGCCCGGCGGGGCTCGGCGCGGCAGCTCGGAGCGCTTGGTCTCCGCCTCTCCCCCTCCCGCATGGTTTAACCCTCCCGCTGCCGCGCCTGGGGAGCCGCGCCCGGCTGCGTCCCAGGTGGAGAATGCGAGAGGGCAGCGGAGGGTGAGCACCGTCCGATTCCCCGGGTTCCGGTGGCGGGCTTCTCCACCCTTCACCCCACCTCCATGGACACCCTTGGTTGCCCCGGTCAATCTCTGAGATTCTGAGCCACCCAAAGCTCTGTGACCCCAACTCTGTTTCGCCCCTGCTGGAGAGTGCTGAGTGCTGGGGATGAGGTCGGGGTCAGGGTGGGAGTGGAGACCTTGGATTATCCCAACAGCTTGATCCCCTGATTCCATTCTGGTCCTGCTGCAATGCATTCTCCCCGAAGCAAACCAAACGATCTTTAAAATAGGTAGACCGAGTTGCATTACTCAGCTTTTCTTGCGCTCAGAGTATCAAACTCCTCACCGTGACTTACAGGGCCCTGTATAACCTGGCCCCGCCCCTCCTAACACTCTTCATGCCCCAGCCACACTGGACCTGATCTATGTTACTACAGTTAGAAGGGCTTAACCTGCCACAGGGCCTTTGCATTTGCTGTTCCCACTGCCTGGAATGTTTTACCCTGGCTTTTCACAATGATTCACTCATTTCATTAAAATTTCAGTTAGATCCAATGTCACCTCCTCTGCGAGGCCTTCCCTAACCTCTCTATCTAAATGGGCTTCCCCTGCCCCCACTCTCATCCTGTCCTACCCGCCCCCACTTCAGGTTACCCTGTTTTACTTGAGTTGTACTTATAGGACATTACACTCTTCTAATTTCCCTTCATCCTCCCTGGCTTTTCCTTCTCCGTCTTCTGCCTGACCTCTAAATGTGAGAACTTGCTAGGGCTTAGTCCTTGGCCCCCTTCTCGTTCCACATTCTCTGTCCAGTGATGTCATCCAGTCCCAGGGCTTAAATACTATGTAAATGTCAGCAAGTCCTAAATTTATATCCAGCGCTCCAGACTCGTTTATCCAACAGCCTACTTGACATCTCCACTTGGATGCCTAATAGCCATATAAAGCTCCTATGGCTCAAATAGATGTCTCGAATTACCACTGCTGCCCCCAACCAATCCATTCCTCTCCCAGTAGTGTTCCCCATCCGGGGATATGATGGCTTCTGCTTGTTCAGGCTAAAAACCTAGGAAACATCCTTCCTCCCTTTCCCTTTTCTCACTGATTCCCACCGTGTATCTAATTCATCAGCAAGTCCTGTGAGCTCTGCATCTAAAATATGTCCTGAATTCATCTCCTTCTCTCCATCATTGTTATAATCTTGCTATAATCTTGTTGCTTCTGCCCTTGCCCTTTACAAACTAGTCTTCACAATATCTAGTAATTTTTTTATACAGCAGGTTCTTATTAGTTATCCATTTTATACATATTAGTGTATATATGTCAATCCCAATCTCCCAATTCATCCCACCACCACCACCCCCAACCCCCCGCCGCTTTCCCCGCTTGATGTCCATACGTTTGTTCTCTACATCTGTGTCTCAATTTCTGCCCTGCAAAACGGTTCATCTGTACCATTTTTCTAGGTTCCACATATATGCATTAATATACGATATTTGTTTTTCTCTTTCTGACTTACTTCACTCTGTATGACAGTCTATAGATTCATCCACGTCTCTACTAATGACCCAATTTCGTTCCTTTTAATGGCTGAGTAATATTCCATTGTATATATGTACCACATCTTCTTTATCCATTCCTCTGTCGATGGGCATTTAGGTTGCTTCCATGTCCTGGCTATTGTAAATAGTGCTGCAGTGAACATTGGGGTGCATGTGTCTTTTTGAATTATGGTTTTCTCTGGGTATATGCCCAGTACTGGGATTGCTGGGTCATATGGTAATTCTATTTTTAGTTTTTTAAGGAACATCCATACTGTTCTCCATAGTGGCTGTATCAATTTACGTTCCCACCAACAATGCAGGAGGGTTCCCTTTTCTCCACACCCTCTCCAGCATTTGTTGTTTGTAGATTTTCTGATGATGCCCATTTTAACTGGTGTGAGGTGATACCTCATTGTAGTTTTGATTTGCATTTCTCTAATAATTAGTGATGTTGAGCAGCTTTTCACGTGCTTCTTGGGCATCTGTATGTCTTCTTTGGAGAAATGTCTATTAGGTCTTCTGCCCATTTTTGGATTGGGTTGTTTGTTTTTTTAATATTGAGCTACATGAGCTGTTTATATATTTTGGAGATTAATCCTTTGTCCGTTGATTCATTTGCAAATCTTTTCTCTCATTCTGAGGGTTGTCTTTTGGTCTTGTTTATGGCTTCCTTTGTTGTGCAAAAGCTTTTAAGTTTCGTTAGGTCCCATTTGTTTATTTTTGTTTTTTTTTCCATTACTCAAGGAGGTGGATCCAAAAAGATCTTGCTGTGATTTATGTCAGAGTGTTCTTTCTATGTTTTCCTCTAAGAGTTTTATACTGTCTGGTCTTACATTTAGGTCTCTAATCCATTTTGAGTTTATTTTTGTGTATGGTGTTAGGGAGTGTTCTAATTTCATTCTTTTACATGTAGCTGTCCAGTTTTCCCAGGACCACTTATTGAAGAGACTGTCTATTCTCTATTGTATATCCTTGCCTCCTTTGTCATAGATTAGTCGGCCATAGGTGCATGGGTTTATCTCTGGGCTTTCTATCCTGTTCCATTGATCTGTATTTCTGTTTTTGTGCCAGTACCATATTGTCTTGATTACTGTAGCTTTATAGTATAGTCTGAAGTCAGGGAGTCTGATTCCTCCAGCTCCGTTTTTATCCCTCAAGACTGCTTTGGCTATTCAGGGTCTTTTGGGTCTCCATACAAATTTTAAGATTTTTTGCTCTAGTTCTATAAAAAATGCCATTGCTAATTTGATAGGGATTGCATTGAATCTGTAGATTGCTTTGGGTAGTATAGTCATTTTCACAATGTTGATTCTTCCAACCCAAGAACATGGTATATCTCTCCGTCTGTTTGTATCATCTTTAATTTCTTTCATCAGTGTCTTATAGTTTTCTGCATACAGGTCTTTTGTCTCCCTAGGTAGGCTTATTCCTAGGTATTTTATTCTTTTTGTTGCAGTGGTAAATGGGAGTGTTTCCTTAATTTCTCTTTCAGATTTTTCATCATTAGTGTATAGGAATGCAAGAGATTTCTGTGCATTAATTGTGTAACCTGCAACTTTACCAAATTCATTGATTAGCTCTAGTAGTTTTCTGGTGGCATCTTTAGGATTCTCTATGTGTAGTATCATGTCATCTGCAAACAGTGACAGTTTTACTTCTTCTTTTCCAATTTGGATTCCTTTTATTTCTTTTTCTTCTCTGATTGCTGTGGCTAGGACTTCCAAAACTATGTTGAATATTAGTGGTGAGAGTGGATATCATTGTCTCGTTCCTGATCTTAGAGGAAATGCTTTCAGTTTTTCACCATTGAGAATGATGTTTGCTGTGGGTTTGTCGTATATGGCCTTTATTATGTTGAGGTAGGTTCCCTCTATGCCCACTTTCTGAAGAGTTTTTATCATAAAGGGTGTTGAATTTTGTCAGAAGCTTTTTCTGCATGTATTGTGATGATCATATAGTTTTTATTCTTCAATTTGTTAATATGGTGTATCACATTGATTGATTTGCATATATTGAAGAATCCTTGCATCCCTGGGATAAATCCCACTTGATCATGGTGTATGATCCTTTTAATGTGTTGTTGGATTCTGTTTGCTAGTATTTTGTTGAGGATTTTTGCATCTATATTCATCTGTGATAATTGGTCTGTAATTTTCTTTTTTTGTAATATCTTTGTCTGGTTTTGGTATCAAGGTGATGGTGGCCTCATAGAATGAGTTTGGAAGTGTTCCTTCCTCTGCAATTTTTTGGAAGAGTTTGAGAAGGAGGGACGTTAGCTCTTCTCTAAATGTTTGATAGAATTCACCTGTGAAGCCATCTGGTCCTGGACTTTTGTTTGTTGGAAGATTTTTAATCACAGTTTCAATTTCATTACTTGTGGTTGGTGTGTTCATATTTTCTCTTTCTTCCTGGTTCAGTCTTGGAAGGTTATACCTTTCTAAGAATTTGTCCATTTCTTCCAGGTTGTCCATTTTATGTCATAGAGTTGCTTGTATTAGTCTCTTAGGATGCTTTGTATTTCTGCAGTTTCTGTTGTAACTTCTCCTTTTTCATTTCTAATTTTATTGATTTGAGTCCTCTCCCTCTTTTTCTTGATGAGTCTGGCTGATGGTTTATCAATTTTGTTTATCTTCTCAAAGAACCAGCTTTTAGTTTTATTGATCTTTGCTATTGTTTTCTTTGTTTCTATTTCATTTATTCCTGTTCTGATCTTTATGATTTCTTTCCTTCTGGTAAGTTTGGGTTTTGTTTGTTCTTCTTTCTCTAGTTCCTTTAGGTGTAAGGTTGGGTTGTTTATTTGAGATTTTTCTTGTTTCTTGAGGTAGGCTTGGATAGCTTTAAACTTTCCTCTTAGAACTGCTTTTGCTGTATCCCATAGGTTTTGGATCGTCGTGTTTTCATTGTCATTTGTCTCTAGGTATTTTTTGATTTCCTCTTTGATTTCTTCAGTGATCTCTTGGTTATTTAGTAACATATTGTTTAGCCTTCATGTGTTTGTGTTTTTTACGTTTTTTTCCCTGTAATTGATTTCTAATCTCATAGCGTTGTGGTCGGAGAAGATGCTTGATACGATTTCAATTTTCTTAAATTTACTGAGCCTTGATTTGTGACCCAAGATGTGATCTATCCTGGAGAATGTTCCATGCGCACTTGAGAAGAAAGTTTAATCTGCTGTTTTTGGATGGAATATCCTATAAATATTAATTAAATCTATCTGGTCTATTGTATCATTTAAAGCTTGTGTTTCCTTATCAATTTCCTGTTTGGATGATCTGTCCATTGATGTAAGTGAGGTGTTATTGTTGTGTTACACTATTATTGTGCTACTGTCAATTTCCTCTTTTATAGCTGTTAGCAGTTGCCTTATGTATTGAGGTGCTCCTATGTTGGGTGCATATATATTTATAATTGTTATATCTTCTTCTTGGATTGATCCCTTGATCATTATGTAGTGTCCTTCCTTATCTCTTGTAACATTCTTTATTTTAAAATCTATTTTATCTGATACGAGTATTGCTACTCCAGCTTTCTTTTGATTTCCATTTGCATGGACTATCTTTCTCCATCCCCTCACTTTCAGTGTGTATGTGTCCCTAAGTCTGAAGTGGGTCTCTTGTAGACAGCATATATATGGGTCTTGTTTTTGTATCCATTCAGCAAGCCTGTGTCTTTTGGTTGGAGCATTTATTCCATCACGTTTAAGGTAATTATCGATATGTATGTTCCTATGACCATTTTCTTAATTGTTTTGGGTTTGTTTTTGTAGGTCCTTTTCTTCTCTTGTGTTTCCCACTTAGAGAAGTTCCTTTAGCATTTGTTGTAGAGCTGGTTTGGTAGTGCTGAATTCTCTTAGCTTTTGCTTGTCTGTAAAGCTTTTGATTTCTCCATCGAATCTGAATGAGATTCTTGCCGGGTAGAGTAATCTTGGTTGTAGGTTCTTCCCTTTCATCACTTTAAGTATATCATGCCACTCCCTTCTGGCTTGTAGAGTTTCTGCTGAGAAATCAGCTGTTAACCTTACGGGAGTTCCCTTGTATGTTATTTGTCGTTTTTGCCTTGCTGCATTCAATAATTTTTCTTTGTCTTTAATTTTTGCTAATTTGAGTACTATGTGACTCGGCATGTTTCTCCTTGGGTTTATCCTGTATGGACTCTCTGCGCTTCCTGGACTTGGGTGGCTATTTCCTTTCCCATGTTAGGGAAGTTTTCAACTATAATCTCTTCAAATATTTTCTCGGGTCCTTTCTCTCTCTCTTCTCCTTCTGGGACCCCTATAATGCGAATGCTGTTGCGTTTAATGTTGTCCCAGAGGTCTCTTAGGCTGTCTTCATTTCTTTTCATTCTTTTCTCTTTATTCCGTTCCACAGCAGTGAATTCCACCATTCTGTCTTCCAGGTCACTTATCCGTTCTTCTGCCTCAGTTATTCTGCTATTGATTCCTTCTAGTGTAGTTTGCATTTCAGTTACTGTATTGTTCATCTCTGTTTGTTTGTTGTTTAATTCTTCTAGGTCTTTGTTAAACATTTCTTGCATCTTCTCGATCTTTGCCTCCATTCTTTATCTGAGGTCCTGGGATCATCTTTACTATCATTATTCTGAATTCTGTTTCTGGAAGGTTGCCTATCTCCACTTCATTTAGTTGTTTTTCTGGGGTTTTATCTTGTTCCTTCATCTGGTACATAGCCCTCTGCCTTTTCATCTTGTCTATCTTTCTGTGAATGTGGCTTTTGTTCCACAGGCTGCAGGATTGTTGTTCTTCTTGCTTCTGCTGTCTGCCCTCTAATGCATCTATTCCTGATAAGAGCCCCTAGGAGGCTCTAGAATGTCCTGTCGCTATCCCTCCTCCTGGCCCCACTTTTCATGTCAGCTTGGTTTTTAGTTCAGCCATTCTTTCTTGAGATTCCTTTCAAAACAGGAGAACTCTTCACACTCCCTGTCACCTTTCGCCAGTTGTGGGCAGTGATTTGACTGTGGATCCAAGCCCCTTTGATTGGATTCCTCCAAAGAAAGTTCAGCACTGGGGATAAGCACCTTTAACTGGAAATATTGGCTTATCTGCTGCTAGTGTTGGAGGGTCTCCTGCAGAGGCAGCAGGTGGCTGTGGCTCACCACGGGGACAAGGACACTGGAGGCAGAAGTTCTGGGAAGTGATCCTTGGCATGAGCCCTCCCAGAGTCCGCCATTAGCCCCACCAAAGAGCAGGTAGTCCTCGAGTAATTTTTTTTTTTTTTTTTTTTTTGCGGTATGTGGGCCTCTCACTGTTGTGGCCTCTCCCGTTGCGGAGCACAGGCTCCGGACGCACAGGCCCAGCAGCTGTGGCTCACGGGCCCAGCCGCTCCGCGGCATGTGGGATCTTCCCGGACCGGGGCACGAACCCGCGTCCCCTGCATCGGCAGGCAGACTCTCAACCACTGCGCCACCAGGGAAGCCCTCGAGTAATGTTTTGAAAATCTAAATTGTATCATATTCTTGCCTGCTTAAAATATTTGAGTGGCTTTTCATTGTGCTTGGAGTAAATCTGAACTCCTTGTTAGGAGAGGCCCTCCAGCTCTTACTCCTCAATATTCAAACAACGTGCCAGGTCAGACTTCTTGATGTTCTAAATATCTGAAATTATCCTCTTGGCACCCCTGTACTTTTCATCCCCTCTTCCTGGAATGCTTTGCCCCCCGCATCTTCACCTAGTTGGCTCCCTCTTGTCATTCAGCCACCCACTGTGTCTCATTAGTATGTTTCACTGTTTTTCCAACTCATCACTCTCTGAAATGATCTTATATTTGTTTACTGTTTATTGTCTGATCCCACCCACCCCCACATACACTAGAGAACAAAGACCTCATTTGCCTTGTTTACCCTGTATCCTTCCTTGGCGCCTGACAGATAGTAGATGCTCAATGTTCATTGCTTAGCGAACTTCACCTGGGACCCCTGCCCACTCCAAACTCTTCATTCTCTCCTCTGCTCTCCACCTGCCTTTCCGGTCTGTCTGCCTGCTCTCCCTGATCTCTTCCCTGTGCAGAATGCTTTAAGCCAAGTCTCTGCTTACACCCCTGCCCCTCCAGACTCTCACGCCTCATCCCCTGCGTTATTACTATCATTAGCCTGACACACTCACCTCCCGGAAGGAAACCTGCTGTTCTGACCAGCATGTGCAGTGACTGCCCTCCTGCTTGTCTGTCCCTGACAGCCCTTCATTCCGATGTCAGAAGACAGTGAACGAGCCCTCCTCCTAGTGTCTCCCAGTGGCAGGGAAAGACGGTGCACACTGGATTCAAACCGGGCCATGTCAGGCAGGGTGTGCAAATCCTGGGCCCCAGTGAGCCCCAGCTTCATCCTGAGGATATGATGGGTGTGGGTCAAATTTATCAAGTGAATATTCACTAGCAGTGTAAGTGACTTTTACACTGAAGACTTTGGGTCATTATGAATTATTTCTCATATTCCTGATTGATTCATTCTTTCAGTGACTTTTTTTTTTTTTTTTTTTGCGGTACGCGGGCCTCTCACCGCTGCGGCCCCTCCCGCCGCGGAGCACAGGCCCCGGACGCGCAGGCTCAGCGGCCACGGCTCACGGGCCCAGCCGCTCCGCGGCATGTGGGATCTTCCTGGACCGGGGCTCGAACCCGTGTCCCCTGCATTGGCAGCTGGATTCTTAATCACTGCGCCACCAGGGAAGCCCAATACCTTTTTGTTATTGAAACTTCCTATCATGGATTTTGGGTATCTCTCAATTTATTTAGATCGTTAATGTCTTTAAATGAACTTGTATCATTTTCTGCATACAGATAATGCCCATCTTCTGTTTTACTTATTCCTACGTACTTTACTGCTTTTCTGTTACGGTAAATGGTATTTTTTAAGATTGCATTTCGAATTGCTTTTTGCTGGTATATAGAAACACAATTGATTTTAAATATTGATTTTAGCTTATTAACCACCTTAATAAGCTCCCTTTTATGTATACTAATTTTTCTATAGACTCTTGGAATTTTCTACAAAGACAGTCATGTCATCTGTAGATGATGGCAGTGTGCTTTTTCCTTTCCAATGCTGTGCCTTTAATTCTCTCTGCTTGTGCTGCCTGGGACCTTTAGTACAATGTTGAACACAAACAGTAATATCTGGCTTCTTTCTTTTGTTCCTGCTTTTAAAGGAAACACTTCCAGCGTTTTCCCGGTAAGAATGGTGTTTGCCGTAGTTTTTTTTTTATTATTATGAAATTTTATCAAGTTAAGGAAGCCCCCTTCTATTCCTAGTTTGCTAAGAGTTCTGTCACATGTGGTTGTTGAATTAAATGCTTTTCAAAGCCAATTTTTATTGTGAAATATAACACAAAGATAAATGCAATGAGAACATAAAGTATATTGAACAGTTATAAAGGGAATACTTAGAGAGGGAATACTCATGTAACCACCATCTAGGCCAACTAGAAGAGTCTTGCCAGTATTCAAAAAGGACCTCTGTGATCTTACTCCAACATATACCATTCCCTCCTCACGGTAGATCAGTAGTATTTTGACTTTTATGGCAATCACTTCCTTGATTTTCTTAATAATTTCCCTGTATGTATCTACATGCCTTAACAATATAGTTCCTTTTGTCTGCTTTTGAAGATACACATGTAATAATACTGCGTGTATTTGTTATACATGTAGCAGTGAATTACGGCATCATAGATGGGCATCTTCCACTTTATTAGATAATGCTAAACGCTTTTCCACGGTGGTTGAACCACTTGTCCTCTCATTAGCTGTGTAGGAGAGTTTCTCTTGCTCCATGTTCTTGTCAACACAATATTTTCAGACTTTAGTTTAGGCTACTTTGGTGTATACAGCGATATTTCATTATGGTTTTAATTTACATCTGTCTAATTATTAATAAGGTTGAGCACCTTTTCATATGTTCGTTGACCTTATGGATTTCCTCTTGTGAATTGCTAGTTCAACTCTTCAGTTCACATTTATAATTTTTATGGTTAGGATTTTTTCTTACTCATTTGTAGGAGTTCCTTATACATCCTGGACACATCCTTTGTCGGTGATAATGTTACAAATTCTTCCTTCTCTTCTGTGGTTTGTCTTTTGATGAACAGATGCTCTTGATTTTAATGCAGTCAAATGTATCAGTCTTTTCCTTTATGGTTAGTGTATTTGTCTTAAGAACGATTTCCCTACCTTGAATTCATGAATAAATTCTTCTACATTATCTTTTTTTTTTTTGGCCATGCCACACATCTTGTGGGATCTTAGTTCCCCAACCAGGGATGGAACTGGGGCCCTTGGCAGTGAAAGCCTGGAATCCTAACCACTAGGTCACCAGGGAACTCCCCTACATTATCTTCTAAAACCCTTTTAATTTGCCTTTTACACTTAGTCTGTAGCATAGTAGGGAATGATTTTTGTATATGGCTTGAGATAGGGGTTCAGTTTTATTTTTTCATATGGATACCCAGTTGTCACAGCAACATTGAAATGTGTGTCTTTTCTCTCCCGCTCAAATGTGCAAATCTATCATAAATCGTGTCTAGGTATGCGTGGATATCTTTCTGAGCTCTGTATTATGTTCTAGTGGTCAATTTATCTATCTATCTTGTGCCAGTACTACACTATCTTAACTATTGTGGCTTTGTAATTATGTCCTGGTGTCTGGTAAAGCAAGTCTTGTTCGTTTCCAAGAGGCTATTTTTTGCCTTTTGCATTTCCATGTAAATTTTAGAATTGGTTTGTCAGTTTTATACACTCACAAAAAGCCTGCTGGGATTTTGATTAAGATTGTCCTGAATCTATGAATCTCTTCAGGGAGAACTGACTTCTTCATGATATTGAGACTTCTAATCTATGGATGTGAAATATCTCTCCATTTATTTTAGGTCTTCAGTGTCTCACAATAAATGATAATTTGCTGCCTATGGGTCTTACTCATGTTTCGTTACATATATACCTTGATATTTGATATTTTTCATAGTATTGCAAGGGGTAAGTTTTAAAATCATTCGTCATCTGATTGTTGCTCATATAGAAATATATTAATTGATTTTATATTTTCTTAAGCAACCTTGTTAAACTCTTATTCTAATAACTTATTTGTAGATTCTTTTGAATTTTCTACATATGCAATCACATTTTGACATTTTCTGTAAATGATAACTGCTTCATTTCTTTTTTAATCTAATTATTTTACCCTTTTTTCTTTCTTTCTTTCTTTTCTTACTCGTCTGTCTAGGATCCCTGTTACAAGACTAAATAGAATTGGTGGTACCAGGCATTCTTCTATCAGATTTACAAGTTCCCTTCTAGTTTTCTTCTTTTTTTTTTGACCACACTGTGTGGCTTGCAGGATCTCAGTTCCCCAACCAGGGATTGAACCCTGGCTGCACGGCAGTGAAAGTCTGGAATCCTACCCACTAGGCCACCAGGGAACTCCCACAAGTTCCCTTCTAGTTTTCTAAAAAAAAATTTTTTTTTTTTTTTACCACAAATGGATGTTGATTTCATCACATGCTTTTTCCGTATTTATTGAGATGACTGTGTGGTTTATTCCTTTAATCTACTAAAGTGATGAATAAAATGAATGTATTTTCTAATATTAAGCTAGCCTTAAATTCCTGACATAAATTCAAGTTACTCTTGGTGTATTATCTTTTTTGCATTTTGCTAGATTCAGTTTGCTCTTGTTTTATTGAAGATTTTTGTATCTCTGTTAATAAGTGAGATTGGCCTGCAATTTTCCTTTCTCGTATTACCCTTTTCTGGTTTAGCTATCAAAGTAATTCTGGCCCCATAGAATGAGTTATGGACTGTCCTTTCTTTTCCTAATTTCTGGAAAATTTTATATAAGGTTAAAATTATCTGCACTTTGAAAGCTTGGTGCAGCTTGCCTGTAGGATGTAATTTTTAACTCTTTTCTTTTTACACCTCACGTCTCATCCATTTGCAAATTCTGTTCACCTCAGCTTTAAATTAAATTCAGAATCCAACTACTTCTCACCTCCACTGCTACCACCTTCATTTAAGCCACCACAATCTCTCACCTGGATCATTGGAGTAGCCTCGTAAATAAACTCATTGTTTCTGTCCATGCAGCATCACAATATTTTAAACATATGGGTCAGATCCTGTTACTCCTCTGCTCAAATCCTCCACTGGTGTCCATCTCACCCAGAGTAAGAGCCAAAGTCCTTACCATGACCCACAAGGCCTGATATGACCTGGCCACCCGGCTCTCTCTCCCACCTCAGCCACTACTTCTCTCCCTTCTCACTCTGATACCGACTAGGGTATCAGATCAATAGAAATTGACTAGAGGCCAGACAAGAAATTCAGGCAAGACTTTACTGGGGCTCCTGCAGCCTCAGGAGGTAGCGAGAACAAACAGCAGGTTCCCTTGATTGCTCGCTCCCCGAAGGGGGCGGTGAGCTGGTTTCTTATACAAGGTGATGGTAGGGGTGTGTCCCAGGGGGTCAGGCCAGAGTGGTGGCTTAGGTGTTTTGCTCACCCCTTGGGTGGTGTTTTGTACAGGGGGCGGGGGCGTGCACAGTACCCTGTTTTTGCTCCTGGCTCTGCAGAAGTGAAGTGGCAGTTGAGTTTTTGGGTCTTTTTGTATCTTTTTGTTCATAATTTGTCCCAACTGTGCTTGCACATGGTTATTTTTAGTCCCTTATAGTTTCTTTATATCTTGTAGCTCCAGGAGCTGTTTGTCCAGTTGCAAGCATTGCAGCACTGCAGCAAAGGGTCCCAGGTCCCAGCCTGTTTCAACTCTGCTCCAGCCACACAGGCCCCCTTGCTGTTCCTCATATTCATCAATATGTTCTCATCTCAGAGACTTGGCACTTGTAGTTTGCTCTGCCTGGGACACTGTCCCCACAGAAATCCATATGACTTGCTCCTTTTTCTTTCTTTAAAGTCTCTGCTCCATTGTCACCTTATCAGAGAGGCCTTTCCTTACGAATACAAAAGAGCAAACGTCTCTTGCATTCCCCATCCCCCTTCCTTGTTTTTTTTGCTTCATAATTTGCTCCTGACCACTTACGTGTGGACCTATGTATTTACTGCCTGAGTCTCACCACAAGAATGTAAACACCAAGAGGGCAGCTATGTTTTCTATATCCCTAGTAGTTAGAACAAAAGCCTGACAATAAGAGGTGCTAAATATATTCTTCTGAACCACTGATGAATATTTTATTATGTGTCTGACTCCTTAGACATCAGACAGCTTCTCTAGCTTTATTTCAGTGCATCTTGTTTTCTACCCTTAGCATTAAAAACACAGCACCGACACATGGCCTTGTAAATAACTGTCACTTAGTAATAAATGAATGAATAAATGTTACATCCTAATCTTTGCTTAAGTTTAATTAGCTCCCATCCTCCCTTGGAGATCTTTACTTTTCTTCCCACTTTCCCCTTTTTCCTTATTTCTATTCTTCTCTTTCTCATATCTACCCCTCCTCCTCTTCTCTCTCTGCCCTTTCTAATCTCACTTATTTAGTCCACCACTCCTCCTTTCTTTCTCCAAATTCTCCTTTTCTCCTTATCAATTGTCCCCTCATTTTCTTCTCTTATTCCTCTCTCTCTCACGGGACCATAAAACATCAGAATCAGAGCTGGCCTTAATCTCTTACTTTGCAGATACTGAAGAGGAGCTACCACAAGATGGCACAATTCGCTTTAAGGTCATAGCTAGTGTAAAGCTGAATGAATCAGGACTAGATCTCCGACTATCTCTTTCTCCCTCCTCTCTTCTCTCTTTCATTTCTGCTTTTTCTTCTCTTTCTTAGCACAGTGTTGGAGTCAGACAAACTTGCATTTGGATCTCAGTCCCATCACTTATACTGGTGACTTTCAACAAATTATTTAACTTCTTTGATCCTCAGTGTCCTCACAGGTTAACTGAGATATTAATGTGCACCTCAAAGGGTTGTAAAGGTTAAATAAAAAGTTGAACAACAACAACATACACAGACCAAAAAAAACCCCCACAGCTAACATCATACTTAATAGTGAGAAACTCAAAGCTTTCTAAGGTCAGGTACAAGGCAAGGATATCCCCTCTCAGCATTCCTTTTCAACACTGTACTGGAAATCCTTGCTAAAGCAATAAAGCAAGAAAAAGAAAGAAAAGGTATACAGATTGGGAAGGAAGACATAAAACTGACTTTGTTCGCAGATGACATAATCATTTATGTAGAAAGTCTGAAAGAATGAACAACAACAAAAATCCCCTGGAACTAATAAGCAATTATAGCAAGGTTGCAGGATACAAAGGTTAATACACAAAAGTCAACTGCTTTCCTATATACCAACAATGAACAAGTGGAATTCGAAATTAAAAGCACAATGTCATTTAGTAACCAAAAAATGTGAAATACTTAAGTATAAATCTAACAAAGCATGTAAAAGATCTATGAGGAAAACTACAAAACTCTGATGAAAGAAATCGAAGAAGAACTAATTAAATGAAGAAATAATCCAAGTACGTGGATAGGAAGACTCAATATTGTCAAAATATCAGTTCTTCACAACTTGACCTATAGATTCAATACAATCACAACCACAATTTCAGCAAGTTATTTTATAGATATCAAAAACCATTCTAAAATTTATATGGAGAGGCAAAAGACCCAGAATAATCAATACAATATTGAAGGAGACGAACAAAGATGGAGGACTGACACTATCTGATTTCAAGACTGACTATAAAGCTATAGTCATCAAGATGGTGTGGCATTGATGAAAAAATAGACAAACAGATAAATGGAACAGAATAGAGAGCTCAGAAATAGACTCCCACATAGCCAACGAATTTTTTTTTTTTTTTTGCGGTACGCGGGCCTCTCACTGTTGTGACCTCTCCCGTTGCGGAGCACAGGCTCCGGACGCGTAGGCTCAATGGCCATGGTTCACGGGCCCAGCCGCTCTGCGGCATGTGGGATCTTCCCAGACCGGGGCACGAACCCGTGTCCCCTGCATCGGCAGGCGGACTCTCAACCACTGCACCCCCAGGGAAGCCCCTAGCCAACTAATCTTTGACACAGGAGCAAAGGCAATACAACGGAACAAAGATAGTCTCTTCAACAAATGGTGCTGGACATCCACTTGCAAAAAAAAAAAAAAAAAAAAGAATCTAGACACAGACTTTACACCCTTCACAAAAATTCACTCAAATGGATCACAGACCTACGTGTAAAGTGCAAAACCATTAAACTCCTAGAAGATAACATAGGAGGAAACCTAGATAACCTCGAGTATGGTGATGCCTTTTTAGATATGCCACCAAAGACATTATACATGAAAGAAATAATTGATAAGGTAGACAATTAAAATGTAAAGCTTCCTCTCTGAGGTAGACAATATCAAGAGAATTATAAGACAAGCCACAGACTGGAAGAAAATATTTGCAAAAGACACATCTGATAAAGGATTGTTATCCAAAATATATGAAAAACGATTAAAACTCAACAAATAAGAAAACAACCCAATTAACAAATGAACCAAAGACCTTAACAGACACTTCACCGAAGAAGATATACAGATGGCAAGCTCCACATCAGATGTCATCAGGGAAATGCAAAATAAAATGATAGTGAGATACCACTAGACACCTATTAGGATGGCCCAAATCTGGAACACTGGCAACACCGAATGTTGGTGAGGATGTGGAACAACAGGAATTCTCACTAATTGCTGGTGGGAATGCAAATTGGTACAGCCCAGTTGGAAGATAGCTTAGCAGTTTCTTATAAAACTAAACATATTTTTACCATATGATCCAGGAATGGGGCTCCTTGGTATTTACCTGAGGGAGTAGAAAATTTATGTCCATACAAAAAACCTGAACATGGATGTTTATAGCAGCTTTATTCATAATTGCCCAAACTTGGAAGAAACCAAAATGTCCTTTAGTAGGTGAATTTATAAACAAAGTGTGGTACATCCAGACGATGGAATGCTATTCCGCACTAAAAAGAAATTAGTTATCAAGCCACAAAAAGACATGAAGGAAACTTAAAGTGAAAGAAACCAATCTGAGAAGGCTACATACTGTATGATTCCTACTCTATGACATTCTGGAAAAGACAATGTTATGGAGATGACAAAAATATCAGTAGTTGCCAGGGGTAGGAGGCGGGGAGAGATAAGTAGGCAGAGCACAGAAAAATTTTACAGCAAGGAAAATACTCTGTATATTATAATTATGGATATATGTCATTATACAGTTTTCCAAACCCACTGAATGTATACCACCAAGAGTGAACCCTTAGGTAAACTATGGACTTTGGGTGATTACGATATGTCAATACAGGTTTATCCTAGGTAAAAAATGTACCATTCTGGTGTCTGATGTTGATAATGGAGGTTATCTATGCATGTGTGGGAGCAGGGGGTATATGGGAAATCTCTGTACCTTCCTCTCAGTTTTACTATAAAACTAAAACTGCTCTAAAAATATAAAGTCTTTAAGGGACTTTCCTGGCAGTCCAGTGGTTAAGACTCTGTGCTTCCACTGCAGGGGGCAGGGTTCTGTCCCTCGTTGGCAAACTAATATCTTGCATGTCACAAGGCCAAATAATAATAATAATAAAAGTCATTAAAACGTTGAACAAATAAAGGCCTGGCACATAATAGAATACATATTGCCTCTTTTCTCGTTCTTTCCTTATATTTTTCTTTTTCCTTCCCTCTTTAAATGGATAAGGTTGGACTCATTAATTCTTTGGTTCCTTCAAACTTTGGATGCTTTATTATGCCTTTGATTCCTTCTCCTCACTTTCACGTATCAGCTCTTTCATTTATTTCTTCTTCTTCTTTCTCCTCCTCTGCCTCTTCTTCCTCATTTTATTCTTCTCCTTCTCTTTGTCCTTTCCCTGTTTCTGTTTCTCATTTTGTATCATGAACCAAGCCATGTGGACCATAAACATTGAGCTTAAAGTCCCCTCAGCTCCAGCAGTCTACCAGTTCTATGATTTTTTTTTCAGTTATCTTCTTTTTCCCTTTATCTTTCCAGTACTTATAAATTACTTAACTTCCCTGGGCCTCAGTTTTTCCATTTGGAAAATGGAAACAATAATGGATTGTTATAAGCATCAAATGAATGAAGTAAAGCTGTTAGCTCAGTGCCTCACACAAAGGCTCCAAGACACTGTTAACTTTGCTCTCGTTTGACTTTCTGCGAGCCCGGGATGAAATAAAAAACACTATAGAAATGTTAGTTTATTTATTTTTTCCCCTAAAGTATCACAGTGAATTGGAAAGTTGGCTCCAGGTTTGAAAAGACATGGGTTCCAGGGAAAACTATGAATTCTTATGAGCCTTAATTTTCTGATCTATAAAATGAGAATAACAATATATGCCTTCCCTCCACCTAGTGTTTTTTTCCTTCCCGGGAATTAAAAAAGTCAATGTGTAGGAAAGCATCACCCTATAAGTACATGTGGTAATCATGACAGGTGGTGTTCTGGAGCCACAGTGGGGATGCTGTAAAGTTACGCGGATTCAGCGGGATACATTTTTAATTTTAAAAGATGCCTGACCTACAGTAAGCATTCGATACATGCTATAGCTATTACTATTTCCTTTACCGTGTCCACTCTTTTCTCTAGATCCTCCAAAAAAATGAGTGGTTGCGCTACCCAGGTGATCTCTGCTGCTCAACTTCTATTATTGATTGTCCCCGTCCTCTCACCTCCTCATCCCACCAGGCTTTTTTCCTCCTCCCCCTCTCTTACGATCACAGCTTTCATCTCGCCTCAGGCACCCCGTGCAGCCAGATGTCCAGATCTCAAGCAGCTTAGAACTGCCGGGACCGGCCTGAGACCTGGAGTTCCCTCCGCTTTTAGCGTTTAGTACTCTTCCAAGAATAAAGTTTTATTGAAAAAAGCCGAAGAAAAGGCGCCCGTCCTTCTTTCTGCAACAGCCAATCAGAGGGCAGAACGCCTGCTTCGCTCACGGGAGCTTCAGCAGTCAGAGGAAAGGGCGGGGCATGTCGCGCCCGAAGCCCGCCCCGTAAGAGCGGAAGTACGGCCGGAAGCCAGCCATAGAGTTTAGGGGCCAGAGCGGCCCTGCAGGGAGTTGGCAGGAAAGGCTGGGAACAGCTGCCGGAGGTGACGGAGCGGTGGCCCCGCCCGGTACGCTGGAAGACGAAGCTTCCAGGTAGCTGTCCGCAGGGCCTGACCCAGAGTACGACGGGGCAGCCGGCGGGAGCCCACGGTCCCTGGGCGGCCTCTTTAAGGGAGGGGGCGGAGCCACGTGGAAGGATCCCGAGGGTGAGGTCACGTGCTTCGGGGCACATGCGGGGCACAGTGGCGATTTGAGGGAGCGTCGTCGTTGGGGTGGACACTGTGTGACATCCCTCCCCCCACTAAGACCTGTGCCTTGGGGTTCAGTGGGGTGCACTGGTGGGACTTGGGGGTAGGCCCAGAGATGGGGGAGGTGGGCGTGGCAACCCTGTGTCAGCCAGGCTGCCAGCGAAGTGGCCGAATTTAGGATTCCTAGATCCAAGGGTTAGACTGCTCCATCTCTGATTCCTCGTTGCAAAAGTGGCTCAATGCCTCTGCAATAGAGGTCCTAGGCCTTGTGCTTTCCATCCTCCCCAGTTCAGGAACCTCCAGCTTCACATCCTCTTTCCTTACAGCTCCAGACTTCCTGAGCCCAGGTACCCCCAGCTCAGTGCAGCCATGAGTGCCGAGGTGAAGGTGACAGGGCAGAACCAGGAGCAATTTCTGCTCCTGGCCAAGTCGGCCAAGGGGGCAGCGCTGGCCACTCTCATCCACCAGGTGCTGGAGGCCCCTGGTGTCTACGTGTTTGGGGAACTGCTGGATATGCCTAATGTTAGAGAGGTGGGTTCTTGGCCTGGATAGCACCCAGGGAGGCTTGGGGCTAAAGTTTGAATTTGAGAACGGGTGGGCAGGGCTCATTCTGCAACCCCATAACCATTCAGTTGAACAAGAATATGGTGATTATTAACTGGCAGCTTGCAGAAGTAAGTAGGCAAGTAAACCTCTTAATTCCCCTTTGGAGATGAATGATCTGTAAAACCCAGTATTTTTCATTTTTAAGCAAAAGAGCCTGTGATTCAGAATAGGAGACCTGATTCTAGCCTGTCTCCATCAGTGTCGTAGCTCTTAATAATCATATTGCCTTGATCAGGTCACTTTTATTTTAGGGCCTAAATTGTGTTTTAAAAATGGACCTGAGGAAAAAAAAAAAAAAAAAAAAAGGACCTGAGGGCTTCCCTGGTGGCGCAGTGGTTGAGAGTCCGCCTGCCGATGCAGGGGACACGGGTTCGTGCCCCGGTCCGGGAAGATCCCACAGGCCGCAGAGCGGCTGGGCCCGTGAGCCATGGCTGCTGAGCCTGCGCGTCCGGAGCCTGTGCTCCGCAACGGGAGAGGCCACAACAGTGAGAGGCCCGCGTACCTCAAAAAAAAAAAGGACCTGATACTGCCCCTCACTACTGTAGAAATCAGATGAGATTATGGGAAAGTATAAAGTCTGGTACAAGTGGAAGGAATGAATGAATGTGAAATTGGCATGACCTGTTCTCTCCCGTTTGCACCATATGCTAATTCACTTAAGTTTGATAAGGTAGAAGTTATCTTTTTCCCAAAGACACATGGCAAGATGCTAGGAACACAGCAGAGAGAACTGTTCACACGGAAGTGGCAGAGTTAAGAGTTTAAAGCCCAGTGAGTAGGTTGCCAAGATGGGTGACGCCAGCCGAAGCCCTGATATGTTATGACAGTGGTAGGTGGACAGGTATGAGTTAGGTTTTTGAGTGCCAGTGATTGAGTCAATGAATTTAGCCTTATGGAATCCTTTTGGTCCAAAGAAAACTGGCTGCCTTCCTTCCCTGCTCTCCTCTGCAGTGGAATTAAAGAGAATCAGGGTGAAGGAAAAGAAGTGTGTTTTGGGTGCCTGTTCAGCACTCTGCTAGTCGTCTGGGAATACCAGAAAAGCACAAGATACAGTGCTCCCCTTGTGAAACTTACGTTCCAGTTGCAGCGAGAAGATGAATGGATATCCATGTGTAAATCATTTATTTAGCAAGTATTTATCAGCAGAGCCAACTTACATGCACAGCTCTGCTAGACCTAAGTGGGATACCAGAGACCACATCTGTAATCTTGTTGTAAAGAAAGATATTCTTAGGTAACAACCTTAGGTGGGCTTCGATTGACTAAGTGGGTGATCAGTGGTAGGAGAGGAGGTCTGGGTGGACCGGCTTGGGTGATGAAAGCTCCCGGGTGAGGCCGGTCTGAAGCAGAGGCCACAAATCCCAGTGCCTGCTCAGTTCGTGCAGCCGTGAAGGGAGTGAGGCTGAGGCAGAAGTCTTTGGTGAATTGGAGGGTACAGCAGACCCCCTAAAGGTATTCAAATTCAGAAATGCTAAATATACTCTAAGGACCAGACAACACAGTTTGCAGTGTTTGGGGGGTGTGCGTGGTGTGTGTGTGTTAGATACTAAACACTGAAAGTTTTCAACTCTGAATTTAGGGTAGGAATTGGAGGCAGATGGAGCAAGAGGACATTGCGGATTGGGGGATAGTGTAAACAAAGGCCTGGAGGCGGAAGTGAGGCCTTCCTGTGGGGAGAGTGGTCAGAGAGGCAGAGAGCTCCTTTCGGTGAGCTGGGAAGCTAATGTTGGAGGGGAAGACTGGGGCCACAAAGTGGAGCTCAAACTGGGTAAGGCTGGGAAGGTGGAGAGAGAGGCCCTTCCTGTCACTTCTTCTCTCCCATCATGTTCTCACAGCTGGCTGAGAGTGACTTTGCTTCCACGTTCCGGCTGCTCACGGTGTTTGCTTATGGGACGTATGCTGACTACTTAGGTAACAGGAGGGGCTGGAGACTGGAGGTGGGAGAAGGGCAGTTTACCGAGGGACTTAGAAGAAATTCCTGGGATACCCGACTTAGATCCCTTAAGTACACAGGGTCAGGGTCAAGACCTGAATTGGCATGGAAAACTCAAAAAAAAAAAAAAAAAAAAGGCACGGGAAGGAGGCTAGGGCTTTCCACAAATGTGAAATCAGGATTTCTTTGTCTTTTTTTTTTCTAGCTGAAGCCCGGAATCTTCCCCCACTCACAGAGGCTCAGAAGAATAAGCTTCGACACCTGTCAGTCGTCACCCTGGCTGCCAAAGTCAAGGTGAGTGACAGTCCCCCCAGTCCTGAGGCACAGAGAGCCCTTCTGTATCTCCCTTCTCGAGGGTCCATCTGAAGGGAATGGCACTTGGACAGCCTTTGACCACCGTGTTGCTTTTTCCTGCCTCGCCCCGTGCCCCTCCAGGGTCTGTGTCTGAACTCTGTTACCTACGGCCTTTGGGGCTGAATATTATTCTCCTAGTTTTCTATTTTGTTTTTCTTTTTCAACCAACTTAAGTTCTAATTAAAACACCTTTTATGTTTGGGGTCAGAATAGCAACTAGGATACCGCTCACTGTCGTTCAGCGGCCCCCTCTTCCCCCCGCCGTAAAGTCCTCTGCAGACAGCCGCGGCATCCAGAGCTGGAACGAAGCTCTCTCTTCTGGGGAGGTGCCAGCTTCTGTTTGCTAAAATAAGAAACACAGAACCCAGGGTATTCCCTGGCGGTCCACTGGTTAGGACTCGGCGCTTTCACTGCGGTGGCCCGGGTTCAACAATCCCTGATCGGGGAACTAAGATCCCGCAAGCTGCGCGGTGTGACCAAAAAAAACAAAAGAAAGAAAGAAATACATAAGCCAGAAGTGTCTTTGTATATCCAGTTGGGTTCTGTTTTTGTTAACTCTCCGCCTCCGCCCGCCTGCGTCTCCCAGTTGTTACTGACTTTCGGTGTGCTCATGGTTTTACTTAAACCGGGCTGTCTGCTGCAAGATGCCTCTTTGGAGGTAGACAGAGTATAAATGGTAAACAGAGTAGCTCCAGACCTCTCCCACACCACATCCTCCCATTATGTCAAGCTCATCTTGACCAGGTCCGTGTTGTGTCCTGAGCTGGGCCAGAGGATGGACATCCGGGCAGATGTCACCCTGGGGTGGGGGAGGGAAGGGAGTAGGGGAGCATATGTCTTTTATGTAAGATTGTTCTTCTCACGTTATTTCTCAGGTGGGAGTACTTTTATTTATTTTACCTTAGAACCAGCCTCTTAGAGGAAACGATTTAGGAGTAGGCGCGGAGGGTGGGCAGGGGGGAAGGAGGGAAGAAGGACCTTGGAAGCCCTTCTCTGCTGCGGAACCTCACAGCCCCAGCCCGCCCTCGGGCCCCAGTGCATCCCATACGCAGAGCTGCTGGAGGCCCTGGCCCTGCGGAACGTGCGGCAGCTGGAAGACCTCGTCATCGAGGCCGTGTACGCCGACGTGCTGCGCGGCTCCCTGGACCAGCGCAACCAGCGGCTGGAGGTGGATTACAGCATCGGGCGGGACATCCAGCGCCAGGACCTCAGTGCCATCGCCCGAACCCTGCAGGAGTGGTGAGACCTGTGTCCCGGCGCCGTCCCTTCCCTGCTCGCCCCAAGAAAGGGAGGGATGCTTTGGAGGGGGGCGAGTTGGGCCGGGAGGCAGAGGTGGAACCCAAGAGGATGAAGGGGAGTGAGCTCGTTCCTCCAGAGGCTTCTGAGGGAGAAAAAGAGTGGAGGAGGGCCTGGGGGGCAGGAGGCGGGAGGCGCGTCCTCGATGCAGTAACCGGGGGAGGGAGGGGGTGGTACTCTTGAGCGCACCCCCTGCGGTGTGGATCACGTGTCTCCGGCTGCATGCAGCCCCCTGGTCAGTGAGCAGCCCTGTCCACAGGCCACGGGCCTCTCCCGCTTCTGTTTTCTGTGTTCTTGTCTGACTTGAGCTCGTTAAGACACCTCCTCTTTTTCCTCTTTGCCTCCCCCACCCTGTTTTGGTTTTAGTTCCTACTCCCATCTTGCACATCACTCCGGGCACTTCTCTCTCCTCCCGTATCTTACCTGAGTGTCCTGCTGGCTCCAGGGAATATTGTCGCAGGTGGCTCCCCGGTGCCCTGGCAAGGCTTCTGACTCAGACAGGGGTCTGGATGGCCGGGCTTGGGGGTGTCTGCGAGTCTCTCTTTCGTGAGCCTGATCACAGCCCTCCTCTGCTGACCCTCGTTCCCGCAGGTGTGTGGGCTGCGAGGTGGTACTGTCAGGCATCGAGGAGCAGGTGAGCCGCGCCAACCAGCACAAGGAGCAGCAGCTGGGCCTGAAGCAGCACATTGAGAGCGAGGTGAGCAGGCGGGCGTCCCGGGCAGTGACGGCCGCAGGCAGACCACGTGGGCAGGGGCTGGCAGGTTCTGGAACCTTCCTCGTCCTCCCCACTCCTTTCATCCTCGTAGGTCGCCAACCTGAAAAAAACCATTAAAGTCACAACAGCTGCCGCTGCCGCGGCCACGTCTCAGGAGCCCGAGCAGCACCTGACGGAGCTGAGGGAACCGGCTCCAGGCAGCAACCAGCGCCAGCCCAGCAAGAAAGCCTCGAAGGGCAAGGGGTGAGCGGCTGCGGCGGAGCCGCCGGCGTCTGGGGGCCCTGCTGCTGCTTCCTCGTCCCTCCAGTCACCTGCGTGGGGGTCAGGAACGGGGGAGCTTGCGGCGCTGAGGGGGTTCCCTGCAGCCTCTCTCTCTCTCTTCCCCTTGCCAGGCTCCGAGGGAGCGCCAAGATTTGGTCCAAGTCGAACTGAAGGGACTGTCGTTTCTTCCGGGATGTGGGGTCCTAGCTGCCTGCCTGCCCCTTAGGAGTCCTCAGAGAGCCTTCCTGTGCCCCTGGCCAGCTGATAACCTAGTTCATGACCCGTCACCTCCCTTCTTCTCTCCCACACCCCCAGGCATAGACCACACTGTCTCTGGGGGGAGGCAAGTACAAGTCGTGTTTTTGTTGGTACTTTTTGTTTCACGTAACTTTCTTGTGTGTCCCATTGTCCCCTCTTCCTGCCACGCTCCCTCCCCTATTTCTTTAGGAGTCAGCGTCTGTCCCTGTTTATTATACGTCACTGAGTGGGTGGGGCTGCCGTGTCTCCAGCATAACCCACACGTGATCCCTTCCCCTTCCTCCACCCCAGCCCTGCATGCCCAGCCTCCTGCCCAGCCGCCTGTTTGGGCAGCATCTGAAGAGCCATAGGGCTCCCACCTTTATTCCCACCCTGAGAGTTCTGGGAGCCCTTCTAGGAGTCACTGGACACTCACATCCTAGAATCCTGTCACTGCAGTTGTTTCCTGTCCTCTCCTCCCCTTGGGTCCTGGGAGCGCTGCTGCTTCGATGACCCCAGAGCCTCAGGGCAGCTGTTTCTTGAGCTGTTGTGAGATGGTCCTTTCTTGGCCCTGGCTGTCTTAGAAAGCCTGATGGCAATCCTGGAAGGATTTACACTTCCTTCTCTGAGTTTTGTGTGGAAGGGCAGGGGATATAGATTGTATAAAAAGAGTATATATACGTATATCTATATATAACATGACACAGAAATAAATCTATGAGAAGTCTATCTACAAACACGCCCTGAACTGGGTGTCTTCTGTCTTTGGTGTTTGTGGATGGGAAGAAGGCTCATTCCCAGTCCACTCTAAAGCAAAGTGCCGGAAAAACAAAAGAACCAGGTACTGGAGACCTAGATCGTGGGCCGTTTGACTCTGGCCAGATTGGCTCAGCATCTCGGCATTCTTTAAGAAGCAGGGGATGCTCACCGAGCACCAGCATGTGGTAGGCTCTGGAGGTCCAAAGCGATGGGCACTGTCCCTGCTCTCAAGGAGCTTGAGTTCAGCCTGTTTCCTTCCACCTTATAGTATTGTAGGCGGAAGAGTTGATAGTAAACTTCAGTTTTTGCATCAGTACCACACAGGACTCTCCCACCTCAGTAAGAAGCAGCAGTCGGGCTCCTGTCCCCGTCCAAGGCAGAGCGTCCAAGCAGCATGCTGGGAGGATTAGTCTCCTTGGCTCAGCGCACTGCTGTGCACGCCCTAGAATTGGGAAGCTCTAGTGTAAGGGACAGCTGCCCCCCCCGCCCCCGCCCGTGCATGAGAGGCGATTGCCTCCTGAGGGTCCCAGTGTTGACCGAGTTGCCCTCCCGAGCTTGTGCTGTCCTCTAGGTGGAGATGTAGGACAGACTACTGTTTACTGGTCCTAAAGGTGTCAGTTGTAGAATTGGAAGTGGGGGTAGATCCCGAGTTTTCGGTTAAAAGTGGTCCGGGTGAGCCAGTTATCTTGCAGGACAGCGGAGACTTAATGGGACCAGTCCAGTGGGCCCTGTCTCGGGAATTGACACTGTTGGCCTCTCGCTTTAGCTTTGGCCTAGGCTAGCCTGTTGAGCCTGTTGCATCTTGAGTCTAAGTCTCTGAAATAAACCCCTTCTTCCTCCCACACCGTCCACTGTGCAGAAGTCACTAACTGCTGGTGCTTCGAGCCTGTGCCCCCTTTCCCTGCCTAGGCCCCATTTTTCTCTTGAACTTTAGTATCTCATTTGCCTGTAAGCTGCTTCCAGCCCTGACTCCACAACTGCCCTGATCTGTCTAGTGCCGGCCTTCCGTGGGTGTCTCTACAGTCTGGTGTGGGCTGGGCTGGGACTGCCTGGTCCTCCACCCAAAGAGGGAGGAGGCGCCGTTCACAGCCCCAGGGACATGAACATGCAATTTGTCTTTGATTTACAAAGACAGGGCTCTTGGCTCCCAAGGCTTGGAGATGGGGGAGTGGAGTATTTGGGGGCTGCTTTTGACCATGGAATTTGGTTCAGGATTTAGGGATTCCGTGCATAACCAAGCCTAGGGCACTTGCACATTCTCACATGCTGATCCCTACTGTACAGCAATCTCAGAGGAGCTCAGGGCTGGACCACTATGGTAGGGAGGAAGAGGAAGAGAACTTGGCTTCCTGTGAATTCAGAGTTCGTGCACATGAAACAGGTGCCACTTAGAAGGTAAAGACAAAGTCTCCATAGCTAAAAAACATGACTGGGGCGCACCTTTATGCACAAGAAGAGCAAAGGCAATGTCTATAGTCAATGTTTCACGCGATCCTGTTAAAGAGGGGTTAGAAATTCTCTGCTTAGGTTCAACTTCCAACATGGGTGGAGAGAAGGGAGTTCAGCGGGGCAAGTCTAGGCAGTGTATGAGTTCTCTTGCTGTGTAACAAATTACCCTGAAACTTAGTGGCTTAAAACAACACACATTTATTATCTCAGTTTCTATGGTCCGGGAATCGGCACAACTAAGTTGAGTTCTCTGCTGAGTTTTCAGGGTCCCTCCCGAGGCTACAGCACAGTGTTAGCGAGGGCGTCTCATCTCAGGGTTCCAGTAGGAAGGACTTACTTCCGGGCACACCCAGTGATTGTCAACAGGATGCATCAGCTTTAGGTGGTCAGACTAAGGACTTCATTCCCTGGCTGACCGTATGTCAGAGGCAGCCCCGTTCATCAGAGCAAGAGCCAGAGAGAAGATATCAGCAAGGTGAAATCAGTCTTTTGTAACCTAATCACGGAAGAAACATCCCATCAATTTTACTAGTCACCAGGTTCAGCCTAGTGACTATCAGAAGGCAGGGATCATTGGAAGGCATGTCAGAAGTTTCCTACCTCAGGCAGTGTTTCTTTGGTCCACCGGCATCAGAATTATCAGGGGAGCTTTTGAAAATGCATATTCCTGGACCCCAGTTCCCACTGAATTAGAATCTCTGGGATTGGACTGGAAATGGGACTTCACTACCCTCATTGGCTCAGCTCTGAGCTGTGATGTCCCATTTATATAAGCAGACTTGCCCAGATTAGTGCCACCTTAGATCAGCTGAAAAGGCTTCTTCTGCAGGGCCTTGGAGGACGGGTGAAGAGGCCCTGGGTCACCATCTGGAAGAGAATGATGAGCAAAGGTGAAACTTTGAGTACAGGGCGCGAGAGAGGACTTGTCCTGTCTCTGAGGTTCTTAAGTATATTGTTATATAATTAAAAGAAGTGTGATAAGTACTAAGAAGTCTAGGGTGACATGAAAGCGCTTACCAGGGGATCTACTTGCCTGGGGTCAGGAAAGCCTCCTCCCAGGATGTGACCTTTAAATTGAAATTAGAAACCCAAGTAGCAGTTAACCTGATAAAGGGGAGGGAGGATGAGCAATCTGAGTGGGAAGAAAAGTGGGATGAAGGCCTAGAAGCAGAAAGGTTTCATCCTGTGGACTACTGCAGCTCCACTAATATGAAATGTGTAATGTGGGGCATGCGTGGGGAATCCAGTCCTATACTTTTACGTATTGTTCATCTGTCCAATCAATTGGTAAATATATCTTGACTGAAAAATCTGAAATAATACAAACCATAATGCATATGTTATACTTCTGGGCATTGGGATTTTGGGTGATTTTTGTCTTTTTGCCTGTCTCTATTTTCCAATATTTCTATGATAATTTCTAATAATAAATAATATTATTTATTACTAATAAATAATATTAAGTGCTTACTGTGATCAAGCACTGTTCTGAGTGCTTAAGGTATATAAACTCATTTAATACACACAACAACATTCTGAGATTAATATCACCATTATCCCCTTCTAAAGATGACAGAAGTGGTACAGAGAGGTTATGTAACCTGCCTAGGGTCACACAGATCATAAGTGGAGTAGGCACACACCACCCTGTCTCTCTCACGCTACTGGACAGAATGCATGGAGCAGTTATCCGAGATCTATGGTAAATAGTAAACAAAGTAGGGAATTCCCTGGCAGTCCAGTGGTTGGGACTTATGCTTTCACTGCCGAGGGCCTGGGTTCAATCCCCGGTCGGGGAACTGGGGTCCTGCAAGCCACGCGAATTCAAAGTTCTGCTAAACCGGTGGTGGGTTTACCATTCCCTCCCCCCCTCCAGTGTTGCCCAGATTAGACTCAAAGACAGCCCCAAACCTAGAAGTGTACATGAGGTGTGAACTGAAAGAGCTCCCTTTGGAGTCTTCTATTGCACATCTAGGGAGCAGAAAGGGACTCCTAAGGGTCAGTGAGTGGGGAAATCCCCTGTTTTTCTTCTTCCCTTCTCCCACCTCCAGCCCCAGGGAATACCATGGTGGCGGCAGCACAATGACAGCAACAGTGGCCTGGCAGGCACTTAACTCTAGGGAGGAGAACCCTTCTCTCTGACCACAGGAGCTCTGGTCCCAAAAGTGTGAGGCAAATCCCCTCTGCTTTTTTCTTTCTTTGTTCTCTTGATGCTTGGCCCAGACACACAGTGAGAAATGCCCAGCAGAGTAGAGAAACTTTAGTTTCTAGCCCAACTTTGGGCCAGAAGATTGGGAAGGGAAGCCCCAGAGAACCAGAGAGTGTCAGGATATTGCAGAAAGGAGGGAAACCAAGAGAACGGCCCCACTGAGCTCTGTGGGAACTCCCGGGCTCACCTGCAGAGTAAGCATGAATCTCACCTAAACAGCTTAACTGAATGGGGTTTTCAGTCTCTTAGGTGTAACACGTGTGACAGCTACAACACAAAGGAATGAAAGCAAAGGGACCTGGGTGATGGTCAAGTTTCTACACTTAAAAGGAATTGGTGAGATACACATTCTCAGTGAACTGTGAACATATGCATTTTATAATCCCTAGAGCAGGGGTTAGTACACCATAGTCCACAGGCCAAATCCAGCCCACTACCTGTTTTTGTAAATAAAGTTTTATTGGAACATACTTACACTTCATTCATTTACATATCATCTGTGGCTGCTTCCACACTATGGTGTCGGAATTGTGTGTTGTAACAGATATTGTGTGGCCTGCGGAGCCCAAACATATTTACTATCTGGCCCTTTACAGAAAAACCTTGCCAATCCTGCCCTAGAGCAACCACTTAAAAATTAGTGAAAAAATCACTAAAGTGGAATACTAAATGGTATCCAAGTAAACCAAAAGAAGGCTGGAATGTAGACATAGTGGAATTATAAACAGAGGACCAGGGGCTGCCCTGGTGGCGCAGTGGTTGAGTCTCCCTGCCGATGCAGGGGACACGGGTTCGTGCCCCGGTCCGGGAAGATCCCACATGCCGCAGAGCGGCTGGGCCCGTGAGCCATGGCTGCTGAGCCTGCGCGTCCGGAGCCTGTGCTCCGCAACGGGAGAGGCTACAACAGTGAGAGGCCCGCGTACCGCAAAAAAAAAAAAAAAAAAAAAGAATCCGCCTGCCAATGCAGGGGACAGGGTTTGAGCCCTGGTCTGGGATGATCCCACATGCTATGGAGCAACTAAGCCCGTGTGCCACAACTACAGGGCCTGCGCTCTAGAGCCCGTGAGCCACAACTACTGAAGCCCGAGCGCCTAGAGCCCGTGCTCTGCAACAAGAGAAGCCACCGCAAGGAGAAGCCCTCGCCCCGCAACAAAGAGCAGCCGCCACTCGCCACAATTAGAGAAAGCCTGCGTGCAGCAACAAAGACCCAATGCAGCCAAAAGTAAATAAATAATTAAATCTTGGACTTCACTGGTGGCTCAGTGGTTGAGAGTCCGCCTGCTGATGCAGGGAACGGGTTCGTGCCCCGGTCCGGGAAGATCCCACATGCCGCGGAGCGACTAGGCCCGTGAGCCATGGCCGCTGAACCTGAGCGTTCGGAGCCTGTGCTCCGCAACAGGAGAGGCCGCAACAGTGAGAGGCCCACGTACAGCAAAAGAAAAAAAAAAAAATTAACTCTTAAAAAAAATAAAAATAAACAGAGGACGAAACAGATACATATAAGTTGATAGAAATAAATCCAAATATAATAATTAAATATAAGTAGCCTAACTACACCAATTAAAAGACAGAAATTATCAAAATGGATTAAAAAAACCAAGATACAACTATATGTTGCCATCAAAAAAGCCATTTTTAAGTATGACATGGGTGGATTAAAAGTAAAAGGATGGGAAAAGATGTACAATGCAAATACTAATCAAAAGAAACTTGAAGTGGCTGTAGTAATATCAGACAAATTAACTTCAGAGCAAAGAAAATTACCAGGGATAAAGAAGAACATTGAAGAACAATGATAAAAACTTTGGTTTTCCAAGAAGACATAATTCTAAATGCCTCTGCATCTAACTACAGAGCTTCAAAATACATGAAGCAAAAACTGATAGATATTAAGGAGAAAATGAACAAATCCACAATTATAGTAAAAGAGAAATGTCAAAACTGCTCTCCCAGTAATCAACAGAACAAGTAAACAGAAAATCAGTGAATATATTAGAAGTATATAGAACTGAATGATGCCATCAACCAATAGGAACTAACTGAAATTTATAGAACACTCCCCCAACACAACAGAAAACCCTTTTTTCCCCCAAGTGCACTTGGAACATTTATTATACCAAGATAGACTATATCCTGGGTCATAAAACAAACCTCGGCAAATTTAAAAGACTTAAGGTCATACAAAGTATATTTTCTGAACATAATGTAATTAAAACTAGATATCAATAACAGAAGGATAACAGGAAAATTGCCAAACACTTGGAAACTAAACAACACACTTCTAAACCCAGAGATCAAAGATGTGGTCTCAAGAGAAATTAGAAAATATTGTGAACTTAACAAAAAGGAAAATACAAAATATCAAAATATGAGATGCATCTAAAGCAGTGATTATAGGACAAATTATAGTATCAAATTCTTGTATTAGTAAAGAAGGTCTGAAGTCAACAATCTGCACTTCTACCTTGAGAAGGTACATAAAGAAGAGCAAAAATAAGCAGAAAGCAAGTAGAACGAAAACACAAGAGCAGAATATAATGAATATGAAAACCAAAAAAGAAAAAAATTGGGACTTCCCTGGTGGTCCAGTGTTTAAGAATCCACCTTCCAATGCAGGAGACGCGGGTTTGATCCCTGGTTGGGAAACTAAGATCCCTCATGCTGCAGGGCAACTAAGCCCACACACCGCAACTACTGAGCCCACATGCCACAACTAGAGAGAAGCCCACACGCTGCAACGAAGAGCCCTCACGCACCAACTAAGACCTGATGTAGCCAAATAAATAAATGAATATTTTTTTTTAAATCAATGAAACAAAAAATTGATTCTTTGAAATGATCAATAAAATTGATAAACCTCTAGCCGTAGTGACCAAAAAGAAAAGAAAGAGAGAGAGAGAAAGAAAAGAGAGAAGATACAAATAACCAGTATCAGGAATAAAAGGAGATATCACTGCACACCCCACAGACATTAAAATGTTAGTAAGGGAATACTACGAATAATTCCACACACAAATTCAACAACTCAGATGAAATGGACCAAATCTCAAAGTTACAAGCTACCAGAACACAACCAAGAAGAGAGATGTAAATATAAATGTACAACTATAAAACTCTCAGAAGCTAGCAGAAGAAAATCTTAGTTACCAGGAGTTAGGCAAAGTGTTCTTAGATATGACACCAAAAATATGATTCGTAAGAGAAAAAGGTGGTAAGTTGGACTTCATCAAAATTCAGAACTTTTGGCTTCCCTGGTGGCACAGTGGTTGGGAGTCTGCCTGCCGATGCAGGGGACACGGGTTCGTGCCCTGGTCCGGGAAGATCCCACATGCCGTGGAGCGGCTGGGCCCGTGAGCCATGGCCGCTGGGCCTACGCGTCCGGAGCCTGTGCTCCACAATGGGAGAGGCCGCAACAGTGAGAGGCCGGCGTACCGCAAAAAAAAAAAAAAAAATTCAGAACTTTTGCTTTGAAAAAGACCACACCAAGAGGAGGAAAAGATAAACTACAGAATGGGAGAAAATATTTGCATATCCCTATCTAACAGAAGACTTCTAACTGGAATATACAAAGACCCCTTAAAACTCAACCGTAAGAAAATAACCCAATTTTGAAAAAAATGACTGAAGGACTTAGACACTTCATCCAAGAGGCTATAATGATGACAAATAAGCACATGAAAGGATGTTCAACATCATTAATCATCAGGGAAGTACAAATTAAAACCAATGGTGAGATGTCTATAAATATCTCACTGTGAATAAAAGAATACCCACACCCCTAATATAAAAACTGACAATACCAAATGCTCGCAAGGATATAAAGCAACTGGAACTCTCTTACATTGCTGGTGGGAATGCAAAATGATGCAGCCACTCTGGGAAACAGTTTGGCATTTTCTCCCAAAGTTAAATATGTACTTACCCATGTGACCTAGCAATCCCAAGCCATTTCACTCCTAAAGAAATTAAAACATGTTCACACACGTGTACATGATTGTTTATGGCACTCCTGTTCGTAATTGCCAAAAACTGGAAACAACTGGAATGTTCTTTGACAGATGAATGGGTAAACTATAAACACACAGTAAAATAGTACTCATCAATAGAAAGGAGGGAGCTATTAATACACACGACAACGTGAGTGCATCTAGAAGGCATTACGCTGAGTGTAAGAGCCACTCTCAAAAGTTTACGTACCACGGGCAATACCTTTATTGCTGGTTTGGTTCCAGAGCAAGTCACATGAATGTTTTGGTTTTCCCAGTGCATAAAAAAGTAATGTTTATACTCTAGTCTATTATATGTGCACTGGCATTATATCTAAAAAAATGTACATACCTTAATTGAAAAATACTTCATTGCTGGGGACTACCCTGGTGGTCCAGGAGTTAAGAATCTGCCTGCCAATGCAGGGGACAGGGGTTCGATTCCTGCTCCGGGAAGATCCCACGTGCTTCGGAGCAACTAAGCCCATGCATCACAAGTACTGAGCCCGCACTCTAGAGCCTGCGAGCTGCAACTACTGAGGCCGCATGCTGCAACTACTGAAGCCCGCACGCCTAGAGCCCGTGCTCTGCAACGAAGAGTAGCCTCTGCTCGCCGCAACTAGAGAAAACCTGCACGCAGCCACGAAGACCCAGCACAGCCATAAATAAATAAGTAAATAAAACAAATCTTAAGAAAAAAATACTTCATTGCTAAAAAATGCTAACCATTATCTGAGCCTTCAGCAACTCATAATATTTTTGCAATAGTAACATCAAAGATCACTGATCACCATCACAAATATAATAACAATGAGGAAGTTTGAAATATTGCCAAAATTACCAAAATGTGACACAGAGACATGAAATGAGCAAATTCTGTTGGGAAAATGGTACCGACAGCCTTGCTCGGTGCTGGGTTTCCACAAATGTCCAATTTGTAAAAGACGCAGTATCTGTGAAGTACAATAAAGCAAAGCACAATAAAACAAGCTATGCCTGTGTATGATTTCATTATGTGACATTCTGGAAATGGCGCAACTATAGCAATGGTGGGCAAATCAGCAGTTGCCAGGGGTTAGGGCTGGAGGGAGGGGTGGCCGCAAAGGAGCAGCAGGAGGGGGTCTGGGGGTGATGGGACTGTTGTGGTCCTGATTGCGGTGGTGCTTACACACATCTGCACGTGTTCAAACTCAAAGAACACACACACAGAAGTTTTATTGTATGTTAAAAAAATATTGAAAAAAACGGACATGCTGGGCTACCGGCATCCATCGTTCTAAACACTATGCTATTACTTGGGTAAATGTTAATATAAATTTGAAATTTAAAAAGATCATCAAGTGGGGGGACTTCCCTGGAGGTCCGGTGGATAAGACTCCGCACTTCCAATGCAGGGGGCACAGCAGGTTGGATCCCTGGTCAGGGAACTAAGATCCTGCAGGCCACGAGGCCAAAAAAAAAAAAAAGAAAAAGAAAAATCATCCAGGAACTTTCTATTTAAAGGGCCCCCATGGTGAATCATGCTGTACAGCATATTAGTATCATTTGTGTCAGTCTGGACTTTGAGTCCTGGCTCTTGAGTGCTGCTAGGTAGCTGTATGGTGTTCAACAAGTCACCTGTCACTTAGCAATAAAATGGGAGCAGGTTTGGATGGTATCTGTAATCGTTGCTAAGCTGCACTGGAATTCTCTCCAACCTCGAGATTCTGCTTTAGTGGGTCTGGGCTGGTAATTCTGATCTGCTGCCACTTTGGGGAACGTCCAGAGAAGGCGATCTCAGAGGTCTATTTCAACTCTAACATTGCTATTTATATCATATACTGGGTTTGCTTGAATTAAGTTCTATCTGTATTGAGAATCAGCTTCTGTCCTTCTGTGCCACATTCCCTGTGAATTGGGAATCCCCCCCACCCCAAATCTAGGATATCTTTAACTAAGTTCACCAGTGGCGGGGGGGGTGGCGTACTGTGGGGCATGCGGGATCTTAGTTCCCTGACCAGGGATCGAACCTGTGCCCCCCGTGTGGACGCACGGTCTTAACCACTGGACCGCCAGGGAAGTCCCTCACCAGTGGTTTTCTAAGAATCTAGCTTTGTTTACTTTCATCAGACCATTTCCCACATCAGTGTCACCTTGACCTTTCCCAGGGTATTTCTGCTCCTTCTTTTAGAGACTCAATCCCACCTCTGCGGCCCTTTCTCATGCCCGCTTCTCTCCAGCTTCATGTGTCCAAATGTCCTGGCTGCACACCCTCAGACACTTAGCTGGTCTCCCGGCTGGAAGACACTAACATCTTGGGGATAATTGTTCAGAACCTGCAAGTCATCCAGGTGGCAGGTGACAGAGAAGATGACGAGGGTGGGATGGATGCTGGGAGAAACCAGGGCAGCACCCTATTCCCAACTTCAAGATAAGCCTTCAGGGAAGAAGAGTCACAAAAGGCAGAGAAAAAGCTCAAGCGACCCTGACTGCTGACCCAGCTCCTCTCAGGGATGGTCCAGAGCGGGGCGGGGTGTGTGTGTGGGGAGCGGGGCGGAGCCCAGAAGGGGAAGGACTCCCTGCTTCTCCCTGTCTCCCTGGAGATACTGTTTAAGGCCAGACACTGAGGCTGGGAAGGCTCAGAGCCCGTCAGCACTCTGCAGAGAGGGGCTTCAGGCCCACCTTCTTACCACAGCTCTGCCAGCCTCTGCACCCCTGGCCCCTCAGGTACCCTTCCCTTAAGCCACACCAGCGCCCTGCCCCCCCCGCAGGCTCTCGCTGGGGATAGAGGCGAGTTGGGAGGCTCCTTTGGGGAGCAGCTACACCAGGTCTCTCCCTGTGCCCCATCTCCGTGCTCGTTTCTCACCTCTTGGTGCCTCCTGTGCCTATCCGTCTTCATCTCTCCCTCCTAGTGCCGCCACATCAGGCTCCCGCTTCTCCTGTCTGAAGAACCCACTGATGTCTAAGAGGGAGAGAGGTTAAGGGTAACTTTTCCTTACCCCGACCCACTGCAGTGGCCTGGGAGAAGGAATCCTTGACCCTTGCTTCTCCCTCAGCGTGGGAATGACCCATTCCTAAAACTCAGGGCATCGAGGCAGGACAGGTCTGTGGAGTTAAATGGACTTGAAATATGGGGGCTGGGAGACCAGACCCTGGGTTCTTCTTGCGGATCAGCTCCTGGTTCTCTGGGTGACCTGGTTATAGGACTTGGGCACTGGGCAGAGGAAGGGGGCATTGGGTAAAGGGTGTTACTAGGACTTGAGGCCCTGTTACCCTAGGAGGGGAAAACTCCCAAACTGCAAGCAGGACTGGGTCAGCACAGCCCCAAACATTTCTACATGTTGGTCTGTGAAGCATGAAAGGGTGAAAGATAATAGTCGGTAGCTGGGAGAACGGAGGCTGATGCAAAGCCAGTAAGACCATTTCGAGGCTGTGTCTGAAGGTATCTCAGGGGTCCTGAGGATGGAACCCGGCATGAGGGCCACCCTAGAGCACTGAAGGTGCAGGACAGGGGCAGGGTAATGGGGGCGAAATCAGACATCCATCCTGTGCACTGTGTCAAATGCTTCCTCTGTACTAACTCACGTAATTCTCATAATTCTGAGGTATGAATCCATGTCCCCACTGCCACCAGAGCCTAGAAGAAGGCCCATTTTACAAAGCAGGAAACCGACGTTGAGAGATTAAGACTCTTCGTCAGGGTCAGAGGTAAGCGGCGTGGCCCGGGCTTGCTTGTACCAGTCTGTAGTCGTAATTTCACTCCTCTAATTCACAGCCTCCCACCAAGTATCAGCCTCTCCCAACCTGTAATTTTCTGGGGTGGGGGAAATAGTCCGAGTGTGGCCATGTGCCCTGGACACCTGTCAGGCAGAGGACTGAGCGGGAGGGGGGTTGTGGATGGGCATTGTGAATGAGGCGGGGCCATTCTGGACGCGGACCTGGAAGTAAAGTGTCAGCATTCTTCCTGAGAGTCCTTTCCTGTGTCTACTCCCCGGCTCTCACCCCACATGGTAGACAGGTCAGGAAAGGGCCAGGGGGCTGGTTCTAGAGCGTCTCACTCAACTTTGCTAACACCCAATGCCCCACCACGTACCCTTGCTGAAAAATGCTGTCACGGGCCCTACGAATACGTGCTGGGTAGCAGGGTGGTCCTCGCCCAAGAGCAGGGATCAGGGGTGAAAACTGGTTGGTTTCTGTGTCTGAAGCCAGGACCCAAATGGGAAAGCCTGTGAAGCACTGGATGACTCACCTGGATTGAAACCAGGGCAGCCCCTGTCCTGCTCCAGCCCCTACTCCGAACTGTGCCCAGGAGCATGGGCACTGGGAACGGAATCCAGGTTGAGAGGTTGGGCTTGAGCTGTCCTGAGTAGGGACCCCACAGCTGAGGTCCAGGGAAGGGAGGGACCTGCCCAAGGACAAATGACTGGGCTGGTGGCAGGGCTGAGCCGCCTCTTCAAGGGACTGACGACAGCTCCTCCCACACCCAGAGGGAGGAGCCATGTGCAATCTGGACAGAGCACAGGTTACACCGGAAGCTGAGGGCTGTGGGCGCTTTGAGCTCCATCATCCCCAGTTCAGGACCCAGGCGGAGAGGAATTCCCTCTGCCTGTTTGACTTCTGGGATTCCTGGATTCTCTTAGCCACTGGGTTGGTTCCGTTGACCCTGTTGGAGCATCATTAGTGGCCTGTTTACTGACTCAGTACCTGCCCTGGATAGGACGTCGGTGCCTGCTGGCCAAGCTCACCTTCGTCTCTGCTTGTTGAGAGACTAGAAAAATCCTCTTTTGTTTTTTTAAAATTTAAATTTATCTTTAATTCATTGCAGCATAACATGAGTTAGAGCTGCTCTAATACATGAATTCTTCAATTTGGTCTAAAGGCAAATCAAACAGTCCCCTTTTCAGAAAAGTAGCTTCCGACTTGATCAACATAACATATAACCATCTTTAATATTCAGAGTTGCTATAGATTGATGCTTACCCCCCAGGCTGCGCCATGGAGCCAGACTTCTGACCTTATACAGAAGTCAAAATGGTAAGGCATATAACAACAACAACATAAATATATAAATACAAATAAATAGATGGATACACACATTGACATATATGTGTGTGTATATACATATATATAAAATTCAAAAATAAACATTTGTGTGATGTCATAGTTTACAAAGACTGTTAATATCTATCCCTTGGAAACTCTTTGGCTGTGAGTTTTTTCAAATGTCCCAGAAATAAACTCTATAGATACTCAGACCCTTTCTGATTTCTATATTCTGCTCCTTATGCTTTCTACATCATCAGGATGGACAAATCCTCTTGAATCTGTTTGTCCATCAAGGACGTGGGGAAAATCCCCTTCCCTGAGAGGACCTGGGGCCTCGAGCGGGCTGTTTTTGCCTTTGATTTACCCACTGACAAGGACAGAAGATGTTTATAAAGCAGAAACCGCCCTCGGACTCTCACAAGCACTTGCCATCACTGAAGAGTCCCCAGGAGGAACAGAGCGACCCATTTGCTGAGCCGGGTCGAGCAGGGAGGAGCGTCTTGAGAAATTTGAGTGCCTCATGCCCGTCCAATGCTGCTCAGGTTCCAGGCTAGTTTTCTTCCCTGGTCTCCTTCCCCGGGCTCAAGTTCTCAACAACTGGGGCTGGAGGTTTTGAAGAACGCTGCTGACCCGAGTTCCTCCCCTCTGAAGACCCGCGTGGGGTTGTCTGGGCTTCTTCCTGCTCTGCACCCGAAGTGCTCCCGCCCACAGTGCAGGCCAGAAAGAAGCCCAAGGACAAGGGGCAGAAAGCTCCTCAGGTGCCTACAGGTATGCCCCGTGATCCCCCCGATGAACGAAGGTACAGTGAAAGCGAGGGAGCTGGCAGGACAGCCGCCGCTGGTCTCACCCCCGGCCCAGCCTGGCCGCATCCGCTGCGGCTTCTCACCCACCAGAGCTCTGACAGCCCCACTGCGGTACCACTGAGGTGCTGGGCTTGAACTTGAGTTAAGAAGGCCATGCACAGAGAGAGAGGGAAGGTAAGGTGACCAGAAGGAGACAGGAGGGTTGAAATTGAACAGGGAAAAGAGCAAAAGTGAAGCCAGACACAGCACTGTAGATCAACGGCATTTCAGTAAAATAAGTTAAAAAAAAAAAAAGTAATGCCAGAATCCTACTTGGTCTTTTCTCCATTCTCCTTTATTCCATAAACACCTAGTTACAAGCTGCACAAATCAAAAAATAAAGGCAGAGAAGGATGTGGGGCAGATTTTTATGTTGCGTAGCGGCTGGGAAGGGAGACTGGGTTGGGAACCGGTTCTTCCCTCCACACACAGCCCTGGACCAGGGCTGTGGCCCCTGCAGCGGGGAATCTGGGGAGGAGGTGGGCAAAGATCCAGGGTCACTGAGGCCCCTAAACCCAGAGCCCACCCCAAAAGCCCCTTCGATGCATGGCAGGGGTAGAACGGGGAAGGGAAGGAGTTTCAGAGATGGGGCAGCAAAGTGAAAAATCAAGTTAGTGGATACAGAAGAAGTGGAGTCATCATGGTAAGGAGATTAAAGAAGGAAAACGTAGGTAAAGGGGGAGTGAAAGGTTCTCGCTGAGACCCCCAGGGAGAGGTGGGAGCCAGCTGGCCTGTTAATTTAATATTAAATTGGGAGTGGGCGTTGAAGAGGAAAAGTTATTTCAGGGGATGATTTCTCAGCCTCTCAGCCCGTACCTGGAGGGGGAAAAGAGATGAGCACAAGTCAAAAGGAAGACAAAATATAAAAGCCAGGGGTGGTGGCTCATCCCTTATTCCGGTGAGGACACTCTTCTGTCTTTCCGTACCAACTAAAACTTCGACTGTCAAAGGCGGTGTTTGCTGGACACGTGGGCTGCTTCTGCCTCAAGCCTGAGGGCCGGGTACCACACGCTCCCCACCCCTGCCCGTGCCTGAGGCCTCAGCCCCCTCAGTACTTACACGAGAGGCCGAGGGCCCGGGGCCCTCACCAGTCATAGCGGCGGGACTGTCGAGACGGGGAGTCCTCGGGTCCCTGGATGGCCAGGCGGGGAGGCCCCTCAGCCCTCCGCCCCCCACCGCCAGAAGCCTCGTGCCTCCGAAATTCCAGGGGGCGCTGCTGCCGGTATCGGGAAGTCTCCCTCCGCCACTCATCATCAAAGGCGGCGGCCTCACCTGGGGAGGACACGGAGACCACACACGACACCTGTGTACCGCCTGGCTTCCCGGGGCAGACCCGGGGTGGCTCACGACCAAAACCCAGGGCGAAGGCTGAAAGGCTGTGTGGGGGGACGTGCTGGGGAAGGGAAGCGACTTATTTAGCAATTTTGGATTCAACATGGCTCCTGGAAGCATGGAGGCAATGGAGGCAATCAGGGCTCCTGGCAGCATGGAGGCAGTCAGGAATGGGATAATTACTCAGTTACTTGGTGCAATCCCACGCACACTGTAAATATTTAATAAATATGTGTCGACTTCAAAGAAATAAGTAAGAAGAACTAAAACAACGGATCCAGATGGAGACGGGTAGATTACTATCAGTATCTGACTTAGGTGACAAAGTCTGCCTTGCACGGTGAGGACGCTGCCGGCACTGACTTAGCCCTAAGCTGACAAAAAAGCTCCGAGTAAGTTAAGAACATGGGGCTCAACCATAACCTTGCGCAAGAAATATCTACGGAGGTAGGGAGAGAGAGCTGCTATCTCCCGGCTCACGGGACCGGGGCAGGGGCTGCCGGCGGCCGGGAAGCGGGCGGGCCGCGCGGCGGGAAGGGAGGCTTACTCTCATCCAGGTTGATATAGTCCTGCCGCTCCTCCTGGTCCCCCGTGCGGTGGTTTCGGGAGCGCTGCAGGATGTGAGCCCTGTCTCGGATGTGATGCCCAATGGACATCTGCTCCAGCCCACTGTCCGAGTCCCGTACAGTCCTCCGAGTCTCCCGGATCTGGGGGGAGGCAGAGCATGGCACACTCAGCGGCTCCTTCCAAAGCCCGGCTGCACCAGCCCAGAAAGGCCGCCCGCGACCCAATCCTGAAAAAAGCAGCCAGGATTTCTGTGGGGGCCATCCGATCGTGCCTCCTCTGGGACAGGAGGAGCCCTCCAACTCACCCCGCCTGGGGCCGAGCGCATCTCTGCTGTCTCTTGGTAGACCTTGGGCGCGCCGGCGCCCGTATTGGAGTAGGAGATGACAGTGGAGGATGAAAAGGTCTGGCAGTTACCTGCAGCTGTCATGTGCTCCTGAGGACGGAAGGGAACAGCAGGGCTGTGTGGGGAGGGGTTCGCCTCCGGGGAAGGGATCCCTCCCTTCGGCCGCCTGTGCCTGCCCGTATCTTTCTCACAAAATGTGAAAACATCAGGACTCATCATTACCCCCCAAATTCCTCTGAGTCCAACAACACGCCAGAAGGACCCGAAGAGATGGAGCCTTAAGTGCACGCTTCATAAGGTGCACTGCTGCTTCCCACTCAGGAACCCGCACTCTCCGGGTCCAGTGGCCTTATCCAGCTTGCACACTCCACAAGTACGCCCTTCCCCACTCCCGCCACTGGGGACTCAAGGTGTTGCCAGCCATCACTGGCAACAGGGCCAGGGAAGGGGATGGGATAGGGCAAGAGTCTCACCATGTTCCCAATCATGTCGTTCATCATCCCAAACATGTCCATGAAGCCGCCCGACTGGAGCAAAGAGACGGAAAACAGAGTCAGAAAGCAGGGCCACGATCAGAGGTGGGCGCGCTCAGGCTCCCACGGGCTACATAGCTACACGTTCCCTCTCTCCCTTTCCTTCACATCTAGCAGCTGCTCTTCCTCACTCCTCGTGAACAGGACCAGAACAGGCGTGCTTCTCTCCACGCTTCTCCTCCTGTATGCCGCTGCCCTCCTCCTCCTCAGTCTCTGTGGCTGCTCTGATCCCATGTTCCTTCTCCTGGCTGCCCTATTTCCTCCTACCTTTAGGAAGCAAGCCAATGTCACTGGATTCTAACCTATAAGGGGTTGGTTCTGAAACTGTAGAAAAATCTTCTACAAGCCATCTCTAGTTGGCCTTTCAACAGCACATCCTTCCTCAAAAGAACAATTATATCAGGCAATGATATCTTCCTAATGGGTACCGCTCCTAGAAGTACAGGAGCCAGTAAGTTAGCATCGTGAACTCCCAGGACTCAGCACACAGCAGGCCCAGAGCTCTGTGAACACTACACGAGGATTCTAGGGTTACCCATAAGGCTATCCAAAGAGGCACATTTGGAAATAATATCTAAGGGTATAAAGCATGTCTGAGATGGAAGGACGCAAGGAGATGAGGACTCACCATTCCCAGCATCCCGAAGGGGGAGACAGCCCCAGCCTACAGGAAGACGTAAGGAACAGAAATTAGGGACCACATCCTATCTCATTACCATCCCAAACCAAGCCCATGGCCTCTGTTGCTTTTCCATCCTCCTCTCAAAAGGGGATCACAAAGCCTGTTTTTCCAGACCCCTTTCCCCACTCCTAGAAGGCATCCTACTTGCTAAGTTGGCCATTGTGCAAGAAAAATCAAGCACTTTACTGACCACGCTCCAACCTTTTTTCGGGTCTCAGGTCTGTTGCAGCACCATTACCTGCATCCTGCGGCTGGCAGGCCTGGTCCCTGGCATGTTGCCATCTGTGATGCTGAGGAAGGGGCTGTATCCAAAGCCACCCGACAACATCCGGTTCATGTGCTGACGGTGAATGGCAAAGGGGTCCCTGTGCAGGGAGTATACGGTGCGGGTGGCAGAAGGACCAGCAGTCAGTACCTCCCACCCGCCCCTCCCCCGAAGAAAAGAGCCATAGGGAACCAGTGGCACAGATTTCCCCTCGAAGTCTGAGCTGGGGCTGAGTGGCCACCAAGTTGTGATCAGTGCCCGCGAAGAGCCCAGATGTCTGGCTCAACTAGTCAGAGACCTGAAGTGGAGCGGATGCGTGCTCCAGAGTAGGAGGGGGAGGGGATGGATACTCACATCAGGAACATGGGGTCCTCAGGCTCCACGTCCCTCATGAAGCGGAACATCCTGATTTTAGCTCCAGGGGGCTCCACACTGTGAAGATGTGGAGGCTCAAATGTTGGAGGCGCCAGGCTTTTCGCACACCCGCTCAGGGCAGGGACTCTCAGAGCATGGTCCCTTTCCAAATACTGGAACTGGCCCCCCAAACTCCAGGGAGACCCTTCTGCAGGTGTTCAACATCACCCTCTAGGGAAAGCACAGCTCTTCAAACCTCTCCCCGAAGGAGGACCATGGAAAATTTTTCCAAGCCTGTTTTCTGCCTCCCCCACTCAGAGCCATCCTCTTCCCAAAGCCCTGGCCAGAAGCACACTCCCCTTCCCCCGACGCCACCTTTCCGCAGGCGAATCCCAAGTGCCGGCCCTCCGCCCGCATTAATGACCCCCACCCCGCTCCCTCCTCACACTGGGCCGCCGCCAGGCCTCCCCCGGGCGGGCCTCACCGGCCCCTCCGCGCCTGGCGGCGGCACCCCCCCCAGGCCCTGCCTCCCTGCCGGGCGAGCAGGAGGCAGGCTTGACCCGCTCCCCTCCCCGCAACCCAGGCTCCCGGGGTCCCTGCAGCCCCACGGGCCGCTCCCACCCCGGACCGGCTGCCCGCTCCGCTTGAGCCTCACCGGTCCCCGATCCGGACTCAGCGGCCCATCCGGCCGGTCTCGCCTCTCGGTGCGCGGCAGGATCGGGGCTTGCGGCCCGGGACGCGGGATTGGTCCGGGCGTGAGCTCCTCGGCCTCCCGAACAGTCTCCTCACACAGCTGCCACCTCTGTGCCCCTCCTCGGCCCACTGAGCCCGAGCCCCGGCCAGGCCCGGGCGGAAGTGACGTCACGATGGGACAGCCCACCCCCTTGGGCCTGCGGAGCTCCGCCCACGAGCGGGCTTGTGGCGCGCGCGCGCGCTCGCGCGCGCGTGCGCGAGGCTGGCTCCCGGGCAGCGGAGCAGGGACTCGCGGAGTCTTCCGGGACCAGGGGAGGGGAGGCCTCGTTAGTAACCTGGATTTGGGTCCTGTGGACTGGAGGAGGCTCCCTGTAAGGGTGTGGGGGAGGAGCAGAGGAGTCCATCGCCGCGAGGGGAGGAAGACGGAAGAGGACGCGGGCAGATTCCCATGGGGGAGGGCAGGCTCCTCACGGGCCCCACGAGGTGGGGCGGATCCCTGGGGGAGCAATAAGCAGATTTCTACCCGGGAAGCTTTCATCCCAAGAGGGAGGAAGGGCGGCAGTTCTACGGGGGAGGCGCTAGGGCCAGTCCCCTCGAGGGGAGGCGCGTTCCAGGTAGGGGCGGGGCCCTCGGAGTGACGTAGGAGAGGAGGTGACAGTTCTGCCCAGGTCTTCCTCTGGCTTCGAGAACTCAGGCTGGGGCAAAAAGAGTCCAGGTTGGGGACCGGCCGCCAGATGGCGCTCTTCGGCCAGGCTAGAAGTGCAGCCCCTTGGGAACTGGCGTTGGCGAGGCTCCCGGACCCCCCCTCAGTTACCCTGCTGTGGAGGGTCACACTGGGGAGAGGCCCTAGTTCTGAAACCTTTTCGTTTAATGCCAATCTCTGCTTTCTCTTCTCTAACTCCTGTATCCTCTGGGGCTCCCAGTCCGCACTGATCTTTTCTTGCCTCGAGTCAAGTAGGTAGGTAGGTCAAGGGTCTAACGTTTGGGAGAAGAAAGGGGTGGAGCGCTCCATTAACCAAGCTCACCCAGGGGCAGAGTTGCAGACAGGCCCAGGAGACCTGACTCGACTCGAAGGCCAAAGACTGACACTTTGACATACTAAATGTCTTGCATAAAATCTGGCCCAAATGGAGAGAAGGGCCCTCCCCCTGGGTGTCAGGGGATTTGGACTGTCCGGGGTGGACTTTAGACCGGACCCCTCCAGACTCCAGCTCTCCTGGTTCTTTACACTGGCCGCTAGCCACGTTAGCGGGCCTGACATCTGTGGGCCTATGAGAGAGGCTTGTTCCCATCCCCAGCACTTCCCTGGGGAAGGAGGTGAAGGGGGTCCCTGGTGACTCAGGAGAAGGTGGTGGGAGCGGGGCTTCTTAGGTTTCTTTGGACTTGATCATTATTAAAGAGGAAAAACACAATAGTGGAGACAGAGGGGAACAGAGAGAAATTAGAAGCTGGCAGACTGGCAAAGTTAAAGCCAAAGACAGAAAAATAAGAAAATGTATTTTCCATTGATACTTCTGGGGAAGAGACTTAGTAAAATCTTTTATCTTCCAGATGCTCTATCTCTAAACATGCCGCCATGCAAGTGCCCCTTTTCCTCTTGCTCCCAAACAAAAGCATTTTGACACGTGATCAAGAGTTGTCCCAGGAGAGTTCTGCAGCCCAGACTTAAGGAAGAGTGGGCCTTACCTTCCAGCCTCTCCCTCCTCATTTCATGTCCAGCCTTCCGCAGAGATGCCTAGGAGATGCAGCTTAGCTTCTAGCCTCCTCCTTTGGTCTTTTTCCATTACCTTGTATCCTCTACCTACTGCCTTTAGGCGTCTAGAGCTCTTTCTCTTTTTCCTTCCAAGACTTAAGAATCTGATATCAGGGACTTCCCTGGTGGTCCAGTGGTTAAGACTTTGCACTTCCACTGCAGGGGGCACGGGTTTGATCCCTTGTCAGGGAACTAAGATCCTGCATGCCACACGGTGTGGCCAAGAAAATGAAATTAAAGAAAAAAATCTGGTTTATCAGTCATTTTTACCTTTGCATGATTTTAAATCAATTACTTCTCCTAGGAATATTTACAAATTACAGTTTAGCATCTAACTATGACCTGGGCTTTGTCTCAGGTTAAAAAGAGATCCTTGGGACTTCCCTGGTGGCGCAGTGGTTAAGAATCTGCCTGCCAATGCAGGGGACACGGGTTCGAGCCCTGGTCCGAGAAGATCCCACATGTCGCGGAGCAACTAAGCCCATGTGCCACAACTACTGAGCCTGTGCTCTAGAGCCCCGTGAGCCACAACTACTGAGCCCACATGCCACAACTACTGAGCCCACGTGCGATAGCTACTGAAGCCCGCATGTCTAGAGCCCGTGCTCCGCAACGGGAGAAGCCACCGCAATGAGAAGCCCGCTCACCACAAGGAAGAGTAGCCCCCGCTCGCCACAACTAGAGAAACCCGCGTGCAGCATCGAAGACCCAGTGCACCCAAAATAAATAAATAATTAATTGTTTTAAAAAAAGAGATCCTTGAACAGATGGGGATGAAGGAGGAAATGCAGAGCTCATTTTCAGAGTGCCCAGCGGTGGACCATATAGGCAGCCATCCACTCCAGGAATTGAAGGAATGTAATTTTACAAGTAACCTTTCTGTCACCCAGACACAGTTTGTGTCTGTCTTCCTTCTCCGTCACCTTCCCATCCCTTCCTTCCCCCTCCCTCCCCCCTTCTTCCTTCCTTCCTTCCCTCTATCCCTCCTTCCTTCCTTTCTCACGTCTCTGTCCAGTGAATTCTGATGAACAGAAATTCCTCAGTCATCAGAGTTTCCTGTAGATGATAAGATGTAGGAGGGAGGGTGGGCCCTGCCAGGGGTGAGGCTGAGCTCAAAAGGGGATAAGCATTGTTGGGAAGGAAGAGAAACAGTGGTTTCTCTTCACTGCTTTATCTGATGGAGCCAAAGTCAGGAAGTCCTTGAGAGAGTAGAGCTGGGACAGAAAAGGGGCCCTTGTTAGATGTGAGCTCACGCATCTGGAGCAATCCCAGGGCAGTTGGCTATTGGAGCAGAGCGAGGATGGGGCGATGATGGAGTTAGGGGAGACTGGATTCCAGCCTGAGCCAACGTGAATGGGTGTGATTTGTGTATGCGTATGTGCATGTGTATGGGGGGGGGAGATAAACCCTGACAATTAGCACTAAGTTGCCCCAGGTAGAGAGACTGAGTTGTATAGTGGACACCAGATCAGAGTGAGATTGAAAAATGACTCAGGAACATGTTTTTAAAAACCAGCTTTTCAGTTTGTTTTATATTCACATCCATTCAACAAATATTTATTGAATGCCTACTGTGTCAGGCACTGTTTCTGGCTCTGGAGATATAGTGATACACAGAAAAATAAAGCAGGTTGGAAGTTGGGTAGAGGGACAGGCAAGCAGCTGGGAGGTGGTAGTTGCTTGTTAGGGTGACTAGGGATGGCCTCATTGATAAGGTGACTCTTAAGCAGACTGGGGTTAAGGCATTCTGGGCAGAGGAAAAAGCAAGTGCAAAGGCCCTGAGGCAGAAGTATGCTTAGTGTGTTCACGGAACAAAGAAGCCAATGTGCCTAGACTGATGTGAATGAAAGGAAGAGCCGTAGTGAGAAACAAGGCACAGAGCAAGAAGGAAGCCAGATCCCGTGGGACTTTGTAAGACCTACAAAGGACCACTCTGGCTGTTGTACGGAGAATAGACCATTGGGGGGACCACAGCAGAAACAGGAGGACCTATTAGCATGCTGTAGCCATATCCAGATGGCTTAGAGTAGGTTAGAAACAGTGGAGGCAAGAAATGGTCAGATTCTAGGTATGTTTTGAAGATGGAGTTAACAATTTGCTGATGGTTGGATGCAGTACAAGGGAGAAGAGTCAAGAATGACTCCAGAGGGAGTTCCCTGGTGGTCCAGTGGTTAGGATTTGGCGCCTTCACTGCTGTGGCCCTGGGTTCAATCCCTGGTCAGGGAAGTAAGATCTCTGAGAGCCGCAAGGCATGGCTGGAAAAGAAGAAAAAAAAAGAATAACCCCAGGGTTTTCTGACCTGGGCAACTGAATGAGAAATAAATGACCATTCTGCTTGCCACACTGTACTGTGTGCATATAGGATTAGCTTGAGAACATATGGAAATTGTGTCTGGCTGAAATTGTGATCCTAACCACAAGGCTACACCAGATAACTGAGTGGTCAGTCTTCCCTTTAGAAGCTAGCCACCCAAAGCAGGAGGAGCACAACAGGAATACGTGAATCCCATGCCTAGTTCGACCATAAGATATTAGATGTTAGACTACCTTGGGCAGGTATGCTAATGTTAATGGTTGGCATTAGCAGTGGAGTTTTAAGAACTTCCTGTTGTCTGTTGATCATTTCAAGAAGGCCTCCCCAAGGAGGCAGCATGTCTCGTGATTAACGTGGGCTTTAAGGATTGAAGTGTGCGCTGCCTGTGTGGTAGTTCCTGTCAGTAAACATTTATGGAGCTCCTTCTACACGCCAGGCACGGTGCAAGGTGCTGGAGATGAAAAGACAAGTAAGACACGGTCTCTGCCCAGCCGGGTTCACAGTCCAGCGAGGGTTGCCAACATGGAATCCATGATAATCCTGGGATGAAGGCCGCCATAGGAAGATGTATATTAGAAGGGCAAAAGTGGTTCAGAAGAGGGAGTGAGTGGCTCGGGGGGTGGGGTAGGGCAGCCAGGAGAGCATTTCAAGCGGAAGGTGAGATTTTAGGTAGAAAAGCAGTTTGTGCATTTCAGCAAACATTTTTGAGCTTCTACAATATGCCAGGTACAGCAGTAGGTGCTGAAGATACAAAAACTCTTAAATCATGATTGAAAACCCAAATTAATTAAGCTTAAAGTCAGTGAGTGATGTTGACCCTTGGAGCAGGGGCAGGACCGGGCTTGGAGAGAAGAGGGGGTGCTCAAGGAACCTTTAGAAAGTGAAATGTGAAGGATCTAGGGAAGAAAGGAAGAGGCGGCGTCTCGGATGACCCCTTGGCATGAATAAATGGGTGGGGGACGGGATCTTTAACTGAAATAGAAAAATGGGGGAGTTGCAGTTGGAAGGCATCGGGTTGAGGCGCTGTGGAGGATCCAGGGAGAGAAGACAGAAGGGAATTGGAGTCATGACTCGCACTCAGGAGAGAAGCTGGCGCTGGAGATATGGGTTTGAGAGTCATCAGCGTTTGAGGTATGCGTTGGCAGTGGGACTTGTACCATTGGAGGTGCGTGATGGAGTCGCTTAGGGAGACTGAGTGAGAACAGGACCCCTGAGACCTGAGCCACCTGCATGGGTTCAGTTGGCACCGTTGACTGAATAACCTCCTCCAGATTATTAAGTCCTCCCTCGGCCTTTTACCTTCTGGGCAGAATAAGCCTCTAGCTGTCACTCCTGGTACCATCTCCCCTAGCCTTTTCACTTTCACTTTCCTCTACTCTGGGTCAGCCACATTGTCTGTTTCATCTGTGAAAATGTGGAAATCCTGAGCAATCATGCACCTGTGGTAAAGTACATGACAACAGTGGCCCAGGTGACCTTCCAACACGGCAGCCAGAATTGCTTTTGACTTTCCATGTACAGAACACTGGGGATGGAGACAAGAGACGAGATAGAAAAAGAAAAGGCAGTTTAGGGCCAAGGTCTGAAGTGGTGCTGTCCAATATGGTAGCCACTAGGGTTATTTAAATTGAATTAAAATTGGGAATTCCCTGGCAGTCCAGTGGTTAGGACTCAGCGTTCTCACTGCTGTGGCCTGGGTTCAATCCCTGGTCAGGGAACTAAGATCCCACAGGCCGTGCAGCATGACAGAAAAAAAATAAAATAAAAAAGGATGAGGTAGACTTCTATTTAAAATAAACAAATAAGGGACTTCCCTGGTGGCACAGGTGGCACAGAATCCACCTGCCAATGCAGAGGACAAAGGTTTGATCCCTGGTCCTGGAAGATCCCACATGCCATGAGCTACTGAGCCCATGCGCCACAACTACTGAAGCCCGCGTGCCTAGAGCCCATGCTCTACAACAAGAGAAGCCACCGCCATAAGAAGCCCACACACCGTAAGGAAGAGTAGCCCGCACCCAGCAACGAAGACCCAACGCAGCCAAAAAATAAATAAATAAATTTCATTAAAATTAAAGTAAAAAACACAGTTCCTCAGTTGCACTAGCCACATTTCAAGTATTCAGTGACTACACGTGGCTTGTGGCCACTGTATTGGAAACTGCAGGTATAGAACATTCCCGTCATCACAGAAAATTTTGTTGGACAGAGTCCAGCCTAACTAAGTCTAGGAATCCATCTCCTCTCAACTCTCTACTGTCTTGAGTTTTGAAAGGATTTTTTTTTTTTAAAGCAAAGGAAAAATGAGGAATAGCAAACGAGGTCATTGGGAGTGGAATGGGATGAAGAATACAGTGAGGAGTGGAGAGGCCCAACTTTCAGGTTTCTGTCCTCCCATCCTTGAATGATAGCTAACAACGCCTTCCTTAGCACTTAACCTATCAGATAAAGAGGCAAACTGAAAAAACCCAGGAAGCTGAAGAGGGGGAAGAATTCACTTTAGAATGAGATGGAAATAGTTATAGAGTTGAACACCTTCTACAGAGTAGTGAGGGAATTGCTGGGATGTCAGAAGTTTCCAGGGGGCTCGGGCCTCCCCTATTCTCACCTGGCCTTCCTTTTCCCACCTCCAGAAAATGTGTAAGAAGGCACAGGTTTCCCCATTCAACCAGTGGAAAATTCTCCGTTGAATTGCAAACTAAAAGAACTCTAGGAATAGGCAAGCTTCCACAAGGCCTCAGAAATCATTCTTTGGAAAGTAGTAAACACAGGCTGGCATCATTTAACACTCTTGGCCCCAGAGGCCCAGAGACCAACCCCAAGGAATAGGGGGTGGGCTTTCAGCATCCCACTCCTTCCAAATTCACCCTAAGTGTGTAGCTTTCTTCTTAGGAAGCCAAGACTTCAGGAGACATGTGTTGTCCAACCAGAGAGCGAGGGCTAAGGGGTGCTTCTCCCATGCAGGAAGGAATTAGATCCAGGCCTCCTGCTTCCCACTTTTTCCTTTGGTCCCTGCGGACCCTAGTGTCCAAACTCTTAGATTCTCAAGGCTCTCCCTTGGGCCTTGGGGCAGGATTCCCATTCTCTGCCTCTCCATCTCCCTGGAATTTTCCACTGCAGCTGCCTCCGCTCCCAGACACCCCTCCCTGGGCAAAATTCCCGGCTCCCTCCGCCTCCCCTTCCCTAATCACACCTCATTCCCACCCCCGGCCCTCAGGCCCAGCCCACAGTCCAACCCACAGCCCACACTAACCCCGGTGGTCCCAGTTAGGGAAATGGGAAGCCAGACCCTTATAAAAGGGTGAGAGGGAGGGTCCTAGGCTCTCTCCAGGGCGGGGATAAAGGACAGTGGAGGGGCTGGTCCCCTGTGGGGCTGGAGTGGGGGGAGTGGCCCTCCTCAAATCCCCATATAAGGCAGGGCAAGCAGTTAGGCTCCTGGATTGGCTGATTCAAATGAGCATTCCACCTGGCAACAGAGTTTCTATTGGCTCTCAGGAAAAATAGGAGGAAGGTGGATGGAGGTTGTTGGTGGCGGTGATTGGAGGGGGGGAGGGGAGTGGAGATGACCGGAGTGGGGGGCGGTTACCAGGGCAACAGGGTAAGAGCCCAGCAGGGTGTCCGAGACAGCAGGCGGGGCTGCTAGGTGGAGAAGGGGGGAAGAGGAAAGGAGGGTGGGAGGGAGAGGAAAGAGACTGACGGGGAGGGAGCGAGACAGGGAGACTGGGGGGGGGAAGGGGGAGGAGGGGGGAGAGGGAGATAAATGAAGCAAGAGAGTACAGAGATAGAGAGGGTCAGAGATCGCTAAAGACATCAGCGAGTATGTCAAGAGAAACAGAGACAGAGATGGAAAGATCTCAGAGAAAGATGGACAGAAGTCGGCAAGGAGAAACCTGGGTGGGGCTCCAAGATTTCTGAGGAGACAGAGACTGAGAAACTGATAGAAGAGTCGAAAGAGAAATTAGGAGGTGTGGACACCAAGGGACCAAAAGATGGGGTATTTAAGCACTCAAAGACTAAATGGTGATGATTGGTCAGATATGTCTTTTTTTTATAAAGAAAATGAAAATGATAAAAAGATGAAGACTAATGATAGACAAATACAGGAGTGCACATACACCAAAGATACATTTTCCCAAACCCTAGCCTTCCATCCCATCCACCTTCCTGACCTTTGCTACACACCCCAGGCCTCTTGTCCCCTCCTGAAACCCCAAGCTTCTCAAAATGACCCAAAGATACTGAGACTGAAGGAGAGGAGTTGAGGGTGTGTGGAACAGTGTGGGCTGGAACCCCCTGCAAAGGAAGCAGATATCATCCAGGAAGGCTGGGGAAGATGGCAGCAGAGGAAAGAGAAAGACCAAGAGAGGGAAAATGTGGGTAATAAGGACATGAAGAGGAGCTGAGGAAAATCAGCTAAGGATATAGGGCCGGGTGACAGACTCAGATGAGACAAGAACAGTGTTGTCTGGAGAGAGAGGGAAGGCAGAGATGGAAGGTAGAAGAGGGCAAGTGAGAAGTGGAGAAGGGGCGACAGAAGAAGAGAGTTGTGAGACAGAAATGCATGAGGAGGGATGAAGATAGAAGGACCAGGCAAAGAAAAGTGAGGTGGGATGGGCAAAGAAGAAAGGTCGAAGATGGAAAAGGGGAAAGGAGATTGGAAGGCCTCTGACTCCCCTCAGATCACAAGCGAGAGCCCGGAAGGGAGGAACCCAGCAGGGGTCACAAAAGTCAGCCTAGGGCAGGACGAAGGGTGGGCGGCCCTTTCTGCTCTCTCAACCCCTCCCAAGGCCACCCAGGGAACGTAGATGCCGCAGGAGAGGGGAAATCCAGCGAGATGTGGAAGTAGCTTCCGCCCTCTTCCTCCTCTTTAAGCTTTTGGTTTCTCTAATACCTGCCCGGCCTTTCCATCTGCTTCCCCCCCACCCCACCCCTTGGCAAAAATCTCGAGGCTATTGGTGGGGTGTCTGTAGGATCCAGGCCATCCCTCCAGCCCGCCCCCAAAAGACACACTCCACATTCGCCGGCAGTAGGTCGGGATTCGGAGAGGTACCTCCCCGCAGGAACCCCACCCCTTCCCACCTCCTCGCCCCACTCCTCTCGCCGCGACCGTAGTCTCTCCATTTCCCCCTCCTGGTGTAGTCCTCCCTCCCGCCTCTCGCGCGCTCCCTCCCCTCGCTTTCATCCTCCTATCCCCACCTCTCCAACCTCCGCTTTCATCCTCCTCCCCTCTCTTCTCCTCCCCGCTCCCGCCTGCCCCACCCCTGGGAAGCCCCTCCCGTCGGGCAGCGCCGCTTTATAAGCGGGTTCCCTGGCCGGGGGCGGCAGCGGCTGGTCGGCGGCAGCTCTGCGGGTGCGGGGGCGGCGAGCCGAGGACCGAGCGACCGCGGCCGGAGCGCGCCGGCCACCGCCCGCACCGCCCTTCCGCCCGCCCTCCGGACGGCCGCAGCCCTGCGGGTCTCCGCTCCAGACCCACCCCCGCCCCACCCCGCGCGCCTCTGCCGCCTCTTCCTGAGCCCCAGCTTGCCGAGCGGCCGCCGCTGCCGCTGTCGCCGCCGCCGCCGCCACCGCGCCAGGTTCCGGCCGCGGCCACCCTCCGCCGTCCAGGGCCCTTCCGTCCCGGCCCCGGGACCCCGACTCCCCGCCAGCCCCGGCCCCGGCCCCGGCACCATGTCGGAGAAGAGCGTGGAGGCAGCGGCCGAGTTGAGCGCCAAGGTACGGGCGGGGCCGGCGGCGGCCCGGCCTCCGCACGCCCCCCGGGCTCCGCGCAGTCGTGCGCCCCAGGTCGCCCCCGACGGCCGCAAACTGCTTGCCCGGGTGCAGGGTCCCGGTGGACCCCGCTCCGCCCTCCCCCCGCGCCCCAGCCTGGCGCTGCCTGCCCCGCTTCGCGCGGCTCGCGCCAGCGCCCTCTAGCTTCCCGAGAGCCGTGCGCCCGGCTCCCGGCCTGGCCGCTCCGGCCCCGCGCCGTCCCCACCCCTCTCCGGCCCCGGCTCGCGCGCCTCCACCCCGGCCGGTGACCGTCGGAGCTCTGCGCGTCTTATCTACCCTGCCCCCTCCCCCGCGCCCCTCTCCGGCGCCCCGTCCCCTGTCTTCCCTTCCAGTCTGACCTCACCTTTCCTCCGCTAAGCGGTTTGAGAGCCTCCGGTGTAAACAGGACTCTCCAGGGAGGCTGTTCCTCTCGGCCCCTCCCCTCGAGGCCCAACCGACTCTTGCTTCTCTCCTCCGACAGCTACTGCCTCTGTCTGTTTTCTCCTTCCCTCCTTTCCTTCCATCTGAATCCACTCCTTCGTCCACTGGCCTTCAGCTCTCTTAGTCTGCATAGCCCTCCTCCAGCGTCTCCCCCCACGCTTAAAGAATCTTGAATTCCTAAAAACCAGAAGGGGGTCGGGAACAGCCTTCGAAAAAGCTGGGGCCCAGCATTGCATGGCATTGCATCGCGCTGCCCTTGCTCCCGTCAGCTCCCTCCCTGGCCCCATCCCTTCGGCCTTGCCTCTCTTCCAGCCGTTCTCTAATTTCCCTAGGGAACCTGCTGAGTGTCGCTTGGGGAAATTAATTCGGCCAGGGTTTGGGGGCTGGGAGCCCGACCTTGGGTGGGGGGTGATTGCTGAGGAGGTCACAGAGGTCTCCTGGAGGCCGGTGAAGTGAAAGGGGGAACCAATGGGATTCGAGGCAGTGGGAGACAGGGACTCCGTGTGAGATCTGACAAGGTGTGCTGAGCGGCCCTCCGGTGGGCTGTGCGGTGGCATGTGACTTCACTGAGTAGGTGTCTTTGTATGTCTGAAATCCAGCGAGTGTGTGGGACTGCCCGTGTCAGTTACATGTGTGCGTGTGGAGACGTAGCTGTTCTGGAACCGTGTGGCTGCTTTGTGAGTGCCGAGTGGCTCGGCACTTGTGCTGTCTCAAGAGTGTATGCCAGCATGCCCAAACACCGGGCCATGTGTCTCCGGATCGCGTGGGCGCCCCTCTGTAGCTGTGCGTGTGAATCAGTGTCAGCCTGTGTCAGTGTGTGTGCCCGTGTTGAGTAAATGAGGCCAGAGAGCTGCCTAGCACAAGACCTAGGTCACATACCCTCCTGGAAAAGGGATCATGGAAGGACAGTGACCAGAAGGACAGGACCAGACAGGAGAGGAGAGGGCCCGGCCCCTTGGACTTTGGCCTCTGGTAGCCTCCCTCCCTCCCTGGCACTCACTCTCCTTTCCTCCATCAGCCCCGATGAGAAACTCAGGCCAGGGCCGTGCAGACCTGGTGCTGGGGCCCCCAGAGAGAAGCTGACGATCCCCTGGCTCTCCAGGCCCAGGATGTAGGGGAAAGCCCACCAGGTAGTAGAAATGCCATACCGACCATGTGGCAGAGAAATGAGGACAGCGAAGTGGCATGAAGAAACCTAGCTGGAGTGAGAGGGGCAAGCGTTTTGCGCTCCCCATAAAGGGAGAAGGGAATTGAGCGTCCCTCCAGGCCAACCACCCAGCACCAAACCTCTCTCCTGTCCCAACCCTGTTCCAGAAAGGACACACCCTCCCAGGGTGATCTACTCACCCAGAAAACTTCCATCCCCATGGAATCGGATACACAGAGTTGCACACCAACACCAGATCCGATCCGATCACACAGAGACACCACAGTGCCTGCCAAGGGGTGGGGTAGAGAGAGGACTGGAATCTCAATTGGAAGGGCCGGTGTGGTGTCCCGAGAGAGGGGACTCTTGTGAGCACCTCCCTGGGCCACATCACATCAGGACAAGACATCAGAGGTGTGCCTGCTGGAGTCTTGGGAAGGACAGAGGGGCCGTGTGGAGGGAGGGGACTCTACACAGGGACCTTCCCCTCTACTTTCCCATCCCGCCCACATAGACCTTGTCTGTCTCTTCGTCTGCCAGGTCCCAGAGTCTTTCCCTTCCACGTTTCCCTTACCCTACTTCCCCTACATCCCCCCTGGCAACGGTGACTCCTACCCTTCTGCCACACCGGTGCACACACCACACCAGGGCCCACACCGTGCTGGTGCACGCACCATGGGTGGTCAGGAGGAGGAAGCCACCTGCACTGCCTGGGGGCAGGAGTGGGCAGAAGTGAGAGGGGGCACCGGGAGTTGTGCTAAAGGGTCTCTTCCTATTCCTGTAGCGTTGGGCCAGGTACGAGCCTGAGGATTAGGGGGGCACAAAGGCAGAAACAAAGGCTTTCGCAGCTGAGAGGGAAGCTGGGAGGGATGCCCAGGAGAGAGTACTCAGGAAAAGGCCCCAGAGGTAGACAAAAGGCAGAGCAGGGCCGGCAGAGGGAGGGGGCAGGCAAAGGAGGGACCTCCAGAGGGGGTGGGGCATCAGGGCTGCGAGCAGATGGAGGGGATTTGCTTTGCTGAGCTGAACTCTTCAGCCGGTGAGGTTGGGCAGAACTTGGTGGGGGTGATGAGCGCTTACCTTGGCTGCCTCTTCCCGGGCTTCATCACTTTTCTCCTCCCTCGAGTCTTGGGGAAGGTGTCTGGTCTCAGCCCCTCTGTGGCTGTGAGGACCCTAGGACCTCTGTTCAGTCTCTAAGCTGCACCGCCCACTTTCTCCATCTCCCACTCCTCTAAAGTCACTGCAGAGGGAGAACCGGGCCTGGAGGGACTTAAGGGCTGCAGATCGTTTGTGGTGAGAGGAAGGTGACCTGTCTCTCTCTTGCAGGACCTAAAGGAGAAGAAAGAGAAGGTGGAGGAGAAGGCAAGCCGGAAAGAGCGAAAGAAAGAAGTGGTGGAGGTGCGGAGGGGTCACCTGCCCACCGTGCCCCCAGCTCCCTTCCTGGGGGCCCGCCTTTCCCCGACCCCTCCCATCCTCGCCACCCCGCCCTCAGGCCCCTTACCCTTGGCGGGGACGGTGGGTGGAGGCACAGGGCCATCCTGACACCTCCCTCTCCTGTCTGCAGGAGGAGGAGAACGGAGCTGAGGAGGAAGAAGAGACCGCCGAGGACGGCGAGGAGGAGGATGAAGGAGACGAGGAAGGTGGGGAGGGGCAGGGAAGGCTGGGCTCAGAGGAACCGTCAGGGTGGGTTTGAAGAGCTGAAGCAGGGCTGAGGGCCGCCACAGGGGGTCTCTGCTGGAGCTTCCAGCCCTTCCCCAATGACCCATTTCTGGCTCCTCAGATGAGGAAGAAGAAGAAGATGAGGACGAAGGGCCCGCGCTGAAGAGAGCTGCCGAAGAGGAGGTTTGGGCTGGGTTGTGGGCTGAGGGGCTGTCAGGGATGCAGCAGGGCCGGGAGCCCTTTGGATTTGGACCTAGATCCCGGTGGTGCAGGGCGGGGGCTGGAGCTGGAGCAGCACAGAGGGCGGTCCCTCTCCCAGGTGACGGCTACCGCAGCTCTTTCCCTCTCCACAGGATGAAGCGGATCCCAAGCGGCAGAAGACAGAAAATGGGGCGTCGGCATGAGCCCCGCGCCAGTGGGCTGGGGGTGGGAGGCCCCTCGGGGGCCTGGAGGTGAGGGTAGGGACAGCCGAGCACAGCCGCTCTTCACCTGGCTCCCTGCTCTGGGCCCCGCGCCAGAGCTGCCGCCCTCCCTCTCCCCAGCCTTCTCATGCCGCCCCTCCACACACTGCCCCCTCCATCCTCACTGCCATCTTCCACCTCCTGACCTGCTCCATCTGAGCTCCCCAGCTGGTCCCCAGTGGCCCCCTCCCTCTCCCTCCTTTTCCTCCATCCCCGCAGCCAACCCCACCCTCCTCTGGGAGCCTCTCCTTCCTAACCTCTGCATCCCAGCCTCACATCCTGCCCATCCCTACCCTGCCTGATCCCTGGGTCTCCCTCAGATCCCCTTCTCTCAGACAGCGCCAGGCCGGGGTGGGAACAGGGTTGGGGCCGAGCCCCACAGCTGCCCCCCTCCCCTCCCCTTTTTGTATAATTTAATAAAGAAACGGTCGCGCTTCTGTTTTTAACCTGTCTCCTGCTTACCCGGGCAGAGCGAGGAGGGTGGCCAATGGCACATTCTATCAGGACCCCTCCCCTCTATAAAAAATGGGCCAGCGGCACCCTCCTACCACCCACCCCGGGAGAAGACGAGCAGCAGCGCTCCGGGTGGACGGGGGGGGGGGGGGGGGGGGGGGCGCGGTGTCTTTGAGAGCTGACTCGCGTCTTGGTTTTGGATTCTTGGGGATGTTCCTCCCAGCCATACACACACCCTTCCCTGCTGAGCCCGGTGGAGAGCTACCAGCCCTACTGTGCTGAACCAGGCAAAGAAACAGCCTCCGAAACAGGAAGTCCCGCCCCTGAAGTGGGAGAGGGCAGGAGACCTGGGTCTCAGCCTCTTTGGATGGAGTGAGAGTTGCCTGGCACTGAGCAGTGAGCTCCTTCCTGATCAAGCAGGGAGAACTCCAGGACCTCTTGCGGCTCCAGGCCTAATGCAAGTTCTGGCTCCGCAGGCTGGGTGGCGTGGGGAGGAGTTCCCCTCTGGCCTCAGCCTTCCTTCCCTAGTCCTGCTTCAGGTTTTCCCAAGGCAGGATCCCTGCTGCAAGATGTCTGCATTTTTCCGTATCACCCTTGCCCTCTCCTGGTTCAGAGCCTCTGGATTGGGAGAGCCTGGTGATTACACAGAGGTCTGAGCTGTAGGGGGTGTGTGTGATTCATTGATACCATTCATCCCCAAAGATGAGAAGACACCTGTAACTCACCCGGGGTCAGGGTCACACACACACACACACACACACACACACACACACACACAGCTTTTGTCTTCACACTCCCTACCTGACATTTAATCTCTGAGCCTGCCTCAGTTTCCTCATGTGTGCAATGGGGGATAATATTAGATTTCATGGGTTACTGTACACAAAGTGCCCACTACGATGCCCAGCACATAATGAAGGTACAATACAGTGTAGCTATTCTTCTCCCTGTGTGTGGGGTGCCCCTCTTCAGACCTACCATCTCTTAGGGTACAGCAGAGCTTCTGGGAGTCATTGGATGGGTGGGGAGACAGGTAGACGAGGGTAATGAAGTTCTGGGAAGGTAAGGGAATAAGGGAGGGGATGAGTACCAAGGAAAGAACTTGCCAAGAAAGTATGACTAGGGCCTGGGGAGGCAGCTCAGAGATGGGCAAGTGGGTAGTTCAAGGCAGAAGAGAAGGGCAGAAGTTCCTCAGGAAAGAGAACAGTCAGGAGGGTGGGGGAGGAGTGGAGAGGGTGGTGGGGACACCCAGGACTGAGGAAATAAACAAGGGGAGCGCCATCACAGGGGTGGAGGTAATGCTGCTGGGAATCAGCCCCCTCAGACTTTCCACTGCGAAGCGAAACCGTGAGCCCTGGGGTGCTGGGGGGGGGGGGGCAACGGGGAGGGGAAGTGCGAAAGGTGGAGGGAAGACAGAAGGACAGGGGCCAGGGCCCTGGGAGCAGCAGAAGGGCCTCTAGCTCAAGACAGCCACCTTACCTCCACTCTGCTCTCTGCCAGCACCCTGCCCCATCCCCCGGGACCCCCACCCCATCCCTGACCGCACCCTCCGGCTGCCCGATCTGCTGGGCTTTCCTCTAGATTCCAGCCCCTGGTCGTTGGTTCCTCCCTCTCTCCAGGCCTCCATTCCTCTTTTTCTAGATTCTCTTTCTCCAACACCCTCTTTGCAGAACCCCTCTTTTGAACATCAGTCCTTCCCCACTTTCTGACCTCTTCCCTTTGGAGGGCTGTGTGGCCCAGGGCTCAGAGGAGATGCGGGAGGCTCGGTTCCCGGTCTGGCTGCTTCTGCAACTGCTGTGGGCAGCTGCAGGTAAGGTGGGGACCACCCTCTGGGAGGGTTGACCTCCAGACCCACAGTAGGGGGTGAGGAGGGATTTCTCGATGACCACACAGATGCCAAGGCCCTTAGGTTGGGTGGATTCTTCTAACGCCTTTCTTGGGGCAGTCCTTCAGCCCCCAAAGCCTCTCTTAGGTCTCCCCCTTGGCAGGGAAGGGGCAGAAACCCAAGGTCTCCCTCAGCCCTGTTTCTCCCTCAGAAAACACTGAGGCTCCTTCTCTGCTTTGAAGTCTTTTGGCTCATGGCCCCTCCCCTTGGCCTCTCTTTTCCTCCCCAGTGGAGGCTCCAGACCCTGGGGCAGAGGTCCCAGTGGTGTGGGCCCAGGAGGGGGCTCCTGCCCAGCTCCCCTGCAGCCCCACAATCCCCCTCCAGGAGCTCAGCCTTCTGCGAACAAGACAAGTCACTTGGCAGCATCTACCAGACAGGTAGGCACCCCAGACTGCAGCAACAAGACCCCCAGCTCCAGCAGTAAAGGCGTGCAGACTTCCAGTCCCGGGCCCAAGCCAGCCCTCTGTGTTTTCCCCCCCGAGCTGTCAGTCCCTCTGAAGCCAGTGGCTCAGCCTCCCCTGCCGCCCACCGCCCCCCTCCCCGCCCTTCCTCCGCAGCCTGCCCCCCTCACACCTGCGTCCCCCAGCACGCCTGCCTCTCTCCGGTAGTGGATGGTGCTGGCCAACCGGAGCAGGGGACGGGACGGTTAGCAGTCCAGAGATCTTCCCTTTGGGTGGGCTTCCTCATCCTCAAAGTGTGGTTGGACGGCCTCTTCCCCGGGGTTTCTTCCCCTCGCATTTCTCAGTCCCATCTCTCTCCCGCCCAGTGAGCCCGCGGCGCTCTCCCCGCGGGGCCCGGGGCCCCGCCGCTACACGGTGCTTAGGCTGGCTCCCGGAGGCCTGCGCGTCGGGAGGCCGCCCCTGCAGCCCCGCGTGCAGCTGGATGAGCGCGGCCTCCAGCGCGGGGACTTCTCGCTGTGGCTGCGCCCGGCCCGACGCGCCGACGCCGGCGAGTACCACGCCGCTCTGCGCCTCGGGGACCGCGCTCTCGCCTGCCGCCTCCGTCTGCGCGTGGGCCAGGCGGCGGGTAGGTGTGGCGGGGGGGGGGGGGGGGGGGGGGGGGGGAACGGGGCTAGGAGGAGGGCGCCCCATATCCCGCCGCCCCGGAGGCAGGAAGGGCTGCGCAGAGGCTGGCTGTGCTTCTAAGGATGCGCCCCAGGCCCTGCCGGAGAGCCCCGAACAGAGGGGCGGAAGGGGCCGGCGAGCCTGCCTGCGGGGTGGAAGGTGCCCCCGGAGAAGCACGTGTGTGTAGGGAGGGCCCGGTGGACAGATCGTATCACCCCTCGAGCTCCCCTTCCCCGACCCACAGCGGGAGTGCCAGGGTGGAGGAGGGGATGCACCCCTTCGAGGGGGGAGCGCGGGGCTGGAGTGACTCCGTTGAGATATCTGTAGTCTGTACCTCAGGGTGGCCTTAGTGGGGATCCTAAAGCAAGGCCTGGAGAAGGGGAAGCGTAGACCAAGCCCAGTGAACTGGAGGCAGGGGGCAGGGGAAGTAGGCAGGGGACTCTTGGGTATGCATTTGAAGCACCTCCAGGGGCCAGGCCCTGGGCTGGGTGGGTGGGAGGACGGTTGGGAGAGAGAAGACAAAGAGATCTACAGCCAGGTGCCTGTTTCCAGGAGCTTCCAGCTTAGCTGGCCCGATGTGTTGGGAAAGTGGGCCTGATCAACCTTCTCTGTCCTTGCGCAGTGACTGCCAGCCCCCTCGGGTCTCTGTGGACCTCCAGTTCCGTCATTTTGAACTGTTCCTTCAGCCGCCCTGATCTCCCGGCCTCTGTGCACTGGTTCCGGGACCCAGGCAGAGTCCCCGTTCAGGAGTCCCCCCATCACCTCTTAGCCGGAAACTTCCTCTTCCTGCCCCATGTCAGCCCCTTGGACTCCGGGACCTGGGGCTGCACCCTTACCTACAGAGATGGCTTCAATGTCTCCACCACGTACAGCCTCACTGTTCTGGGTAACTCCTCCAGTCTGCGTTCACACTTGACCACAATCCCTTCCTGCCCCCCCTTCCCCCCGTCACCTCCCCTGGGCTTATGAGCCCCCAAACCAAGCTGATGGCACCTGTGATTGCTCTGGGCCTCACTGTCCCAGTCCTTTCTCTTTCTCTTTGCAGTCTTTCAGTGGCTTTTCCCTTCTAGCTTTTCCCTTGGTCATCCAGCCTAACTTGCCACCCTTTGGTCTCCTATTGGCCCACGCACATTCGGGGGTTCTGAGCATCCACAGTTCATCCACCTTATTCTGCTCCTTAGCACTCTTCAGAGCTGGACCACCTCCTTCACCCTTCCTCCTCCCTTCCCTGCAGACCTAGCGCTCCAGCCCCTTTGTAACTTGGGGTTCCCTTTTCTTTGCAGGCCTGGAGCCCCCAGTCCCTCTGACAGTATACGCTGGAGCTGGTTCCAGGGTGGAGCTGCCCTGCCACCTGCCTCCGGGTGTGGAGACCCAGTCTTCCCTCACTGCCACATGGACCCCTCCTGGGGGAGGCCCCGACCTCCTGGTGGCTGGAGACCATGGCAATTTTACCCTTCTACTAGAGGCTGTGGGCCAGGCCCAGGCTGGGACCTACACCTGTGGCATCCACCTGCAGGGGCAGCAGCTCAGTGCCACTGTCACTTTGGCAGTCATCACAGGTCAGCCCCATGTGGGAAAGGACAGGAAGGGAAGGCTAGCTGGGCAAAGACTGGGCAAGTCCGCCTCATGATGCCAGGCCACTGGGCACAAGTTGCAGGGGGATGCCCCTTGTGGCCTCCTGTTTTCTCGCCCCCATATAACGAACAGAAACTGAAAACCTCCCCTGAGTCACTGGATGAATGTTCCACTCTTCCGTAAGGGACTCCCCTGCTCTGAATTGGGGGGAGGGTCAGAGAAGTTAGAAGGAGAGGTGGCAAAATTTGAATGGTTCAAGAGAAGTGGAATATAGTTCAAGAATCCGTGTCCACTTTGGAGCCAGGGCCTGGGTTAAAGTTGCAGGAAGTGGCCTGGATTGGGGAGGAATTAATAAATCCGTCCCTTAGTCAGCAAATATTTACTGAGCGAGGGCTTTTCAAGACAGTATAAAACAAACATAGAAGAAAAAACCAAACAAACTCAGAAGGTATGTGTTGATTGATCGGTAACTATCACCGCTTGGTTGTGTCTGCCGTACTCACTTATGCCACTGAATAGCACCACAGAGTAGGCAGTTAATAATGTATATTGGTTGAATGAATAAATGAGTCTGCCAACAACACATCTCCTGAAGACCAGTGCTGGATTTCCACCTGCTTCCCAGGTATCTCTACATAGATACGGTATCCACACCTCAGCCTCACTCTGAGCCCCATCTTTTCCTCGCACCCAATCCTCTTGCTAAGTCACCTTCCCGTCAGCCACTCGTGTCCCACTCATCCTCAACTTCCTCCTTCCCAGTCAGTTACCACAGCCTACCAGTTCTTTCTGTCCAAGGTCTTCTTGAGGGTCAACTGTCGGGTCAGTTTTCCAAGCTATCTGCATGACACCTCAATGGGAGAGAGATTGTTGTCCCTGTTTTACAGAGAAGGAACCTTCCCGAAGTCACAGAGCTGGGAAGTGCTAAACTTGGGGCTAAACTCAGGTGTCTGTGCCAGCAAACCTTCAGGGGCCTGTACACCATGCTCAGCTCCAGGTCATTCATCAATTTTCTCCTCCTGCCCATCCCCACCGCACAGCTTCGAGATGCTCTGTCCCTAGATCGGTTGATCTGTTCTCTAGACATTCAGAAATGGGGCTAGAATGCATTTGGGGGACACAGATGTGAGCCACAGCATGGAAGCAGGAAAAGTGCAAGGTCTCCGGGAGGCCAACTCACCTGAACGATGGGGGGGGGGGGGCGGTTCTGAGCGTTTGAGTAGAAAGTCATGGAAAGGAATCTGAAATATTTGTCACGTGATCCTTCGGGCCATCCCCCGAAGGCAGTAGGGAGTCTGGAAAGTTTGGGGGCAGCAGAGTGATCTGACCAGAGCTTTGTCTTGATAAGATTAATGTGGCCATGACCCTGATCTCCTCCCCTCCACCTCACCCAATCAGAGCCCAGGTGAGTCAAGGCAATTGAGACTTGGGAGTCGGGCCTAGGCTTTCATGTAAGGGGGTCGGGGCCCCAAAAGATCTCTTCCCTTTAATTTTTTCAGTGACTCCCAAATCCCATGGGTCACCTGGCAACCTGAGAAAACTGCTTTGTGAGGTGACTCCGGCATCTGGACAAGAACAGTTTGTGTGGAGCCCCCTGGACGAGCGGTCTCGCAGGACCTCCGCAGGCCCCTGGCTGCTGATGCCGGAGGCCAGGCTCCTTTCTCAGCCCTGGCAGTGCCGTCTGTACCAGGGGCAGAGGCTTCTCGGGACCGCCGTATATCTCGCTGAGCTGTCCCGCCCAGGTCCGAGACCCCACAGCGCCATAGCCCCAACTCCAGACCAGTCACCTCCATCCCACTTCCAGACCTCCTCCCCACACCACGCTCGCTCTTTCTCTCCAGTCAGGGAGCTGACCTCCAGCTCCTGTCTAGGCCTGACCCACTTCTGCCAATAATTAGCTGAGTGACCCTGGACGAGTCCCTTAAACTCTCTGGGTCTCATTGTCGGTAACATGTGGGGGTATGGCAAGGTGTCCTTCCGGCCATGACCCTATGGCTCTTGCAATCCTGACCTCTCTCTGTAGGTGCCCAACGTTCCGAGAGAGCCCCGGGGGCCTGGGAAACAGGCCACCTTCCTCTCCTCATCCTTGGGATCCTCTTCCTCCTCGTGTTGGTGACTGGAGCCTTTAGCTTTCACCTTTGGAGAAGACGGGTGAGCCGGGAGCCCCCCTCCTCAGTCCTCGGTGTGCTGTCTGGCACCCCTTCCTCAGGTAGATGAGCCAGGTTGACCCCTGAACTTGCCCTCAGAGCCCACTCTCCATGAGCCTCTGCACTCCAGGGACCCCTTGTGCCTGAAGGAACCAAAGGAGGGGCTGAGGGAAGGCCTGGGACCATATGGGCAGGGAGGGGCCTGGGAAGGAATAGCTTATTCCCTTTCCCTTCCCCCTCCTCTTCCTCCTACCCTCCGTGTCTGTCTTCCCACAGCGGCGACCAAGAAGATTCTCTGCCTTAGAGCATGGGACTCACCCACCTCAGCCTCAGGGCAAGACAGAGGATCCGGAGCCGCAGCCGCAGCTGAAGCAGCCCTGAGCTGGAGCCGGGCAGCCCCTGCATCTCCGCACTTCAGTGCAAATAAACTCCCCGTCAGCAGCAAGCCTGAGTCTGGCGCCTTCTTGCCCAGGGAAGGTTCTGCCTCTCCCCAGCCTCTGGGGCTCCCTTCTCACACCCTGGCCTTCTGACCTACTTTCCCCAGGCAGTCGTGCATCTTCCCCTTTTCCGTTCCTGGTTTCTTCGTGATTCTTTCTTCCTGGTGTCTGTCTTGCTCTTTCTTTCTCCTGGGGAGTCGTTTCCCTGAAGGTCCGGGCAGCCCTCACCCCTCACCCCTCCAGCCGTCTCCTCCGTCCTTCTGCTCACGCTGCTCTGGCTGCCCAGTTTCCTTTATATTTTGCCCCTCAGGCCCGCCCCACGCACGCCATACCTCAGCGCTGTCCTTGGCCCTCTGGCGGCAGCGCGGGCGCGCGCGCGCGCGCACACACACACACACACACACACACACACACACTCAGCCCTGCCGGGTCGAGTCCTCCCGAGATGGGGTCTCGCAACCTTTCTGGGTGGCAGCCTCCGCCTCACCCCTATGTTCCGCAGCCCTGGGCGAGCGCACACTGCCACCCAGTGGTCTCTGTTTGTCACACATCACCGGAGGTCACAGGGCAGGCTGAGGTAGATTAGCAGTGTGGGGACCGGGGACCAGGCAGCTCCGATGCCCCGTGGGCTGGCTCTACCTTTGTGACTCCACTCTCCGTGGTCCGCACATGAGAGCGCACCCAGCAGCTGTCTACCGCCCTGTACACCCTCAGGACAGATCACCCTGGCCCTGGCAAAGTTATGATCCAAGTCTGACACAGGGGAGTCCTGGGGACAAAGTGCCCCACGTGGGGAAGAGAACAGACACCCAGACCCTGGCTGCTGCTAAAGCCTCAGGAGTCCGGAACCCTGGCTTCTGATCCTGGCTGTGCTGATGTGACCAGAGCTCATCTCCTTGAGCCTCAGTTTCCTCATCTATGAAATGGGACAAGGAGGATAATGCACCCAGAGGGGTTGTGCCGATATTGGATAATACAAGGGCTTTGAAAACTGTGGGTGTGCTGAGCATCCATTCGTGAAGGAGGAGAAGACCCACGAGCCTGACTGCCTCCTTGCTCTGTCTGTCTGTCTCTCTAGGAGGGAACATTTCTCTGGGCGGGGCAGACAGTGCTTTAGCAGAGCACACAAACACACACACACACACACAGAGGGACCCAGCCCTCCGCCTGCAGTGTTTGCAGGGCTCTGGACTTGGGCTGAGGGAGCTGTCACCCTGGACTGGAGGGAGAACACACTGCAAGTGGGTGGGAGCTGGTCTACAGGCGCCAATGGGGGGGTGCACAGACACAGGATGTGGCAAAGGCCCTGCCACTGTCCCCCGAGCCTGTGTGCTGTGTGCAGTGACACAGACACGAAACATGAAGCTGAAGACCTGCCCCATGGAGACACAATGGCCAGAGACTTGGGGACAGAATGGGGAGAGGAGCACCTTCGTTCCGTGCAGAGCCCTGGCGGGGAGGGGCCTGAATAATGACCCATTTGAGGCCATCTGAGGTTCCCAGCCTTAGGATGGTGGTGACCCTTGTCTCGTCACAGGCAGGGACACAGGGGTACAGAAAGGAGGCTCTGGGGCTCGCCGGGGACGGTCGCACTGTGAGGGGAGGCCTGAAGCCCCTCTGAGCGGCATTCAAAGCACCATCTACCCCCTTTGCTGTGGGCTAGGGGCGCTGCCAAGGAGACTCCTTAGCTCTGCCCACAACCTGCTCTCCACGGCCGTGGTGAAAGCCACCAGGCTTTAATGGAGCAGGGGTTTCCTGGAAAGTTCTGTGGGTGACATTCTTCCTCTCTACGAGGTGACACCCTCTGCCCTTTGGGCTTCTGAGAGGAGTCACTGAGGATTCACAGGCTCTGTCCAGGGACGTCCCCGCGCTCCTGCACAAAGGGGACAGGGAGGGGACAGAGGCCACCTGTTCCTCCACCCACTGAGGAAGAGAAGAGCAGAGAGCGGAAGGAAGTGGGGGCAGGGGGCTTATGTATATGGTGCTCCTTTGATTAATTCTCGGCCTGTCTCTGTGGGATCTCTCCTGGGGGCAGGGTCACTTTCCTGCTCCTGCCTCTCTGGCCCTGCACTCCCCATCCAGCAAGAGAACCTCCAGCCCTTTCCGTGTCCTCTTAGGGTCCAGGGAGTGAGATTAATCCATCCTGTTTCACCAAGTTTATCTGTAAACTGACATTCCAGGTTGGGGTCCTGGAGGGGAAAGGGCGGCAAGGAGGCAGGGAACTCATGGGGGTTGTGGGGAGGGGGAATTGTCTTAGGTCCTCGTTAAAAAGGAAGGGAGGGGAGCACCCTGGTGGCCTAGTGGTTAGGATTCCGGGTTTTCCCCCCTGTGGCCTGGGTTCAAGTCCTGGTAGGGGAACTGAGATCCCATAAGCTGCGCGGTACAGCCAAAAAAAAAGGGAAGGGGGTGTATTAGTTGTTTACTGCCACGTAACAAATCACCCCCAAACTCAGTAATTTAAGAGAGTAAAGATATTATCTCACAAGTTCAGGAATCCGGAAGCAGCCTGGCTGAGTAGTTCTGGTGCGGGTCTCTTACGGGGGTTTCTGCCACGATTTGGGCTAGGGCTGTAGGCATCTGAAGGCTGGGCTGGGCTGGAGGATCTGGTGGTGAAAAGGTTCCCTCAGGTGGCTGCCGGCCAGGGGCGTTGGTCTCTCCCCACGTGGGCCTCTTCACAGGGCTGCTCATGACCTAGCAAGACGAACACTACCATGCCTTTACAACCTAATCTGGAGAGTGACATGCCATCCCTTCTGCCGTTTTCTGTTGGCCACAGAGCCCATGCTCGTACAGTGTCGGGGACAGCATGAGGGTGTGAGGTGAAGGAAGCAGCAATCGCGGGGGCCATGTTGCACCCCGCTATCATGGTGGGGAACAGTGCCCAAAAGAGACATAGGCCAAGAGGGGGAAGAGGCCTCTCTGAGGACCTCCACTCCCAGCCCTGCCAGGGACCTGACAGCCTCCTCCAGAAGTTCTGGAGGCCAAACGAGGTCCAGAGCTTTGCCCAGTCCAGCGTGTCAGGCAAGAGGCCATACTGTGCTCCTTCAGGCCTGTGGTCACCGTTGCCAGTGTGTCCCCCACCCCTGATCTGGTCTTCTCATCTCCACGGGGCAGGGCAGCCCCACAAAGGTCCCGGCCTCACCTCCCCCAGCAGCCAGGGTACTAGGCCTGGGCCCCTGCTGTTACCCCTCCCCCAAAGGAGGTGCGCTTAGCTTTCCCTGCTCGGGCCCACCCCAAGGTGGGGCTCGGCCTTTGAAGGGAATGAGATTCGGGTGGGGATGGGTTCTTTCTGCTCCACTCTGTGGCTGACAGTTTCTCCAGGGCCTGCAGGTGCTAGATGGCTGAGCCCAGGCTGGGCTCTGAAATTTGCCTGCTCATACCTCCCATGGGGCGGGAGGCCTTGGAACCACTCTCTGAGAGTTGTAGAAAGTGGTCGTGGAACCGGGGGGAATGTGGCCTGTGGAATGTGGAGGTGACTCAGCCCTGCAGAACTCTGCTTCCCAGAGAACAACCTCTGTGCCCCTCTCCCCTCCCCCTCCCTCTCCCCCTCCCCTCCCCTCCCCAAGCCCCACTCGCACTCGCTTTGCCGAGGCTGTGGAGGGTGCCACTGCAGCTGCTCTGGTGAGGAGGCCACCACAGGATTGCACCTGGGGCTTCCAACCTCCCTGCTCCACAGGCGGCCCCACCCCTCCTCCCACAGCCTGGGTGCTGGCTACCCTCTGCCTCCATCTCTTGCTCCCCCCTTGGTCTACCCCCGCACCTCCAGCCTGGAGACAAAATACACGCGGCAAAAATAGCTTTGTTTCAGGAACCAGGAGACTTCTGGAAACCCCCATGCTCCGTGCCTACCGTCATATAATGGGGCAGAGAGCTTAACTTCGGTTTCTTCTTCTGTGAAATGAGAATAGTAATACGTGCTGAAAAGGTCTGGCATATGCTAATGTATGTGACAGTGCTTTGAAAATGGAAAATCTCTCTATAGATGTGAGGGATCCTGGTGATGCCAAGCCTCAGAAGCCCCAGATGAGGTCACTGGCCTCCTACCCCCTCCATTGCTGTGGGAGACGACTTCCCGCCGCCTCATCCTGGCCTTTCTTTTTTTTTTTTAAATTGAAGTAGAGTTGATTTACAATATTATATTAGTCTCAGGTGTACAGCATAGTGATTCAATATTTTTATAGATTATACTCCATTTAAAGTTATTACAAAATGATGGCTATATTTCCCCGTGCTTATTTATTTTATACATAGTAGTTTGTATCTCTTAACCACCTACCCCTATCTTGCCCTTCCCCCTTCATCCTGGCCTTTCTTTTTTAATTTATTTTATTTATTTATTTTTGGCTGAGTTGGGTCTTCGTTGCTGCGCGCCGGCTTTCTCTAATTGCTGCGAGCTGGGGTTACTCTTTGTTGCGGTGCACGGGCTTCTCACTGCGGTGGCTTCTCCTGTTGTGGAGCACGGGCTCTAGGCACACGGCTTCAGTAGTTGTGGCACATGGGCTCAGTAGTTGTGTCTCTTGGGCTCTAGAGCACAGGCTCAGTAATTGTGGCGCACGGGCTTAGTTGCTCCACGGCATGTGGGATCTTCACGGACCAGGGCTCCAACCCGTGTCCCCTGCATTGGCAGGCAGATTCTTAACCACTGTGCCACCAGGGAAGTCCTCCTGGCCTTTCTTACTGCAGAGGAGAGGCAGTAGGGTGAGGGGGACCATCCAGGGATTAGGGGCCAAGCAGGTAAGTTCAAATCCTAGTGCCATCAGGTGTAGTTACTAGCTTTGTGACTGTTGGTGATTCTCTTAAACTTTTCGAGCCTCAGTTTCCTCATCTGTATGGTCTGGAAAATAATACTTATGCCTGATCATTGCTGTAAGGATTAAATAAAATACACAACCATATAAAGCACACAGCAGTTCTAAATGTTCAATATAAACTTGCTGTCTCTTCCCCTTTTCTTTTCCTGCTTGAAAACCCCAGAGGGAGGCATTGGTTCTTGGGAACCCATCTTCACAGGCCACAGACCCCCAAGAGCTGGGTGGCATCACACCGTCCATCTGGTACATCAGTTGCAAACTGGTGGGCCCTGAGCTAGATCCAGCCCTTGGAATGCTTTGTGTGATTTATTCAGTGTTAGAACAAAACACAAAATTAGTTGCCAACATTAAAATTAGGAGATATTACATAAATGTCTGGTTTTCCACCTTCTGTTGAAATGTTGGCAGAGCTGGCGACTCTGGGTTCACGTTCTGGTACAACCTCTACTGTCAGCTCAGCTGGAGCTGTGTGGTTAGTAGCTGCCCTCATTAGCTGAGGCAGTGCCTCTGTTTATCTCAGTCTTCACCCCTCCCTATTGTTTACTACCAGCTTTTCTCAGTTATAGTGCCTAGCAGGCTCCTATAGGCATTTAAGTCTGTGAGCCTTTCTATAGCCCCTCTGCATTCATTCATTCAGAAAGTATTCAACAGCCAGGCGCTGGGGGGAGGGGGGAACAGAGAGTTTGCGTTTAAGAGGGACAGAGTTTCAGTGGGGGAAGATGAAAAAGTTCTGGAGATGGATGGTGGTGAAGGTTGTACAATAACATGAACGTACTTAATGGCATAGAACTGAACACTTAAAAATGGTTAAAATGGTAAATTTTATGGGATGTATCTATTACTACCATATATTTAAAATCAATCAATATCAATACAACTTAATATTTTAAAAAGTATTCGACAAGTATTAAGAGTCTACCAGGCCCCAGGCTCTCTGCTGGGTGCTAAGTAAGACAGATGTGGTCACCACTGTAGCCCGTGAGACAGACACTAAACGACAATTTCATAATTGTTTCACTTGGATAAGTGCTTCCAAGGGAGAAGCCGCACAGGGTACTGGGAGGTCTTACCACAAGGGAACCTTCATTCAACTGGGGCGCCTGAGCAGCCTTCTCAGACTAGGAGGAGGGGTCACACGGAGGATGAGGGTGTGCTGTTCCTCACCCCACAACCCTCACCTCTGGACCACCCGCCTCCAGGCTTCTTTCAAGGGAGAAATCAACTTCAGTCTCATTCCAGCCTCTGTTATGTGGAATTTTCTTTCACTGAGAGCAGAGCCCAGTGGTTACTGATCTAGGCTTCCCGTGGAAGCCTTTCTCAACCTCCCAGTTGCAATAAGGTTCCCTATGATAAGCTGTCCCAACATTCTGTGCTTCTCCCTTTGTGGCACTTATCCAGTGGTGATGGAATTATTAAATGTTTAGTGTCCATGTCACCACGTCTAGCTTACTGAACGTCACACCCCCGGGCCCCAGCAGAGTGCCTTGGGCTGTTAAACACTGCACACTTGTTGAATATACCAATGAATGGAGAGAACTGGGCCAGGTCAGGGGTTATAATCTTAAATGCCTACAGGAGCCTGCTCAGTCATGTAAATGAGAAAAGCAGGCGGGCGGTACACAGGAAGGATGTTTGCATTCCTGCCTGAAGGAGGACACACCCTCTCCCTTGAAGGACAGCCTTAGAGGTTGCACCTAACACTTGCTCTTATTTCCATTAACCAAACTCGAGTCATTTAGCCATACCCAGCTGCAAGGGAGGCTGGGAAATATAACTGAAATCTGGGCAACAATGAGCTCAGCTAAAAATCGAGGGTTCTATTACCAAGGAAGAAGGAGAAAACAGATTTGGGGGACAACTGAAGGTCTGTGCAGAGAGAGAGCTAAGATCTGAAGAGTGGATACAAGTTTTCCAGTTTGGTGATTCTCAACGTGTGGCCCATGGGGGTCCCTGAGACCCTTTTGGGGAGGGGGGGTTGCCAGGTCAAACCATTTTCATAAAAATAATAGGACATTATTTACCTTTGTCACTATGTTGACATTACAGTTATGTTGCAAAATCTGGGTTAGACTGCTGCCTTAGCACAAATCAAGGTCATGGTGTCAAACCATGCTATGGTCATCGTGCTCTCCACCGCCAGGCACTTGCAGTAAAAAAAGAAGAAAAAATGAATGCCAGTTTCACTTTAGAATGCACTTGATGAAGCAGTAAATAAATATTAATTGTATTAACTGTCAACCCTTGGGTACACTGTGTTATGAAATGAGAAGTAGCAGGAAGTGCTTTGGCTGCAAATAAAGCACAATGGTTGTATCAATAGAAACACTTGTATTAATAGCTGCACTTGCAAGCTGAACTAGCCACTTTTGTTCATAGTAAGGGAATGCCGTGATGACACGCGCATATTGGAAGGACCACTCAGGCTGCTGTGCAGAGGATGGCCTGGAGGAAGGTAGAATGGAGAGGCCAGGAGGCCAATGAGGAGGCAGGAGCTGTGGTCCAGGTGAAGGATGATCATGGCACTGTGGATTGGAGTGGTGGTGGTGGGCAGAGTGACTTGGACAGACTTCAGAGCTGCTTAGAAGGTAACGTCCAGGGGAATTGGTAAATAAATACATGGGAGGGGGTGGGTGAGGAAGGAGTCAGAGATTACACCCAGTTCCTTGGGCTTGAGCAGCTTGGTGGATGGTGGAGCCCTCACTGAGTGGGAAACTTGAAGAAGAAGTAGGTTTGGGGGCTTCCCTGGTGGCGCAGTGGTTGAGAGTCCGCCTGCCGATGCAGGGGACACGGGTTCATGCCTCGGTCCGGGAAGATCCCACATGCCATGGAGTGGCTGGGCCCGTGAGCCATGGCCGCTGAGCCTGCGCGTCCGGAGCCTGTGCTCCGCAACGGGAGAGGCCACAACAGTGAGAGGCCCGCGTACCGCAAAAAAAAAAAAAAAAAAGAAGTAGGCTTGGAGGGTAGTAGTATTCAGGGGATGAATTTGGTTTGGGATGCATTGAGTTTGCTATGTCTGATGAGCATGCAAACGGAGAAACCCAATGGGCAGACGGATACCCCCATTTGGTGCTCATGAGAGATCTGGACCAGAGAGAAACATTTGAGGGTTGGCCAGAGACGAAGGCCCAGAGGAAAGGAGCCTGGTCCATGGTCACTCTGGGTGTCTGAAATGCCTCAGCCCAGGCCCTTTCTGCTACATGGGCCCAACTATAATGGGGAGGGAGCCCCAGAAGCCCCCCTGAACAAATGTCCTCAGGGCCCTGGAGCCAGGGGCTGTGTGGGGCTGACCACAACGGCTATCGTAGACCCTCTATCTCCCCGCCTCCCACGTCTGCTTTCCCTGAAGCCCAGGCCAGATTGTAGCATCACTGATACAATCTTTTTCTTGCCACCCAACGAAAAGCACAGTGACCCTTTTTCTCGCTACTCAATGAGAAGCGCAGTGACGCTCTGGGCTCTGGCTGGGTTCTACAGACGTTTTTCCCTTGACTTTGCCATTTTCATTTTGACAACTTCCCCAAGAAGCAGGGGGTGGGGACCCCAGCCCCAGGTGGTGACGCTGGGGGCTGGCCCAGGCCTGGGGCGTGGAGGAGCCTCACTACCAGGCTTCCTGTCTTTCCGTTTGAGCACATCTCTGCAGAAGTAACAGGCGCTCTCCCCCGTGGGCTCTCGCTCCCAACGCTCACATAGACACACCTGTGCAAGAAGCAGAGGCGAAGACAGATCCAGGCCCAGAGGTAAGAGGAACAGACAGGGCTTTGTTCCTCCCGAGGGTCGGGGAAGGGGAGAGGAATGTCACAGAAGATGTGTTGGATTTCCAGGTCTCTGCCCACAGCTCTGACCACCTTCTCTTGCATTTCATGAGCATTGATCTCCCCTTGGAAATGGGAGCTTGCAGAGGCTGGGGATTACGCCACACTTCTCTCCGCAGTCCCACGGCGCACAGCTCGGTTCCCGGAGCGGAAGGGTGTTGACTTGGAAGGGTGACTCCGAGAGCAGAGAAGGAATGGGTGCCCCGGGCTGAGAAAGAGCCACTAGTCATGGGGAGTGGAGGAGATGAAGACAGGGAGAGGGGAAAAGAAGACAAGAGGGAAGGAGGGATGGGAAAGACACAAAAATAATCAACAAATATTAAGGAGGGAGGAGGCCTAGAAAAAAGAAAGGAAAAGAGAAAACAAAACAAAAGCAAGAAAAAGAGAAAGAGAAGTAGAATCTGGTCTAGAGACAACTCTCCCCCAAAATTAATTTTCCCAATGACCCAATCACCAAAAACGCACACCAGAACTCATACTTGCAGCATTTCGTAAGCTGTGTGATTGATGTAGCCGCCATCGACTCCCCGTTTATGGGTTTCTATTTTGTTGACTTTTTGTACATTTTTAGGATTTTTGAACAATATGTCTAAAGGCACTTCCACTTTAATTAGCTTCAAAATGATTAATGAAGCAGTTGAAAGGTAACATTCCCAGAAAGGGTTGAAACCGAGCTCTTCGGTATGGCACGCTGTAAGAGTGACAGACACGTATTTTTAGGCCACGACATCGTTAGAAAAATTGGTTCTAAGGAATTGGTTTTAGGTGTCTCAGCTGCTCTGCAAAAGGAGGCTAGTGGGGATTAGAAAAAGATTTGCAGACCCTCCCTGGGCTTGGTGGGCGTGTGTGTGTGTGTGGGGGGGGGCACGCAGGAGGTGATACCCCTCAAGTGGGATGCCCTGAGGACCCCAGCCTTCCACTTCCATGCCCTGGGTCCTTTCCTCTTTCCTGAGGCCTCCCTGGCCTCCAGCCCTGTTCCCTGGGTGTCCTCTGTCCTCCCTTCCTGGCTGGATTCTGGGCGAAGGGCCTCCCTCCCCACGGTCAGATCCCTCAAAATAGAAAGGCCCCATTCTCGCTAATTCAAAGATTTCACTCTGGGTGGGAGAGCTCTTCCTGAACGTCCTGCTCTTGTGGCGTGACTTTTTCGGGCTGCGAGGCTGAGGGTAGAACCTGATGGGGGAGGTCACGCACCTCATGTTCTGACAAACAATTTCTTGCGCTGTGTAGGCTCTGGGCTCGAACAAAATGGCCGCCCTCCTCACCTCAGATGAAAGGGTTCCCAGAGGACCAGGTCAGAGAGAACCCCGGGCTGTTTCCCTCTTTCAGCGTGGGGCCCCTTAGGTAGAAGAGGCCCCCCTGGGATAAAAACTCCCCCTACCGACCGGTTTGGGGCAGAAGCCCCTCAGCCCTCAGGCCCTGATCCTGGCCACGGCGATGTCCGCCACGCAGTTGGAGACCAAGGGCCCGGCGCACTGTAGACCCTCAGTGAGCGCTGGTTGAATGAACCACCTCTGATGAGGGTGGGTGTCAGGTAGGAGCAGGCGGGGGCCTGGGTTTGTGGGCTCTGAGGCTGAGGACTGTTCTGCACCTTTCGGGGGATTGTGGTAGGAGGGGGGCTCCGCTCTCCCCACGTGGGCGTCAGAGGCAAAGGAGAGGATGGCGGAGGTTGCAGCCAGGGAACCACAAGGGTCCCTTAGAGGGACCATGTCTCTAGGAAGTTAGTTCCTGTGAAGCCGGGGAGCAGTAGCACCCGGGCACGTGCGGTGGAGGCCGCATCCCGCGGCAGGGCTGGAGGAGGCTGATGGGGGCCGTGGGGAGGAGATGAAAGCGCCTGTGGGACCACAGACCGGTGCTGCGGTGGGGATGCGCCCGCCTCCTCCCCCCCAGCCTCGCTCCTCAGCGCAGCCCGGGGCGGCGAGGCTCCGGGCGCCAAAGGTGTGCGGGGCCTCGCCACTCTGGCCTCTCCTCGCCTCTCTTTGGGTGTCCTGCTCCGGGCGTGGGCCTGGCCTCTCAGAATTTCCTTCGCTTAACCTCTGCCCCTACCTTGTTTGTACGCCCCTGGGCTTTGTGTGTGATCGTGGACTGTGTGAAGTGCAGCTGCTCTGGGTCTCTCCCTGCCGCCCTCTTTCCTACCCATCCTCCCGTCATCCTCCCTTGGGGCTTCTGTGTGTTTCTCTGAATCTGTCCTTTCCCTTCTCTCTTTTTAAAAAAATATTTATTAATTTAATTAATTAATTTATTTTGGCTGCACTGGATCTTCGTTGTGGCATGCGCGTGGGATCTAGTTCCCTGACCAGGGATCGAACCCAGGCCCCCTGCATTGGGAATGCGGAGTCTTACCCACTGGACCGCCAGGGAAGTCCTTGTCCTTTTCCCTTTGTCCAGCCTGCAGCCATCTCCCTGGCATCCGCCCCTGGGCTCCAGGCTGTGTTCTGCAGGCTCCCTTCACATAGAGGCTTGTGGAAGCCCGCATCCCTGCCAGAGGTCTGGATGCCGGTTTCCAGGCCAGAAGGGCCTAGAGAGTAGTGGCAGCTGGAGAGAGGAGGGATGCTAAAGGAGAAGAGGCAAGGGGCTCTTAAGGTGAGCCCAGGAGAGCCAGACTCACCTCCTGGTGTCTGAGGCACAGAGGAAGGGGGACATGGATGCAGGGAGTTGAAGGTGGGGGCATCAGTGTGGGGAAGCATAGGTGCAGGAATGCACAGATGTGAGCAGAGAAACGGGGGGAGAGAGGAGCCAGGGCCTCGGGGACCAGCGGGCCCTCCCAGCCGCTCTCAGGGGCTGTGGTGTACAGGATGCTACTGTACCGGGGCAGAGCGCCTCTGGGGAGGCTGAGGATGTGGAAATCAAAGGCCAGCTCTCTGAGGCAGCAGCGGAGGCCCCAGACACCAAAGCAAACAGCGGCTGGAAACCCAGAACCTCCCCCATCAAGCTGAGGCCTGCGGTGGTTTGGGGCAGCGCAGGGAGCTGGTGGCGAGAGGTGGCCCTTGCGCAGACCCCAGGATCACCGAGTGGGGAAGAAAGAATGACCACCACTTGGGGAGAGGCAAGAATGTCCCCAACCTTGCTCAGGCGTCTAGGCTGACTTTGGACCCCAGGGAAGGGCTATCCCACATGCAGACTCCTTCACTCTCCGCTCACCAAGGACACGGTGAGTCTGGGGTGGCGGCAGTGGGACCCGCTCTCAGATCTCAGTGGGACCCCAGCCTTCCCCTCTGTGCCTCCACGGCCTGGGCCAACTTGCAAAACAACTTCGCCCGTGACTAGCCTCCCTCTTCCTTTCCTGGAAACCTTCTTCATGACCTCTTCTCTTCCTATTTCCCTGGTTTAAAAGAATTCTATCCAGTTCCCACCATGAGTTAGGCCTGGGATAGTTCCTCTTTCAGGCAGATGGAGCAACAGGAGGGGGCTTTCCCCCTGCCCCCCAAACCTCACGAGGAGGACCAAGCCCTCAGCACCCATCTGAGTGCTACGTCCTAATCATGGATCAGTGCCCAACAGGAAACAGAATGCGTCTCAGATGGTTCAAGACCATCTGCAGAAAGAGGTGTGGACAGGGGCCCAACCAGCATGTTGAGGAACCAGATACCAGTAGGAAGAGGCAAAGTCTTGAAGGGCCAACCTGTTGTTTCTAGAACCCAGTGAGGGTTTGAGCTGTGGTTAGGGGGCCATCTGACAGGAGCTGCAGTTGCCAGGGGAGGGAGCAGGGAGAGAGGGAATACAGCCATTGCCAGAAAATATGCCCAGAGCCGGGAGAGAGTAAGGATCAAATACCCCAGCCTCTCTCCCCGGCCCTCCCATCTCTTGTGGGTGCTTCCCAGTGGCCAACCCCCACCAGGAGTTGGAGCATGAGGGAGCCGGGGTGACGCGCTGTGTAGGGTGTGTAGCAGTCAGCCTCCTTGTGGAAAGCAGGGCAGAGAGGAAGGAGCATGCCTGGGGGGATGCGCACAAGAAAGGCAGCGTGGTCGCTATGATTGGGCTTCGTCCAGGCCAGGCTTGGGTGGGTACAGACCCTTCAATGACCCATTTTAGTAACAGAATTAACATGTTGAGTACAGAAAAAAGTAATCAGTGATTTCCCCTCTTCTGTTCAATTCAATTTGGTTTAAGTTACCCAAACACAACCCGAGACCTTCCTCTGTGCTCCAGCTGGTGCCAGTGGTAGCATTGCTGGCTGGACCATCACCTCTAACCCAGAGGAGATCAGGGTGGTGGAGGAGAGGGGGGAACCCAAGTCATTGTACCCGAAGGTAGAAGGTGGGATGTGCCCAAGGGGGTGTCAAGTTCAGAGTGGGAGGCTGTGGGAGTTCAGAGGGGCAGATCATTGCAAAGGTGGTCTCGGGGGAGAGAAAGACCAGGCAGAGCGGGAGAGAAAAGTAGGTCTGGATGCACAAACTCTGGGCCAGGTGCACGCCGACACTGCCCCCAAGGCCGTCTATGCTCTGAGGCCCGCTTACAGCCTGGGCCTGGAGTTCAAAGACACTTCTTTAAACTGCAGGACAGTTGATTTACAACGTTGTGTTAGCGTCTACTGCACAGCAAAGTGAGTCAGGTACGTGTATATATATACATATACATTCTTTTTCATATTCTTTTCCATTATGGTTAATTACAGGATCTTGAATATAGTTCCCTGTGTTACACAATAGGACCTTGTTGTTTTTCCATTCTGTATATAATAGTTTGCATATGCTAATCCCAAACTCCCAGTCCAACCCTCCTCTACCCGGCTCGAAGGCACTCGAGCCTGCCCCTGCCTGCCTTCGAGGCACTGTCTGGTGGCCTTCCTTTAGTCTCTACTTCCTCCATGTCATCTGTCTTGTCCCGTTACCACATCAAGCCTCCTAAAGCTCTACAAAGACCACTCACATCTCTGCTCAGAAAAACAGCAGCGACTCCCAGTGGCCTGCAGAACCGAGCCCTCACCCTCTAGCCTGCCTCTGAAGATTCAAGGTCAGGTTCCACGCCCCCTCCCATGTCACCCCCACTACTTCCCTCCACAGCCCCCTGACCTTGCACGTGGCAGTGGGATGCCCCTCCCCTTTCTTTTCCAGCTAGCTCAGGGCTTTCAGACTTGAGCGTCCAACAGTCGCCCAGAGGTTTGTGAAAACACAGGCGGCTGGACACACCCCCAGCTTCTGATTCAGCAGTTCTGGGGTGGACCCGAGAGTTTGCCTTTCTCACATGTTCTCAGGTATCAGCCGTTGCTGATGACCTCTGACCACACGCTGAGAATCACTGCTCCAACCCAGTGCCGCCCATTCCTTTAGGCCTGTTCAGAGCCTTTCTGCGACCCCCTCCTCCACAGCCTTGTCTGTCTTCCAAGCCCACAGAAACTCTGAAACATCATCTTTCTCCTTGTCCCACTCAGAGGCCTCATAGGGTCGGTCTGACAGTGAGCAGGGAATCGCCCTCTGCTCTTTCTCTGGCCGCATCACTCACACTGAATCAGGCCCCAAGTCCTGGCAGTTTTATTTTATTTTTTAAATATTTATTTATTTATTTATTTTGGCTGTGCCTGGTCTTAGTTGTGGCATGTGGATCTTTAGTTGCGGCATGCAGACTTCTTAGTTGTGGCATGCATGCAGGATCTAGTTCCCAGACCAGGGATCAAACCTGGGCCCCCTGCATTGGGAGCGTGGAGTCTTACCCACTGGACCACCAGGGGAGTCCCAGTCCTGGGAGTTTTAATTCAGAGCTCCTCCCTCAAGTCCGTCTCTCTGAGTTCAGGCCTCATCTTGTCTCATCAGGATTCTTTTTTTTTTTTTTAACATCTTTATTGGAGTTAAATGATGCTTTACGATGATGTGTTAGTTTCTGCTTTATAACAAAGTGGATCTGTTATACATATACATATGTTCCCGCATCTCTTCCCTCTTGCATCTCCCTCCCTCCCACCCTCCCTATCCCACCCTTCTAGGTGGTCACAAAGCACCGAGCTGATCTCCCTGTGCTATGCGGCTGCTTCCCACTAGCTATCTACCTTACGTTTGGTAGTGTATATATGTCCATGCCTCTCTCTCGCTTTGTCACAGCTTACCCTTCCCCCTCCCCATAGCCTCAAGTCCATTGTCTAGTAGGTCTGTGTCTTTACTCTTGTCTTACCCCTAGGTTCTTCATGACATTTTTTTTTCTTAAATTCCATATATATATGTTAGCATACGGTATTTGTCTTTCTCTTTCTGACTTACTTCACTCTGTATGACAGACTCTAGGTCCATCCACCTCATTACAAATAGCTCAATTTCGTTTCTTTTTATGGCTGAGTAATATTCCATTGTGTATATGTGCCACATCTTCTTTATCCATTCATCCGATGATGGACACTTAGGTTGCTTCCATCTCCGGGCTATTGTAAATAGAGCTACAGTGAACACTGGGGTGCATGTGTCTGTTTGATTTACGGTTTTCTCAGGGTACATGCCCAGGAGTGGGATTGCTGGGTCATATGGTAGTTCTAGTTGTAGTTTGGAGTTTTCTCACCAGGATTCTTGAAATCCTGCCTCCAGTGTTTGACCTCCTCCAGCTCATTGTTTGCTCAACAGCTGAAGGCATCTATCTTGTAAATCTACTCCTGTCCTTCTCTAAGTAAATCTCCCTAGTGCCCAGGGTCGAGTCCCAGCCTCCCAGTATGGCACTCAAGGACCTTCATGACCTGGCTTGGCTCCCTGGTCCTAGTCCCAATTTACCACCTGCTCCGAGAATCCGTTTCTGGTCCCACCTGGCAGAGAACCCACCCCCGGTCTGGGTACAGCATGTGTGGCACGTCCAGTGGGTGTCTTGTTTAGAGATCTGCACGTCTAGGTCCTGGCCTGGCTGTCCAGGTCCTGAAGGGGTCCCAGACCAGGTGAACGCCTGCTGACTGATGACTGGTGTCTCCCCAGGCCCTGCCTTTCCTTTGGGGGAAGGCCCAGGTCCCTGCCTGCCTCAGCAAAGCCACAATGGACCCCAGAACCTCTCTTAGGCACCTGTTCCTGGTGCTGCAACTGGGTGAGTGCTCAGACTTGGAGTCTGGGTGCAGGTGGCCTGGGAGGAGGGGCTGATTGGGAAATGCAGTGTGCGGGGGGGATAAGGCGGAGGCAGAGCAGCCACACCCTCGAAGCCTGACCCCCTGTTTTTCCACCTAGTGATGCTCCCAGCCGGCACTCAGGGGAAGAAAGTGGTGCTGGGTAAGGCAGGAGAACTCGCAGAGCTGCCCTGCAAAGCTTCCCAGAATAAGAGCCTGTTCTTCAGCTGGAAAAATTCTTACCAGACCAAGATTCTGGGGCGTCATGGCTACTTCTGGCACAAAGGTAGGCTGGCCCCACTCCCCGTTCAGAGAGGAAAGCCCCAGGGATTGAACACCCCTGGTGTCAGAGCCCAGCTCCTAGTAAACTCTGGGATCCTGGAAGTTCCAGCTGAGGGTCTCAGGGACTCTCCAAGTCCAGAGCCTCCCTCTGCCAGCTGCTGGTGGGCTGGGGAATGTCTATTATAATTTCATTATATTAATGGATATTAGAAAAATAATTATCATATAAAACCCATGATTTCACGAATATTGTTGCTACAGATCCATGACCATACTTGGTTTACTTTCATTAAAAGCAATAGAATGGGGGCTTCCCTGGTGGCGCAGTGGTTGAGAGTCCGCCTGCCGATGCAGGGGACACGGGTTCATGCCCGGGTCCGGGAAGATCCCACATGCCGCGGAGCGGCTGGGCCCGTGAGCCATGGCCGCTGAGCCTGCGCGTCCGGAGCCTGTGCTCCGCAACGGGAGAGGCCACAACAGTGAGAGGCCCGCGTACCGCAAAAAAAAAAAAAAAAAAAAAAGAGAGGAACTATGCATGTAGAAGCATATATATATAGGTTCCCCTCTCTTCTTACATAAAATCAATTTATCATATATGGGTGTATATTATATGTATATATATATATGGAGAGAGAAAGGGAGAGAGAGAGAGAGAGAGAGAGAGAGAGAGAGAGAGAGAGGCTATATGTTAATTAATTAGATAATGTTCTAGGTGCTGGTGATATAATATAGTAAAGAACAAAAGAGACATTCAGGCAATGAGCACACCATAACAATGCACCTGGTTCTAACCTTGGGTTATTTTTTTTTCTTAAACTTATGCAGGTATTTTGAAGATTGTTCTGTATTCAATATGTGTGTGCATCTATCTATATCTGCATATATCTGTCCCTCTCTATATATTTCTACCTCATTTCTTTTCTGTGACTGCATAGTTCTTTTGTATAATTACACCATGATTTATTTGACTATTCCCATATTGTTCGACACTTAGGCTATTTTCATTTTATTGCTCTCACAAAAAAGAATTCTTCAGTGAGTCAAACCTGGTATCTTTGGAAACATGTACAAATGTCTCTGTAGGATGAATTCCTAGAAGTGAAATCTGTGGGCCAGGTCAGCTTGCTCTTTAGATATCTTTTTATTATACAAATTTTGCTGAAATGGCATCTGCTATAGTAAGATGCAACTGTATATCAATGTGCACTTTTCAATATGTTACTTCCTTTATGTAAATTTTATTGATGTTAACTGTTTTTTTCTCCAGATTTTTAAAGTATTACATGCTCATTATAGAATATTTGGCAAATGCAGAAAAGAATAAGGAAGAAAATCAAATGCACACATAATTCTACCACTCAGAGATATCTGTTGTTAACATTTTCATTTACTTCCTTCTGATCTTTGTTTAGTGTGGAAAATATATATTATTTACATAGATGATATCATACTATACATACTTTTTATCCTACTCCCTCAGAACATTATATCATGATGGGACAATCAATTATTAGGCTAATTTTTAAAAGTAATCTGTCAATGTTTACTAAATACAAAGTTCTAAAATCTTTTTACCTAGTAATAGCTATTCTGGAAAATCTATTTTTTAAATAGTTTTATTTTATTTATTTATTTGGCCATGCCACGCGGCTTGCGGGATCTTAGTTCCCCAACCAGGGTTTGAATCCCCACCCTTGGCAGTGAAAGCGCGGAGTCCTATCCACTGGACCGCCAGGGAATTCCCTGGAAAATCTATTTGACAGAAATAAAATTAGGAATATTGCATGAAACCTGTGCAAGGATGTTGTTATAAGCATTGCTTATAATATGAAAGCACAGAATTCAAACTGAAAACCCATCAATGATGAAAGGGTTAAACTATGGTGCAACTGTGGGAAACTATGCAGATAATAAAAAACAAGGGCTTTCTGGAAAATTGAGTAGACATACATATTAGTCTGCTTGGGCTGCCATAACAAAATACCATGGTCTGGGTGACTCAAACAAGAGAAACACATATTCTCACAGTTCTGGAGGCTGGATGTCCTGAGATCAGGGTGCCAGCACGGTTGGGTTCTTTTATTTATTTATTTATTTATTTATTTATTTATCATTTTTAGCTGCATTGGGTCTTCATTGCTACGTGCAGACTTTCTCTAGTTGCAGCGAGTGGGGGCTATGCTTCATTGTGGTGTGCAGGCTTCTCATTGCAGTAGCTTCTCTTGTTGCGGAGCATGGGCTCTAGAGTGCAGGCTTCAGTAGTTGTGGCTCACGGGTTCTAGAGTGCAGGCTTAGTAGTTGTGCCACACGGGCTTAGTTGCTGTGCCGCATGTGGGATCTTCCTGGACTAGGGCTCAAACCCGTGTCCCCTGCATCGGCAGGCAGATTTTTAACCACTGCGCCACCAGGGAAGCCCCATGGTCGGGTTCTTAAGAGCGCTCTCTTCCTGGCTTGCAGACAGCCACCTATTTGCTGTGCCCTCACATGGCAGAGAGAGAGAGGGCTCTCTGGGGTCTCTTCTTATGAGGGCACTAATCCCTCCAGGAAGGCCCCACCCTCATGGCCTCATATAAATCTAATTACCTCCCTATCTCCAAATATCATCACATTGAGTGTTAGGGCTTCTACATATGAATTTTGGGGGAACACAATTCAGTCCATAGTAACATACTTTTCACTCTTCCTCTCACGAAATACAAATGAAAACCTAGACATTGCATATAGAACTAACATAAGAAGATTCTGAAAGGTGTTGAGAAGAGAGCAGACTGGTAGGGACCTCAGGGCCTGAAGAACAACAGGTTGGCGAGTTTTCTTTTTGCCTCGAATACCCCAGTCTTGGAGCTGAAGAAGCCGGCAACCTGGAAGCTCTGATGGGCACAGACGAAAATAAGCCTCACAGAAGCCTGCTCTCTTTAGTCAAAGGACCAGGAAAGGAGCAACCCAGCAAGACAAAAAACTTCAATATAACGACTGCTCTACTTCAGCCAAACACCAGAGGAAAATTGTGACCCCACACCCTCCCATGCCAACAAAGGCTGAATGGGAGCTTAAACTTCCACACACCCCCACCCAGGCTGTATAGGCACCCAACACCTCCACTGAGATGGGATCAGAGAATGCAAAGTAGAGAATGGGGCTGTGCATCCCCACCAGCCAGTGAGAAGGCTCCTCCACCCCCTGTAAAGTCAGTGGACATCACAGGAAGATCCTGGACTTCCACCCCACCCAGCAGTCAGGAGGCACCCCACCCTGCTGGGGTGGTGTCAGAAGAGGTCTAGTGGAGAGTCAAGACCTTTACCATCACCCTGTAGTAACCAGGATCTATGGAGACCACATGGGGAACTGGAACTTCCCCACGTGGGGAATTGGAACTTCCACCCCTGACCAGTTATGAGGAGCATCCCCCTCTAGCACAGTGGAGAGTGAGAGGAGAACCTAGATTTCTTCCTCTACCTGGCAGTAATAAGAACGGTATAAAAGAAAGCCAGTTAAAAAAGAAGGTTTAAATAAGATCCAGAATCTCATAACATAACACTCAGATGTCCAGGTTCCAAGTGAAAATCACTCTTGATACTAAGAACCAGAAACATCTCAAACTGGATGAAAAAAAGAACCAACAGATGCCCACACTGAGATGAAAGAGAGGTTAGAATTATCTGACAAATACTTTAAAGCAGCCATGATAAAAAGTTCCTCAGCAAACAATTACAAACATGCTTGAAACAAATGAAAACCAGAAAGCTTCAGCAAAGAAACAGAGGATGTTGGAAATTTCCTGGTGGTCCAGTGGTTAGAACTTGGTGCTTTCACTGCTGGGGCCCAGGTTTGATCCCTAGTTGGGGAACTAAAATTCCACAAGCTGCACAGCCTGGCCAAAAAAAAAAAAAAAAAAAGGGTAACATAAAAAGAACCAAATGGAAATTTTAGAATGGAAAAATATAACCAAAATACAAGGGATCAATGAATGAGCCCAACAGCACATTGGGGTGGGGGGGGACAGAGGAAAGAATCAGTGAACTGCAAGATAGAACAATAGAAATTACACAATCTGAACAACAGAGAGAAAATAGAGTGGAAGAAATGAACAAAGCCATAGGGACTTGTGGGACTCTAACAAAAGATGTAATATTTGTGTCAATGAGTGAAGGAGAAGGGAAAGAAAATTGAACTGAAAAAGTACTGGAAAAAATAGTGGCTGAAAAATTTGCAAATTTGGCAAGAGATATTAACCTATAGATTCAAGAAGTTGAGCAAAGCCTAAGCAGGATGAACCTAAAGAAATCCACATCAAGACACTTCTTAGGGCTTCCCGGGTGGCTCAGTGGTTAAGAATCCTCCTGCCAGTGCAGGGGACACAGGTTCGAGCCCTGGTCCAGGAGGATCCCACGTGCCGCGGAGCAACTAAGCCTGTATGCCACAACTACTGAGCCTGTGCTCTAGAACCCGTGAGCCACAACTACTGAGCCTGCGTGCCACAACTACTGAAGCCCGCGTGCCTAGAGCCCATGCTCTGCAACAAAGAGAAGCCACCGCAATGAGAAGCCCACGCACTGCAACGAAGAGTAGCCCTGGTCACCGCAACTAGAGAAAGCCCACACACAGCAACAAAGACCCAATGCAGCCAAAAATAAAATTAAAAAATAAAATAAATTTTAAAAAAAGACATCATAATTAAACTTCTAAAAACTAAAGACAGGGCTTCCCTGGTGGCGCAGTGGTTGAGAGTCCGCCTGCCGATGCAGGGGACACGGGTTCGTGCCCCGGTCTGGGAGGATCCCACATGCCGCGGAGTGGCTGGGCCTGTGAGCCATGGCCACTGAGCCTGTGCATCCGGAGCCTGTGCTCCGCAATGGGAGAGGCCACAACAGTGAGAGGCCCGCGTACCGCAAAAAAAAAAAAAAAAAAAGTTGGTATATACTGCAAGATCACTTCTAGAAAGGTTCTAGCCATTTACAATAAGTCTAGATAATAATGTCACTGTGTGCCTATCTCACCAGCACCCTTGCTGACACTGAATAGTAATATTTAAAACTTTTTTTTTTTGGCTAATTTGATGGTTGAAAAATATAGCATTGTTGGTTTAATTTGCATTTCTATGATCGCCTGTGAGATTGAAACATATGTACTCCCTTCTAAACATTCTTACCTCTTTTGTGTTGACGTTTTTGTTCTGCTCCTATGATTTGAATTTCCTTCAGAACAGCTCCCCTTCCCGGCTTCCTGATCTCTGACCACGGCAGCATCACTCTCCTGACTCCCCCAGTTTCTGAACCATAGAGCCAATTTTTTTTTTTTCCCCTACTTCAGTCCCTGATTTCCCATCCGTCACTGCTTATGGCCATTCCTTCCCGTGGAAGTGTTTTTCTGTTTCATCTTCTTTGTTCTCATGGGAACTCCACCCTCATTAGCCAAGGCCACATACCCCTCCCCTGGATTACAGTGGAAGCTTCCTGGCAATTCTCTCTGCTACCAGTCTCTCCTACTTCAATTCTCTTCCTCCTGCAGCAGTACCGGCTCCCAAAGCAATGCTTTGCGTGTGTCACTCCCTAGTCCATTAGGCTAAGCCTGGAAGCCTCTGCCTGACATTCTTCCCCTCAGCATCGCTTGCTGTAGCTCCCCAGCCGGAAACCTCACACCCAGGTGTTTTCCTCACTGCTTTTTTTTTTTTTTTTTTTTTGCGGTACGCGGGCCTCTCACTGTTGTGGCCTCTCCCGTTGCGGAGCACAGGCTCCGGACACGCAGGCTCAGTGGCCATGGCTCACCGGCCCAGCCGCTCCGCGCCATGTGGGATCTTCCCGGACCGGGGCACGAACCCGCGTCCCCTGCATCGGCAGGCGGACTCCCAACCACTGCGTCACCAGGGAAGCCCCTTCCTCACTGCTTTGAGGTGGTTGCCTGTGCAGCTTTCCTGGAGATTTTCCCCCTTCCTAGATGTCCTTGCTGCAACCCTTTCCTCTAGCTCACCGCCTGTACTTCTTTTAAGGCTTGGTTCAGTACTGGTCTCCTCCATGAATTGATCCCAGATGCATTGATAATCTTTGACCTTTCACAAAGTAGAATCACTTTTACAAGGTATGGAACAGTCTGGACAAGGGGGTCATGACGAGGCTCGGAAGACGTTTTAAAAGGGAAGCAAGGAGGAAAAGTTATTTTAGGGAAAGGGTGTTACATTTCATTTGGAACCAATTGAGTTTTGGGTGATGGCAGGACATCCAGATAAAGTCATCCCTTGGGCCACTGGAAACGTGGGCCCAGGATGTAGGCGAGAGGCTGGGGCTGGGGGTCATCTGCAGAGCTGACAGGGGATGCGGTGGAATTGAGAATGTCTACAGAAACGGGGAAGAGGATCCAGGAGAGAGTCCGGAGTAGCACCTAAATGTAGATAGCAGAATAGGAGTCCAAGGTGAAGAAAAGGGAAGGGTGCTCAGATGTGGAGGAGAGAATCGAAAGAAGTGACACGGGGGCAGAACCAGAGGAGGCTACCCCTTCAAGAAGTTTGGTAGATTGTAAAAGGAATGTAGTAGGATTTCAGAAAAATTGGGGAGCTAACCAGCACACAGATCCAGGGGAGAGAGCAGGTAGGGTAGGGACTCCTGCAGGACAAATGAAAGGGGAGGTGGGCAGAGCTGGAGGAAAATCGGGGGTGGGTGTGAGCCCAGGGCTACAGGTTATCTGGAAAGGTCTCCTGGAGAGGGTGGCCCTGAGCAGCGGGAAGGGGCTGTGAGGTCTGGAAGAGGCAAGAAGGGAGAATGACGGCCGACTTGACAGTACGTCTCCCGCACCAAGGCCAAAATGGGGAGAGGGCCAGGGGGTTGAGGGTGGGAGCTTTATCTCAGCCGCCTTCACCCCATTCCTGCAAATATGCATTCTAAGTAAAAGCCTGTGTCTTTGCTATGCAAATTTAGCTGCTAAAGCCCTTCATTGTAATGAAGTTCTGGGGCTGCTGCTGCACCCAGAAAATGGTTAGCTAAAGAGAAGAGCTTCCTCTGGGTGCTGGTTGTTAGTTCTGATGAGGAGGCTGGAGGAGGCCGCATGTCCGTGCTTGCAGAACTTTCCAGAGACAGTATTGCACAGCGTACCCAACAGCCTGAATCTTAATCCTGGCTCCACCACTTACTGATGTCAAAATTCAAAAGGTAGGGCTTCCCTGGTGGCGCGGTGGTTGAGAGTCCGCCTGCCGATGCAGGGGACGCGGGTTCGTGCTCCCGGTCCGGGAGGATCCCACACGCCGCGGAGCGGCTGGGCCCGTGAGCCATGGCCGCTGAGCCTGCGCGTCTGGAGCCTGTGCTCCGCAACGGGAGAGGCCACAGCAGTGAGAGGCCCGTGTACCACAAAAAAATAAAATAAAATAAAATAAATTCAAAAGGTAGAAAAGGGCATAAAGTGAAAAGCCCTCCCACACCTGTCTCATGGGGATGCACTTCCTCTCCCTAGGGACTACCAAGGCGACCATTTCCTTACGTTCACCTCTAGAAATATTTGTTCATATACCAGGCAGGATAGATAGATAGAGAGACAGGTAGATAGATGGATAGATAGATAGATAGATATAGATAGATAGATGTTAAATAACTTTCCCCCTCCTTTTCAAGCAATGGTAGCCTGCTTAATATCTTGCTTTATTCAGTTAATGATGTTTCTTAGATATTATTCCATCTCAGAATAGAAAGAGCCTTCTCCTTCTTCTCTTATAGCATTCCACTGAATGGGTGAACTCTAATGTATTTAACCTCTCCTTTCTTGGTGAACATTTAGTTCTGTATGTGCATTTGTAATTCTGGTAGATATTACAAATTACCTTCCAGGGGAAGGGATAAATTGGGAGATTAAGACTAACATATACACACTACTGTATATAAAATAGATAACTAATAAAGACCTACTGCATAGCACAGGGAACTCTTCTCAATTCTCTATAATGACCTATATGGAATAAGAATTTTAAAAAGAGTGGATGTATGTATATGTAGAACTGATTCACTTTGCTGTACTGCAGAAACTAACACATTTAAAATCAACTATACTCCAATAAGAATTTTAAAAACGAAAACGAAAACAAAACAAATTACCTTCCAAAGAAATTGTACTGGTTTATGTTTCTGCCGATAATGTGTTAGCAAGAGTTTGGGCAACTACTTAATTTCTCTGAGCCTCACTTTCCTTATTTGCAAGATAAGTAAAACAGTACCTATTTCTCAGAACTGTTGTGAAGATTACTTGAGACGATGCATGTAAAGTGTTTGGCATGTAGGAGTTGGTGCTCTCTAAATGAGGATAAGATTTTATATTTCGGGTTAGTGAGATGTTGTCCTGGCCTGGTAAAAGAATGTGTTGGGACCTCCTCGCCAGTCTGGGGTTCTCAGATTAGGACCCGAGGCAGATTCTGCTGGAAATGGGCAACTCAGATCAGCAGAGTTGTGGGCACCGCCCTCGCCAGGGGGTGCCGTGCCTCCAGGGTACCCCAACCTCCTCAATACGGTGGCATTCTACTCCCAGGTGCCTCCAACCTGCACTCTCGAGTCGAATCAAAAATAAACCTGTGGGACCAAGGATCCTTTCCTCTGGTCATCAAGGATCTTGAAGTACCTGACTCGGGGACTTACATCTGCGAAGTGGAGGACAAGAAGATCGAGGTGGAATTGCAGGTGTTCAGATGTGAGTGGGGCAGCCTGGGATGAGGACACCTCCAGCCAATCTCCCTTCCTCCTTGACTCCCATCCCTGTACCCAAACCAGGACCTGAGCTGGTGGCATTTCAACAGTCCAGAGACCGGTCAGACAGGCCGCCGCATCTCCTCAGCCCCTCCTCAGGCCTTGGGTCAGGCAGGGGGAGTCGAAGAGACCTAGGGGTGGGGGTGAGGGGGATGGAAAGGCAGGAGACAGAGGGAGGACTGAGAGAGACAAGGAGAGGGGGAGGGGAGAGGGAAACGCTGCCTTGGGCTGGGGATGGGCAGAAGGGAGATGCTGGGATGGGGGTAACGGAGAGACACCCTTGGTCTCCTGGCTTCTTCCCTTCTCCTTGGAGATGGTGCGTGTGCGTGACACAACTGGCCTGCTACCCCCACAGTGACTGCCAGCTCGGACACCCGCTTGCTGCTGGGACAGAGCCTGACCCTGACCTTGGAAGGCCCCTCTGGTAGTAACCCTTCAGTGCAATGGAAAGGTCCAGGCAATAAAAGGAAGAATGAGGCCAAGAGTCTGTCACTGCCCCAGGTGGGGCTGCAGGACAGTGGCACCTGGACATGTACCGTCTCCCAGGCCCAGCAGACGCTGGTGTTCAACAAGCACATCCTGGTGCTGGGTAAGAGGCGCTCCCCTCCTCCGCAGGCCCCCTGGCCTGACAGACGGTCCCTCTGCTCTCGCTGCTGCTCCAGTTCTGGGTCTGCCCTGGGAGACATACTGGGCCCTCTCTTCCTCAAGCTTCTCATTTACAGCCACGCCTCAGGGTAGTGGACATGGGGGAAGGAAGGGACAGGGGATGTGAGGACGTGAGGGACCCCAGAGACCCAGGAGGAAGCCCCAAAGGAGGGCTGTCAAGGGCGTCTATGTTCTCCGTTGCCTCAGCTCCCCCCTCCCACCAAGTTGGCAAAGCCACTAATTCAGGGACACTCACAGCAGCAAGCCAGCCCTGATGAAATTTGACGTTGCAAATTTGATGCCTCCTGAGCTAGGCTTCGGGAGGGAAAAAAGAGCCCAGAAGGCAGGCACTACCCCAGATCCTGTCCTCCAGGTGCTTACGGGACACACGGTAGGGTGTGCGGTGGTGAAGTGTGTGGACTCTGGTTGAAATCCTGGCTCTGGCTTAACCGTGTGGCCTTGGGCAAGTTACTGAACCTCTCTGTGCCTTGGTTTCCGCATCTGTAAAACAGGGATGGTCTAGCCTACCTTGTCGTGTTATGGGCAGAAGTAACGTACGGAATGCACTTACAACAGCACCTGGCACGTAGTCAGCCAGTATTTGCTCTTATCTTGTGAAGGGTGATAACTTATGTACCCAAGTGGTGCAGGCCAAATGGCCTCTGTGCTCTAGGATCCTGAGGAGGGAGAGGCCCCTTGTGGCTGGGCTGTTCTAGGAGGGCTTCTAGGGGGAGGGGGTGCTGCCGTGGGACCTCCCTGGCATGCAGAGCTGAGAGAGGAGAGGAGAGGTAGACGGGAGTTTAAGCACCTGAATGGCAGCCTGGGTGTTTGGACTCACCTGGTCTCCTCCCGTCTCCCCCCACTACGTGCCTACCCGCCGCGTGCCTGCGTATGGACCCGGGTTCTCTCCCGTCCCCCTCCAGCCTTCCAGGAGGTCTCCAGCACAGTCTATGCAAAGGAGGGGGAGCAGATGAACTTTTCCTTCCCACTCACATTCGGAGATGAAAATCTGAGCGGGGAGCTGAGTTGGCTGCAGGCAAAGGGGAATTCCTCCCCCGAGTCCTGGATCACCTTCAAATTGAACAATGGGAAGGTGACTGTGGGAAAGGCTCGCAAGGACCTCAAGCTCCGCATGAGTAAGGCGCTCCCCCTCCACCTGACTCTGCCCCAGGCTTTGCCTCAGTACGCAGGTTCTGGAAACCTGACCCTGAATCTCACCAAGGGGAAGTTGTATCAGGAAGTGAACCTCGTGGTGATGAGAGGTGAGGAGATAGGCTGAGAAGGTGAGGGCGGGGTGGGGCTGGAGGGACCTGGCCCTGGGACCCTCCAAGGCAGGACAGGCCCCCAGAGGGATGCCTAGGCCCTGGCTGCCTGATGGAGCCAATCAAGGGCTGGTTTGGAACGGAGGTTGCAATCCTCTGTCCGTCCCTGACATCCAAGAGCCGGCCTAAGGTGGCCTCCACTAGAATTCCCAGGGGTGCTTCCTGAGAACCAGGCTCTAGTTCTGCCTCTGCCCGACCCTCTGTGACCCCAGCTAAGCCCGTCCCCTCTGTGGGTCGGCTTTCTCCTAAGGAGGATAACAGTACGACAGTGATGGTGACAAGGTCAGGCGCCACACTGAGTTCTCCCCATCCTTATCTCCTTAATCATCGTAACAACTTCACAAATAATAACGGCTAATATTTGATGCTCTGTGCCTGCCAGGCCCCAGTCAAGCGCTCTACATGTATTTCTCCATTTAATTTTTGTCTGGGGCTCAGGTGGGTAAGTAACTTGTTCAGAGACTCACAGATAGTAAGCAGTGGGGCTGGGGTTCAAATCTAAGACTGTTGGACCTCAAAAACCCTGTTTCCTCCATTATAACTGCATGAAAATGTGCTCTGAGAGGCTAAAAGAGGGATGCCAATGTAAAGTATCATTTTCATTGTCCTACGAATCGCCTTAGAGCATGGAGGTGCTGGGAACCCAGAGGTCCAGGCTCCCAGTCTCAGGCTCTTGTCCCTCTGCAGTGACTAAGTCCCCAAACAGTTTGACCTGTGAGGTGCTGGGACCCACGTCCCCCAGGCTGATACTGAGCTTGAAGAAGGAGAACCAGAGTATGAGGGTCTCAGATCAGCAGAAGCTAGTGACCGTGCTGGGCCCTGAAGCAGGGATGTGGCAGTGTCTACTGAGCGACAAGGGCAAAGTCCTGCTGGAATCCAAGGTCAAGAGTGAGTGAGAGTCCAGATTCCGTGGCCTAACCCCGAGCCCCGACCTCCTCCACCGTGGGACCCTCCCAAGGCTGGTGGAGACCACCCAGCCTCCCAGTTGCTCTGAGATGGGTGGGTTATAGGTATGGTGCCTGGACGCAGGGGTGATGAGGTGAAGTGGGGTGTGGTCCTGGGCTTTTGTAGTCCCTCAAGTTCCCATCTCCCTAAGGTCTACAGCTCAGGAATGGGGTCCACCTGACCAAGAGCCCCCCTCCCTGGCTCCTCTTCAAACCCAGACAGAGAGACAGACACACACATACACACATTCATGCACACGGCACATGGCGTGGACCGCCGCTTCTAGCTCCCCAGGGTACAGTGCAGTGTCTAAACCTTAAAACCCCTTCCCCAGCCTTTCCCTTCCAGCCCTGGGGGCCCCTGAGGGCCCCGTGCACCCTGCCCCGCTCTCCCAGCCCAAGGACCAGACCCAAGTGTGGCAGGGCAATGAGGCCCTCCCTCCTCGGGCCCCCCTGCTGCGTGCCCTGTGCCTGAGTGCAGCAGGCAGGGAGCTGAGCACAGCTCTCTCTCTTGCAGTTTTGCCCCCGGTGCTCGCCCACGCCTGGCCGAAGCTTCTGGCTGTGGTGCTGGGGGGCATCACCAGTCTTCTGCTTCTCGCTGGATTTTGCATCTTCTCTGCTAAATGCTGGCACCGCAGGGTGAGTGAGCCTCCCCAGACGCCCTCGTCCCCCCGCAGGGCACTTGCGCACCTGAGGCCTGTACGGCAACAAGGATACCCTGTGTCGGTGACCTGCTTCTGCTCTGGCTCCCTCGGCCCACTGCTCAGCAGCCTCACTGCCAGCTGGGCCCCGTCCCAGATCCCACGCGGAGGGAGAGACAGGAAGGCGCAGAGTTAATTCTGGGACAGATGGCCTCAGCCACAGTCACTGCCTCTCCCCTCCCACGCCCCCCTCCAAGGGGCAGCTCCCTTTCAGAGGCCTGGGACCCTCACGACTCCTCTCTTTCTCCCTGGACAGCGCCGGGCAGAGCGGACATCTCAGATCAAGAGACTCCTCAGTGAGAAGAAGACCTGCCACTGCTCGCAGTAACTAGGGGGCAGAGAGGGAAGGGGGGAGAAGAGAGGGAAGGGAGGGGAGGAAGAGAAGAGGAGATGGGGGCTAGAGGGAGGTGGTGGAGAGGACAGAAGCAGGCAGGGATGGCCCGGGAGGTAGGTAGCTGGCGGGAGGTGGAGGACGGCGAGGTGAGGGGCAGGGGGCCTGCGATGTGTCCGGTGGCCATCACTGAGCTGGAAGAGAAAAGCAGGGTCTGGGAGCCAGGGAGGGCCTGGAAAGCAAGGAGCTGGGGGGGAACAGACGCGCTCCTCTTATTCTTTGTCCCTCCAGCCGGCTCCAGAAGACATGTAGTCTCACCTGAGGCCCCAGCCAGGAGGAGCTTCCCATCTGCAGCCTCCCCAGCTGGCTCCCCCTGCATTTCCTGTTGGTCTCCTGGGCCTGCGGACCAGATGAATGTAGCCGGCATAGCGCCTCTGTCCACCTCCTGCCCTCCCCGTCCAGTGGGCCTTGGGTCCGCTCTTCAGAGGCTCACTCACACCCCCTCTTCCCCATTTCCTTTTCACTCAAACCCTAGCCCTTCTTTGATGATTTCTTCTCGACCCTCTCCCTCACTGCTCACTTGCATCTCAGGGGAGCACGTGGGACCGGCCCTGCCTGCCCTGGAGGGTGAGGCTGGGTGTCTGAAGCACGAAGCACAGGGCTGTCACTGTTCGGGAGAGGACCCTGGGACCAGAGAAGGCAGGGACTAGCCCAAGGTCACACAGCCCGTCAAGGACAGATCCAGATCCAAAGGCTCCTTCCTGACTGCCAGCCTGTGCTGCTCCATTCTGCCTGCGTCTTACCCTGTGTTAGCAGAACCACAGACTTACATCCTGACCTGAGCACAGACCAGCACCCTGGGCACATTCGTGCGCAGATACAGTTCCTTACCACCCAAGCAGCGTGGTGCTGTCTACAAGTCAGTTTCACATCCTTAGTCCATTTGAACCTCATGAAGATCCTACAAGACTGGTAGTGACAGGACCAAGATTACCATCTCCAGCTTCTAGACCAGAAATGGAATGCAGAGAGGTCAGGTGATTGCCTAGGTTCACACGGCTAGTACGTGGGCTAGCCCAGGTCTCTTGACCTCTAGGTCCACTGCTATCTCTTGAACACAGGGACAAATACCACACAGATCTCTGCAGTTGGCTGGTCATAGATGCCCGGTACTACCTTGGATTCCCTTCACCACAGGGAGGTTGCCTCAGAGAGTTCAGGGCCTCCCTGCCGAGGATCCCTCCTCCATCACAGCAGAATCCTATTACCAGAGGACAAAACCTGTAGTTCTCCTAATCAGGGCACAGGCTGCGAGCACAGTGACCCGCCACTCACCCTGTCAGAACCTTCTAGAAGGTGAACTTTGCCAGGGGGACAGGGTGGGGAGCTGGCCAGAGAGTGAACCCTCTGAGGGTACCTCTGGGCCTCAGAGATACCCACTGGGCCTCAGTCTCCCTGCCCCATACCCCCCTTCATCCCTCCCCCAAATGATTCAGGAGACAAGAAAATTGGGTTTACAAGTTTTCTTCTTCCTCCTCTTCTTTTTTTTTTTTTTTTTTTTGTGTTACACGGGCCTCTCACTGTTGTGGCCTCTCCCGTTGCGGAGCACAGGCTCCGGACGCGCAGGCTCAGCAGCCATGGCTCACAGGCCCAGCCGCTCCGCGGCACGTGGGATCCTTCCGGACTGGGGCACGAACCCGCATCCCCTGCAATGGCAGGTGGACTCTCAACCACTGCACCACCAGGGAAACCCCTTCCTCCTCTTCTTGATCCATTTCTCTCAGGATCCCCAGCCTCCTCTGCCTCTCTCTCCTCCCTTCCCTTTCTCACCACGTCCCGCAGTCCCTACCCTTTCCCCCTTTTCCTTTCCCTCCAGCTTGCCGCCTCTTCCAGGAAGAACACCCGGTTGTCTCCAGGACTCCCCATGGCTTGCTTTGTATTCCTGCCCACTCCCCACCCCTGCCTCCCTGAGCTGACAGAAAAATCCAAGAGACTGACTTTAAGGAAGTGCTCTTCTTCATTTGTGTGTGTGTGTGTGTGTGTGTGTGTGTGTGAGAGAGAGAGAGAGAGAGAGATGGCTCTTTTCTGGGGACCTGGAATCTTCTGATCTGTGGGGTCAGACCCAGAGGAGAAGTTGCCAGGCTTGCCCCAGGAAGGTGAAGTTTCCCTGGGGAGGGAAAAATCCTCTGGAGGCCGATTACCCACCTCCCCACCCCAGAGGGCCCTGAGTGTGCGGGTGTGTGATACACTGAAGGGGAGAGACTGCAGGGGCTGTGTGTGCCCTGCACGTGAAAAACTGTGATGTGTGCGGGAGAATTGTGTGTGTCGCCCACGCAAGTGTGAATTTGTGCTCCAGGAGGGGGAAGCGGTGTGTATTGGTGGGATGCTTTCTTTCAGCCTGTGTACCCCGCATCCCGCAAGCAGCCCCAGCGTCCTCACCAGCGCCCCTCACTCGGCAGCCTCCAGCACATGCCCGCGTGAGCTACACCCGGGCACAGCCCTTACAGATACACACAGTGACACACGTGTCCAGCTCCCCGAGCAACACCAGCTGCCTCATCGAGCTTGAGTTCGTGTTGAAAACCGGGTGGGGTGGGGGCAGGACACGATCCAGTTCTCCAATGAAGCCGGTTCCCCGCCGTCCTCCTCGCTCCCTCCCTCCTGGCGCCTTCTTCGCCCCTCCCCCTCCAAGTCCCCACCGTCCGGTCCCCCGCCCCGCGCTCGCCCCCGCCCCTCAAGGTTCGCCTCCGTCCCGACCCGGGGCTGCGGCGGCAGGACCCCGGGAGAGAGGGGCTCGGAGGGACGTAGGGGGCCGAACGGAGAGGCTGGGACGGGCGGGAGGAGGGAGGCCCGGAGGGAGGAGGGAGGAGGGAGGAGGGCGGCGAGCTGGAGCCGGCAGGCGGCGGGAGCCGGGGAGAGCCGCGTCGGGAGTGCTGTCTCCATGGCAGTGCTGGGCGCAGCCCGAGGTAAGGCGACCCCGGCCCTGTCCCCCGTGGTCCCCTCCCCTCTCCCCCCGCCGCCTCCTCTCCCCCTCGGGCCGGCCCCTCCTCCCCAGCCACCTGCTGTTTCTGCCCTGGAGACCGCGGTGGGTGGCCCGCAGGAGGGAGGAGCCGCCTGACCTTTTACCCCTTTACCCCGAAGGGCGAGGGACCCCTTTCCGCCCTGGAGTCCCCCGGACCCCCTCCCACCTTCCTCTGATCTCTCTCCGTCCTTCACCTCCTCTCTCTGTCCTTCACATCCTTCCTGCCTCCCTCCCTCTCCGAGTCCCCAGCTCTTTCTTCCTGAGCCCACCCTCTGGGCCTGGGTGGGTGTGGATGGGAAGGGGTCCAAGGCTGGAGGGGAGATGGGGGGCGCTCCTGACCGATTCCCTCCATCTCCCTCTAGCTGGCCATTGCCATGGCAACTAGGGTGTACTGGGCTCCGAGGGAAGACAAAGGTGGGGGATGGACTAGGACCTCTTGGGGAGGGCAAGGGTCTAAGGGTCTGCTACAGGAAACAGACCCTACCACTGATGTGCCCCATTTTTACCTCGCTTACCCCAAAGCCATTATGCCCATCCTTCCTGCCTCCACTCTCTTCAGGCTTTCACCCGAGTTCCTCAGAACCCCCTCCCCAGGGCTCGATGAAGCTCAGAGTCACCAAATTCAGAACATCCTCCTTCCCATCAGAGGGAAACTGAGGCTCAGGGCAGGGGAGGAAAGAGTGGGGGTCTATGAGGTGGAGGGAGTCTGAACCTTATTGAACACTGGGCTTTTCTTCTCAGCCTCCCTATTCCCTGCTCCCTCCCTCCATCCCCCTCTCACCTCCCCCCAAAGCCTCCTCTCCAGGGGTCTCTTGGCTTTTCCTTCTATTTTCAAATACTGTCACTTTGCCCCCTCTCTCCTTCTCTTCTGTTCAAACTCTCCTCCTTCCCCCTAGTTCCCCCTCTTTCCTTTTCTGGATGCTTCTGATGTCAGTGGTTCCCCTGTCTTCGGGTTCCCTGCCACCCCCCACCCCACCCCACCCCACCCCCGCCGCGGTCCCAGCCTCCTTTCTCCCATCTTCCTAGATACCCGGTGAGTGGGCGGGTGATCATGCAGGCTTGGGGAGATGGAACTGAGCACCTGGACCCCTGGACCCAGGAGCCTGGAAGGTTGGGGAATGACTGTAATACCATATCCCAGTTTCCAGTGAGCCCTCAAGAAGAAACAAGCCTTGCCTCTGCCATGGTAGCTCTGAGGAGAGATTCAGGGATGTGAAGATAGTGGTTGGGGAGTGCTGAGTGGGGACAGAAAGAGGGACCCGGGAGGGCCAGAAGCAGGAAAAATGGCTGACGAAGGATGGGAGGCAGGAGGTCAGAATACCTTCTCTCCTGGACGTCTGGAAAGCAGGGCTCTCATCCGTGTGGGGTGTTAGAGTGACGGTCTGCTTTAAGGCAGGAGAATGTTCTGGATGACCCCATGACCCCTAGTAACCAGTCATTTCTATCATTTCAAGAGAAGGGAGCCTTGGGTACCAGCTGGAGACCAGCCTAGACCCCACCTTTGCTCCGCCCCTTCCACACCTCATCTCTCCCTTGCAGGGTGTCCAGGCGGCTGAGCCCCGCCCCCATGCCCCTTGAGGCATCCGGAGGACCCCTGACTGGCCAAGCACCAGAGGCAGAAGACAGCTGGAAGTCCTGACATGGGGACCAGGGCTTCCCAGCCAGCCTCCTAGTTGGGAAAGCAGTCAGCTTGCCTCCCCCATCAACTACAGGGATACTTCTGGAAGGGTCCCACCCAGCATGGAGGCGGAGGACCACCTCTGCTGACCCTCAGTCTCCTCCCCTGCCCTCCACACCTGACCTTAGCTGGGTCAGTCGTGCAATGCTGAGCGCTAGGGTAGGCCTAGGGGCGGCCTGCCTCACTCCAGGGCAAGGACTGTGGGCATCATGGGGGTGCGTGTGAGTGGGGCTCCTGGGTGAGACCTAGCCCCCACCCCCAAGAGTTCAAGGGGGGTGGGGGGACCGACGAAGGATGGCTCGGGGTGGGGCGGGGGCAGAGGAGGCCTCCCTCCGCTCAAACGCGTTGTCCTGGCTGGCCTGCGGGCTCCTGGCACTGCTGGCCAACGCCTGGATCATCCTCAGCATCTCGGCCAAGCAGCAGAAGCACAAGCCGCTGGAGCTGCTGCTCTGCTTCCTGGCAGGCACGCACATCCTCATGGCAGCCGTGCCCCTCACCACCTTCGCTGTGGTGCAGCTCCGGCGCCAGGCCTCCTCCGACTATGACTGGAACGAAAGCATTTGCAAGGTCTTTGTGTCCACCTACTACACGCTGGCCCTGGCCACCTGCTTCACCGTCGCCTCGCTCTCCTACCACCGCATGTGGATGGTGCGTTGGCCCGTCAACTACCGCCTCAGCAACGCCAAGAAGCAGGCGCTGCACGCCGTCGTGGGCATCTGGATGGTCAGCTTCATCCTCTCCACGCTGCCCTCCATTGGCTGGCACAACAACGGCGAGCGCTACTACGCCCGCGGCTGCCAGTTCATAGTCTCCAAGATTGGCCTCGGCTTTGGCGTCTGCTTCAGCCTCTTGCTACTTGGGGGCATTGTCATGGGGCTGGTCTGTGTGGCCATCACCTTCTACCAGACGCTGTGGGCCCGGCCCCGGAGGGCTCAACAGGCCCGGAGAGCGGGCGCTGGGGGCGGGGCCAAGGGGGGTGGGCCAGGGGGGTTGGGCACCCGGCCAGCCTTTGAGGTGCCGGCCATTGTGGTGGAGGATGCCCGAGGGAAGCGGCGGTCCTCGCTGGATGGGTCCGAGTCGGCCAAGACATCCCTGCAGGTCACCAACTTGGTCAGCGCCATCGTCTTTCTCTATGACTCACTCACAGGGGTGCCCATCTTGGTGAGATTGGGACTCCCCCCCACCTGCTCTCTCCAATACCCAGACCCCAGCATGATCACCTGACCTCTAACTCCATCATCCATCTTCCTCTCCTCTACCCAGCCCCACTTGTGAACCCCCATCTCTATCATCCATCTCCTAGTTCCCACTAGCCCAGCTCCTTAGCCTGTTCGCCAGTGACCAGTACTCAACTCCATCATCCATCCTTCCGTCCCACTCCCTGTCCTCTGGCTCCGTCACCTATCCTGCAGCTCCACTATTCAGCCCCCAAGACCCATCACCCAGCTGCTAAGCTCCACACTCCACTCCCGAACTCCCTCTGGATACAACAGGGTCTTGAGCACCCCTGGGTGGCAACCCCAGAGAGCTCACCGCCCCCCCCCCACCCCCAGCTTTCTGCATCCCCATCTAGTCCCTCTTTCTGAATTTCAGTCTGTCTTCAAGTTTACTGTACGGCGTCTGCTCCTCTCCCTCTGCACCCCTGGGCTTTCTCTCCAGTACTCTGTCCTGATCGTCCTCTGAGTCAATCCCTTCCCCTCTGTTCAACCTTCTTCACCTCCAGCTTTGCCTCTGTCCCGATCCTACGTGATTCGGACCATCCGCTCCTGACTTCTTGCCCCGCCCCCGGCTGCACTAGGATGTCGGATCTGGGGTCGAGTGGGCCCCCTCGGCTCTGGGCCCTGACCCGGGGCCACTCTCCATCTTCCTGCCAGGTGGTGAGCTTCTTCTCCCTGAAGTCGGACTCGGCTCCCCCCTGGATGGTGCTGGCCGTGCTGTGGTGCTCCATGGCACAGACGCTGCTGCTGCCTTCCTTCATCTGGTCCTGCGAGCGCTACCGCGCCGACGTGCGCACGGTGTGGGAGCAGTGCGTGGCTATCATGTCCGAGGAGGATGGCGACGACGGTCAGAGGAGGGGCTGGGTTTTCGCTTTCCTAGGCGTCGGCTCCCTTTCCTGCCCTTTTCTACCAGCCCTTTTTCTTGCGGGGACAGGCTGCCCTGGAGTGCCCCCTACTGGACAGAACCTGCAGCGCCCCTGGGTTGACTCGTGGCTCCCCTCTCCCCAGTCATCACCCCGATGCACACCCACTGCTTCCTCCTCTCGGTGTCTGTTCCCCCTCGAAGGCCACACTAGCCAGCTCTGCCTCCGCCGAGCCTAAGAAACAGTCCAGAGAACTAACACAACCATAAAGGAAGGCTGTGGAACCAAGGGAAAGCTAAGCTTCCTGAGAGAGACTCCCCAGCTACAGGGACAGCTCCTGGCGTGGGATTGGGGGGCCAGGGGTAACTGTTCCAGATAAGTGTGTCTATATGTATGAATCGCTAGGGATTCAGCACCGAATGCAACAGACGTTGGCCACTCTTGTTTTCCTCTTGGAGCTTACAGACTAATGGAAACAGGATTCTCTGGGGAGCTTATAAGGGGGTGGGGAAGTGGGTATTCCCTGCCTGTAACCACTCTGCCCCTTTTTTCTCCTAGATGGGGGCTGTGATGATTATGCAGATGGCCGAGTGTGCAAAGTTCGCTTTGATGCCAACGGGGCCACAGGACCAGGGGGTAGGGACCCTACCCAAGTGAAGCTGCTTCCTGGAAGGCACATGCTCTTTCCCCCTCTTGAGAGGGTCCACTACTTACAGGTATGGGACTAGGCAGCACGCCTCCTATTCTGGGTATCCCCTCACTACTTTTCTCCAGTCTCTGTTATCCATCCCGACCCCCAATTCCCTAGCCCCAGCCTGCAGGGCACATGAGGAGTAGGTGAAAGGAAGGCATGGCAAGGGAGGCTCCCCTTCAGACCGCTCAGAACCAGGTTTGCCCATCAGAGGATGTTTTGCAGAAGTGTAAGGGGGTGGAGCCATCTTGCAGAGTCCCCACTTTGGTTCCTGCCTCTACCCCCTTTGTCCCGGCAGCACCCCTGGGTCTACTTGCTCCTCTCCCCAGGTCCCTCTGTCCCGCCGTCTGTCCCACGATGAGACCAACATCTTCTCTACTCCTCGGGCACCTGGCTCTTTCCTGCACAAGTGGTCATCCTCTGATGACATCCGGGTCCTCCCAGCCCAGAGCCGGGCCCTAGGGGGCCCTCCTGAGTACCTGGGACCGAGACAAAGGCTGGAGGAGGAGGAGGAGGAGGCTGAAGGTGGGGGGCTGGCCAGCCTTCGCCAATTCCTGGAGGGCGGGGTTCTGGGGTCAGGTGGGGGACCCCCACGGGGTCCAGGCTTCTTCCGAGAGGAGATCACCACCTTCATTGATGAGACACCTTTGCCTTCTCCGACGGCCTCGCCGGGGCCCTCTCCTCGCCGGCCCAGGCCGCTGGGAGTCTCACCCCGCCGACTCTCCCTTGGGTCCCCTGATAGCAGAGTCGTTAGACTTCCTTTGGGGCTAAGTGCAGGGCGACGCTGCTCCCTGACAGGAGGTGAGGGGAGTGCAAGAGCTTGGGGAGGATCTTGGGACCCAGGTAACCCCATCTTCTCCCAGCTGACCCTGTGAGCCCAGGTGGGCCTGCTGGACTCGGGGGTGGGGGGTCCTGGGTGCGTAACGCCTCGTTCTGTCCCTGACCCTGAGGCAGCTGCCTCCAGACTCTGGGGAGATGGAACCCCTGCTGTCTCCCATCCAAGTGACCAGATGCCTGACTCACCTTCCATCATCCCTAGCAAAATGTATTAAAGTCTGAAGTGTCACCATGGAAACCTGTGTGTCCAATGTGCTGTGGTGGCAAAGGGGATGGTCAGAGGCTCGGGGGGTGGAATGGCTCATAGAAGACAAACTGGAGCAGGCACACTGGACAGAGGCACAGAAGTATACACGGAGAAAGACAAACATGCAGACATTCACAGGGACGGCCTTATGAGAGCACCTCGGGCTGGGCTGGGCGGGAGGGCGGTGTGGAGGGGGGAGGACATAGGGAGACACTTGAGTTAGCTGGTTTGGGGTTTGAAGGATCTTCGTTGAGATCTGTGGAGGTGGTTTTAGAGGATGTCTCTATCTCCCATGCCTCAGCGCTCCTCCTTTTCCCAAATCTGTATGTGCGCACTTTCTGGGCAGGAAAGGATTTGAGCAGACCTGGTGTCACAGACCTGGAGTTTAGCCCCCTCCCTGCCGCATTCGAAAGTTCTTTGTCCAAAAGCGCATGTGTGCGGGTTTGTGGGAGGCATCCACGCTCCTTTTCCTGGACCCCAAGAGTGGAGAAGAACGCAGCCGCAGTAGCTCTTCCCACCCGCTGGGCCTCGGCGGCTGGAGTCAGGGGTCCTACGAGGCTCCTCAGGCTGTCTTCAGAGCACCAGGCCTGCTCCACCGCCGGCCGTCTGCCCTGCTCTCCCCGCGGTCTGTTTCTTGGTCCACACCACCCCGCTGGTACTAAAGCCCGCGTTCTCCACCTTCTGCCAGGCGTCCTCTGACTCCCGGCTCGCTCTCACCCCGGCCTCTCCCAGGGTTGGGGCTCGGCCGCATCAGCTCCCGTCGGCGCCACTCATTCCTCCTCTCTTCCTCTCCTCCCTCCTCTCTATCTCGCCTTCCTTTCCCCTCCCTCTTCCTTCCCCGTTTCCTCCCTCTTCCTCGCGGCTCCCGCAGTTCCCTCCTGCAGCCGGCCGGCGGCTCTCGCACGATGTTCCGGCTCCTCCAGTGGCTGCCGCTCTTGCTGCTGCTGCCTCCCCCGGGGTCCCCCGAGCCCCCCGGCCTGGCCCCGCTGTCCGCGGGGGCGCCCCCCC
>NW_021703783.1:6236466-6237409 GCF_005190385.1 Monodon monoceros
CTGCGGGGCGCGCTGCGCGGCCGAGCCGGGGGCCGCGCTCCCCGCCTCCCCGGGGCCCGACTCCGGGCCGGGAGCGGCGCGGGGCGCCTGGGAGCCGCTGCTCCTCCGCGCCGCGCTCCGGCGCGCCGAGTGCCTGACCCAGTGCGGGGCGCGGAGGCTGGGTCCGGGGGGCGCGGCGCGGCTCCGAGTGGGGAGCGCGCTCCAGGACGCCTTCCGCCGCCGGGAGCCCTACAACTACCTGCAGAGGGCCTACTACCAGGTGCGCGGCGGCCCGGGCCCCGGGGGTCCTCCCCGGCCCCGCCGCTGTCCTCCTCCAGCTCCCGGGAGGGGCGGCGGGCCAGCGCCCGGACCCGGGTGGGGCTGTGTGGATAGGACCTCGCCTTTGGAGTCCGTCCTATCAAACCGCGACAAACGCCCATCGAGGCCGCCGAGGGACAGCCTTGGGAGAGTGGGAGCGAAGTTGGAATGGGTGTCATGCGGCGGGGTGGAAGTAGGTCGGAGATGGAGGGCAGGGGCCTGGAGTTTTAGAAAGTCTTACTGAGACCTACGTGGAGTGACAGCCGCCTCTTCCCAGGAATGAAGGGGGAGGATTAGGGTTGAGATCCGCCGCTGGAGAGAGAGCATGGGGGCGGGTAAGGGGGTGAGTGTGAGCCTTCGCTTGGGGCAGGAGGGAGCTTCGGGAAAGAAAGATGAGGAGCGGGCCAGGGCTGAGGGGCCCGGTGTCCCGGGGCAGGGGCAATGGACGCTGCGCGCTACTGGTGCGGTCCTTGTTGCCTAATAATGCCTACGTGGCCGGGGAAGGGGGGCGCTGGTCACACACACCTCAGCTCAGGGTCCTAGAGCCCAGCGGCTTTTGCTGGTCGCTCGGGTCACCTCTACTTTCGCACCGCACTTAGCCATCACTTCCACTTCGTCTCTCCAGCGAGGTCCCTCTGCCCATACC
>NW_021703783.1:6237419-6321062 GCF_005190385.1 Monodon monoceros
CCATCACTTCCACTTCGTCTCTCCAGCGAGGTCCCTCTGCCCATACCCCACCCACTCCAGTCTTCAGACCCTGCTTCCGCTTCCGTAGCTACCAGACTCCTGAGAGCCCCAACATACTGGGGGTCTGGAGGTTGGGTGGTGGGCAGTTCTCACCTACCGGTCTTCCAGAAGGCTCTGGGGCAGTGCCAGGTGTGCCTGGGGTGCGGAGGCTGGGGAGGAGGCAGAGTCTGACACCCCTACCCCAGGGCTGACTCCCTCATCCTCCCCGCTTCTCAGCTGAAGAAGTTGGACCTGGCAGCAGCCACAGCGCACACCTTCTTTGTGGCCAACCCGACGCACCTTCAGATGCGAGAGGACATGGCTAAGTACAGACGGATGTCCGGGGTTCGGCCCCAGAGCTTCCGGGACCTGGAGACGCCCCCATACTGGGTGAGACCCTCAACACGACCCCTATCCCGCCCCCAGTCTTTGACTGGCTGGATACACAGGCCTCGCTGGACTGTGCATTGTCCGCTGGGCATCAGGAAATCTGGGTACCGTCCTCTGTGACCCTGATGGGAAGTCCCTCTCTGTGACTTAGTTTTCTTCCTGAGATTCACAAAGTCCCACGTTCTAACATTTGGATTCCGAGGCCCATCCTGTATTCCCCAAGGTGAACTGGGACCTGGAGTCCAGGCCCCAAATGAGACCTACACCCCTCCCCTTCTTTCCCCCTCCCGATCTAGTCTGGCACCCCTTGCCCCAGGATTTCAGGTGACTGACCACTCCCCTCCCCAGCAGGCAGCCTATGACACCGGCCTGGAGCTGCTGGGGCACCAGGAAGCAGCATTGGCACTGCCCTGGCTGGAGGAGGCCCTGCAGGAGAGCCTGGCCCAGGTGGAGAGCTGCCGGGCCGGCTGCGAGGGGCCTGAGGAGCAGCAGAAGGCGGAAGAGGAGGCGGAGGGGACCGGGAGCCCCGGAGGCCTGTACGAGGCCATCGCAGGTGAGGAGCTGACGTGCTGCGCGGGGCCTCACGGTGCCCAGGGAGGTGCGAAGCAAGCTGAGCGGCGCACGTGTGTCCCCCGCAGGGCACTGGATAGGGGTCCTGCGGTGCCGGCAGCGCTGTGTGGGGGACACGGCCACACGTCCTGGTCGCAGCTTGCCTGTCCCAGACTTCCTTCCCAGCCAGCTGAGGCGGCTGCACGAGGCCCATGCTCAGGGTCAGTGGGGCAAGGGTGAGCCCTGGGGGTGACTGAGGTTGTAACGGGGAGAGTGAAGGTTTGTCTCTGATGGTATCCTGAGCCCCATCCCTCCCTCCCTCCGTCTGTGTCTGCGTCTGTAGTTGGTCAGGGCTCCATGGGGACCACCACCTCAGGAGGACGCTTGCTTCTTGCTGTTTCTCACCTTCCTTTATTTTCTCCTCTCTTCCTCCCCTCTGAGCTCTGCCCACACAGCTCAGGTATGTTCCAGTAAGCTTTGGAAAGAAGCAGTGGATGAGCCTGGGATGGGGCCCTGGGAGGCCACCTTCTCCGGCTCTGCCTCTGTCCCCCTGGCTTCTTGCCTCTGCCCAGGGATCACAGCGGTGCCCGGTCTCTGGGTCCCGCCCCACGCTATTCTCTGTCTCCAGTAGGGAATCTGTCCCAGGCTGTGGAAAATGTGCTGAGCGTTCTCCTCTTCTACCCGGAGGATGAGGCTGCCAGGAAGGCTCTGGACCAGTACCAGGCCCAGCTAGGAGAGCCGAGACCTGGCCTCGGGCCAAGAGAGGTAGCCCCTTCGCACTCACCCTGTGAGGTAGCCCGAAATCAAACAGATATACTGGAGAAGTCACCTGGATCCAGCCCCCCATTCTGGCCAAAGGCGACCCCAAGTCCAGCATCTGCTCGGTCTCCACTCCCTGCTCCCCACTGCAGGCTCTACTTCTGAGTCCAAGCACCAGCCCAGCCCCCTTCCATTAACCTCACCCCTGCCTGCCCCCACCTCTGCACAAGTGCACATGTGCACAGCACACACACACACTACCCCCAGTCTGAGCCCCGACACCCTGAAGCTGCTGAAGGAGGAGGGTTGAGCCGAGGAGCACAGCCAAGGTTAGGGAGCCTGCGGGCTCCCCTGCTCTCCTCCAGCCTTAACTTCCCTGCCACCCCCCCCCCCCCCCGCTGCCCCCCTTCTCCAGGACATCCAGTGCTTCGTCCTTCGATCCCTGGGGGAGAAGAGACAGCTCTACTATGCTGTGGAGCACCTGGGGGCCAGCTTCAAGGATCCCGTGAGTGACCCCACTGCTCCCCACCCGCCCCCAGGAGGGGGACAGCAGTAATGCCCTATGTGGATGTGCCACATCCGTTCCCAACAGCGTTTCCCATTTCTCCATAACCCTTCGAGGGTTGGAGAGGACTCTGTGTCCCAGCGTCGCAGGGACAGAGGCAGGCGCCTGCAGTTAAGGGCGGCTTTGGGATCATGCAGGCCTAAATGTTGGTCTCTCTGCCACGAGCAAGCTCTGGACCTTCACTTGCCTCAGCCTCAATTTCCTTACCTGTAAAATGGGAACATCACACTTATCTCATAGGCCTGTTGAAGCCACGTCGCTTGCTCCGAAGTACAGAAAGCTCTGTTGCGGCTGCTTTCCTTACTCTTTGTTGTAGTTGTGGAGGGGACTAAAGGGCAGAGGTTATCTTCGCTAGTGCTACAGCATAAGGCAGGCTTCCTCAACCTTTTTGCCGCTATTGCCATTTTGGACCAGATACTTCCTAACTGGGAGAAGGGGGCTGTCCAGGCAACGTAGGACCGTATAGGCCACCTTCCCTGTAGGCCGGCCTCTGCCCAGTAGGTGTCGCTAGCACTCCCTGAGTCATGACAATCAAAACTGTTTGCAGACATTGCAACGTCCCCTAACGGGCAAATCTCCCTGTTTGGAAACCGTTGGTTAAATCCCACCTCTGTCCCTTAGCAGCTGTGTGGTCTTGGGCATGTTGCTTTACGTCTCTGTGTCTCAGAGTCCTCTCAACTGCAAAACGGGCACATTACTGCAACCTGTTTGATCAGACTGCTGTGAACTTTAAATGATAAATTCCACGTCCACGTATAAAGCTCTTAGAATAGCGCCTGGCAAATGGTGCTGCGTAAGCTGCTGTTGTCGTTATTATTATCATTCTGATTGCAGAGTTTGGCCCAGTGCCCGGGGCTCCCGACAATGAGTCCAGGGCTTTCTCCACCTCCACCTTCCCCTCTGGAAGCAGGAGGACCTTAATGTGGTAGCTCAGGGTCTACCGTCAGGGATTCAGGGGTGGACTGGATGGGTGATGGCGCTTTTCCTGACTGTCCCAGGATCCCTGGACCCCAGCAGCTTTCATCCCTGAGGCCCTTAGAGAAAAACTCAGGTAGGAGGTGCCTTGTGGTGGGAGGGGCGTGGCCTGAGCTGGAAGGGGAGGGATGGGTCCTGGGGAAGATGGGTCTGGACTGGCCTGTGCGTCCGCTGAGCGTGTCTCTCACCCCTGAGAGAGGATCGGGAGAAGACGCCGTGGGACCATGAGCCTCCACAGCCGAAGCCCTTGACTCACTGGAAGGGTGAGTTCCTGGGATAGCAGGAGACAGGAGCCTGGAGGGGCTGGGGGCTGCCAGCTACTGCTGGGCCTGCTCTCAGGGGACCCTCAGCCCCGCTCCTGTCCCTCCCCGGCAGATGTCCTCCTCCTGGAGGGGGTAACCCTGACCCAGGACGCGAGGCAGCTGAATGGGTCGGAGCGAGCGGTGCTAGACGGGCTGCTCACCCCAGCCGAGTGCGGGGTGCTCCTGCAGCTGGCCAAGGTGAGAAGACCTGTGGGGGGGGCACTGCCGCTACTTGGGGACCCTCTGGCACAGCTGTCTGCCCCCTTGCTCTTGGCCTGCCCCCTGTCCTGCCCTCCCTGACTCTCCAGCGGGGACTGTGCTTGCCAGTGCCTCCCTGCTGGGGGCAAGTTGCTTTTCCTCTTAACTTAGCTGACATGGGCTGGTCATTTTACAGAAGGATTTTGCGAGAAACTGATATGAAGAACAAAATACAAAGCATAAATGCATCAGAAAGGGTGAGTGCGCAGGTGAAGATTCCTTGGTTGGCCGAGAGCTCAGTTATTGGCTCGGCAGACATGCAGGCTGTTTCTCCATCATCACATCCCCTCCTAGATTGGGTGAGATGATCTGTATTCGCCAGGTCGAGTCTGCCATTTTATGAAGCTTCAGTCTCACTCTGGGCTAGCGTTTCTTCGACACACGCTCTTTGAGACCCTGCTGTATACTGGAAATGCCTAGGTTCCAGGGAGAGGTAGATGAACACAGACCGTGCATTTGGGAGCTCAGTGTATAGAGAAGGAATCAGGCATGGAGACATAATCAGAGTGGGTGGTGAGTTTGATGAAAGAAGTCTGTACAGGGTACTCATCCAGGGACTTCCCTGGCCATCCAGTGGTTAAGACTCCAAACTTCCACTGCAGGGGGCATGGGTTCGATCCCTGGTCAGGGAGCTAGGATCCCACGCCGAGATGCGAAGTCACGGAAGGCTTGCCGGAGGGGCTGGCATTTGAGCTCAGTCTTAAGGATGAGTTAACCAAACAGAGAGGGAAGGAAAGTCAGGCTGCAAGGGAGAACGGGGGGTTCTGGGAACTGCAGTGGAGCACAGGAGTTAAGGACATGGGCCAGTCCCAGCAGGGATTACCTGTGTGACCTTGGGCAATGTATTTTAACATCTGTGAGCCTAGTTTCCTCTCTATGAAACGGGGCTAAATGCAGCGGTTATGTTGTAGGGTTGCTGTGGTGGCTGTGAGGATTAAATGAGTTAGTACATGGTAAAGCTCTGGGAAGAATGTGGAAATAGCATGATCTATCGCTATTAACATCAGGCCGTATGTTATCCAGAGGCGGTGTAGGGGTGGAGGCCCAGGAGAGATGGGGAAGGGCCTCTGTACCCTACCAAGGAGTTTGGACTTTATTTGTGGACGGCTTACTGAAGGATTTAAGGAGGGGTGGACTTTTGTCTTCCTGCAGAACCTCCAAGGGCAGGGTCTGGAGCCCTCATCCTGTAGGACTGGGAGCTCCCTCTAGTGGCAGTGTGGAGAATGCAGCGGGAGAGGGAAGTGAGCGGGAGCCTCTGGGATGATTGCAAGAGGGCCGCCGCCCTAGGTTAGGTTCTCATTTCAAGGGAATGAAGATGGGGACAGATGAGAAGTATTTAGAAAATCAAAGAAAGAGAATTTGAGGACTAAATCTATGTGGAAGATGAAGAAAGAATGGAGTCAAGGATAACTCCCAAGTATCAGACCTTTCTGTTCCTTGATTACACTAAACTCATTCTGGCCCCAGGACCTTTGCATTTGCTATTTCTGCTGCCTGGAACATTTTTTCTCTCAGCTATTCCTTCATATCATTTGGTTTCAATGTAGGTGTCACCTCATCACCTAGCTGTCCCCTGATCCCTGCCGGGGCACTCTCGGGGTTGTAACCCTGCTTTAATTTTCCATGTAACACTTATCACCATCTGAATTGATCTGGTTTGTTTGTTTATTATCTCAAAATATAAACCCTGCTGGAACTTTTCATGTTCACAGCTGAGTCTGCAGTGCCTAGAACAGTGCCTGGCACATAGTAGGTGCTCAGTGCCTACTGAATGAATGAATGAATAAAAGAATAGAGTGTTAGATGGCTTCAGTGGCCAGGTAGCCTCTATATAAACCTCTCAGAGATGAGGCTTAAATACGGGGTAACTAGATAGCGGTACCTTGAGTTTCAGAAAGCAGACAGAATAGAAAAAGGAAAGAAAAAGCAGACGGTAGGTATCAGGAAAGGGACACTCAGATACTAGGAGACCCCCAGTTGATAAGAGTCATGTAGGCAGTTGGGTAACTGGGACTTAGCATCAAGGGTACTCAAGTTCTCCAAGAGCATGTAAGGTGAGAAGGGATGGAAGAGAGACACCTTTGCTGATGCCATGTCCCTACCTCGAGTCAGCCAGGACCTGTCCCGACCGTCGAACCTCCTGCCAGCGTCCTTTTCCAGAGAAACTCCGCTATTCTCGGCCCATCGGGATGAGTGATCAAGCCCCTCCTGTCCCCTTCCCCAGCTGTCCTTACCTCTCAAGGCCCCTTCCCCACTGTAGGAAGCTCTCCAGAGTTCTGTGCACAGCCCCTTCCATGAGTGGGGTTCCAGATCTTTACCAGGAGTGACAACACAGACGCGGAGAGAGTCGTTCTCTGGGAAAGGGCAGCAGCTCAGAGAACTCCGGGAGCTTCTAGCCTCTTCCAGGGAGTTGGGAGGGTTGGAGGGAAGGCCATGTGGCCCTGTGGGCAGTGAGGTGGGCGATAGCCCGGGGCCCGGGAGGGAGACTCCCCCAGCCAACCCCCTCCCTGCTTAGGACGCGGCTGAGTCTGGAGCCAGGTCTGGCTATCAGGGCCGCCGCTCCCCACACACTCCCCACGAACGCTTCGAGGGGCTCACGGTGCTCAAGGCCGCCCAGGTGAGAGGAGGCCCCCAGGCCCTGGCCTGATGCCAGAACTGGAGAAGAGGGCCGGGCATCTCCTGCGGAGGGTTCTTCCGGGACCGAGAGTAGCCGAGTCCTCGGCCCAGGGTTGAGGAGGGGCTTCCAGACCGAGGGTCCCGGGTTGCCGTCATGGAGCAGTTGGGCGGATGGGCGCCCCCAAACCGTGGGTGGAGGGCAGTGGAAGTGGGGCGGGGGCAGGGGCCACCCTTCCAGTGCCTCCCCCTTCCTGGCCCTTCCTTCTCTGCTGGCAGCTGGCCCGGGCTGGGGTCGTGGGCAGTCAGGGCGCCCAGCTGCTTCTGGAGGTGAGCGAGCGCGTGCGGAGCCTGACACAGGCCTACTTCTCCCCGGACCGGCCCCTGCACCTCTCCTTCACCCACCTGGTGTGCCGTAGTGCCATAGAAGGTAACCGCCAGGGACCCTGCCGCTCCGCCCCAGCCTCGGGGCCCCTCGGGGCCGGTGCACCGCACACCTTCCGCAGCCCCAGCCACGTGCGTCTCAGTCTTCACTGCACGAGGACCGACTCCCCTTCCCAGGCCGGCCCGGCTGTGACCCCGGCGCTGCAGGGTGGGTGTCGGTGGGCGGGCACCGGGCAGCGGGGCGCCCACCAGGCCCCTTCGCTTCCCAGGAGAGCAGGCACAGCGCATGGACCTGAGCCACCCGGTGCATGCAGACAACTGCGTCCTGGACCCTGACACCGGGGAGTGCTGGCGGGAGCCCCCGGCCTACACCTACCGAGACTACAGGTGGGCGGCCCTCCAGGGGTCAGGCAGGGGGGCCTGGGCGGGGGTCTCACCGCCTCCTGTCTTCCTCCCTCCCCAGCGGACTCCTCTACCTCAACGATGACTTCCAGGGCGGGCACCTGTTCTTCACAGAGCCCAACGCCCTCACCGTCACGGTAAATGGGGACTGGGGCGGGGGACAGGGAACCCAGCTGTGGGCTCAGGATTCAAAACAGAAGGTTCCCAGAGGCAAATGCAGGGAAGTGGCTGGGGCCGCCTTAGCCCTCTCCTTCCCTGGCCTCCCCAGCGCCTCCCACCACTTGTGTGTTCAGGGGCTCTCCTAGCCCCTCCCAGGAGACCTCCAAGGGGCCCCTCCAGGCCCTTGTAAAGGAGGGCGGGTGAAGCACAGGACCCCAAGCCCCTATTCCAGGTACAAGCTCGGGGCTGGGACCGGTGGAAGGCGGAGCAGTGCTTCTTCATTGTGTGTTGCTCTGCCTTGTCCAATTACTTCCTTCTTTGCTCACCACCGGTAATCCAAGCTCTCTTAGGGGTGGAAAAGTGTCCTCAAGATCCTTATGCCCAGAACGCGGAGTCTGGTACTGCGCTCGTGCCTTCAGGTGGCTTCACACCTGGTACAAAGAGTTGGCCAGGAAAAGTCAGGGCACTGGGGCGGATGGAGGTCCCTTCTCCCTTTGGCTCCAACTCCTCTAGCCTCAGTCTGGCACTTGGGCTCCCCAAGTGGAGGCCCATTTCCCACTTGCCCCCAGACAGCCCCTGAATTATGGAGGGGAGGTGGTAGGCAAGAGAGCTGCCTTCTCTGGGCCCCCTACCCCAGTCCTACTCCAGGGACTCAGGGCCAGGTTTTCCGAGGGCCCCTCCCTGGAGCTGAATCCGCCATGGCCCGCCAGGCGCAGGTCCGTCCTCGCTGCGGGCGCCTCGTGGCCTTCAGCTCCGGCGTGGAGAATCCCCACGGTGTGTGGGCCGTGACGCGGGGGCGGCGCTGCAGCCTGGCGCTGTGGCACACGTGGGCCCCTGAGCACGGGGAGCAGGTGAGGAGCGAGCGGCAGTAGCCGTGTGAGGGGCGGGCAGGCTGACGGGTAAGGCGCAGGGGCTGAGCTGAGCCGGGGAGGGGCCTTGGGGCAGGGTGGATGCAGGAGATCAGGCCAGACCCTCCTCTCCACGCCTCCCAGGAGTGGACAGAAGCCAAAGAGCTACTGCAGGAACCAGAGAAGGAGGAGGGAGAAGGAATGCCCAGCAGAGACCCCGCCCCAGAACCCCCCAGCCACAGGCTTCAGCGGGTCCAGGACAAGGCTGGGAAGCCGCCTCGGGTCCGAGAGGAGCTGTGAGGGGCTGAGCCAGCTCCTTGGGGATGTGGCCTCTTGACTTGTGGGGGGGTCTGCCTTGATGCCAAGACCCCCGAGAAGTCCCCATGTGACAGGAGCAGAACAGCGAGCTCTCCATCCCTGCACGCCCACCAGCCTGGGGATCACAAGGGCCGTGCAGCCCTGGACTCAGAGGACACTGCACAGACTAGCCTGGGGAGCCAGGCCTGGGCCCAGCTGACGGACCTGCAGCCCTAGGACAGACAGAAGACGCGATGCTGCCGCCGTGGAGGGAAACGGCAGGGGGTAGGGCCCGACTGCTTTAAATGAGGAGGATGAGAGGGAGGGTCACCCCACTGCCCGCTCCCCGCCCGTCAATAAAGAGCCTGAAGATCCCTCAGCCGGGGCCCAGTCAAGTGTGTTGCGGCAGTTTCCCTGGCGGCTGGAGGGTGGAGAGGCTGTGACCAGCCAGGGAGGACAGGTATCGTGGGCCTCCCAGAGGCAGGGCCTCTCCAGCCTGTGATTTGTCAGGGAAATCTCGGCCACCTGCTCCCCTCGTGCAGATGAACCCTAACCCTGACAGCTGCTCCTTGGGCCTCCTACTCTAAGCCCTGTCTTCCCTCTCTGAGCATTTTGCCTGGGACTCCGGGCAGCCTCATCCCTCTGGTTCTTGCCTTCTCAGCCCCAGCAGGACCCTGTGAGTCCTGGGGGCCAGCAGTGGGCCCAGCCCCGGATGGGAGCAGGGGACGGGGCTGCCCTCCACTTGCCGTTCTTTTCTCCACCCAGAGCTGGGCCAGGCCTGTCCATCCTCCTCTCTGGAGCCCCCGGACCTTCCCCCTCTACCCCGGGATCAGACCCTGGGGGCAGCTGGCTGGGGCTTGTCCAGAAGAAGGATTATCCAGATCAGTCCCTTGTAATCTCAGCCCCGGCCCGCACCCTCCCCGTGCTCACCGGAGCCCTCTCCGCGCCCCACCGGAGCTAAGGCGCACAGTTTTGGGTATTGACAGTGGGCCGTCTCTCACCCTCATTCTCTGGCTCCTGGACTGGTTCCTAGCCAGGCCCTGACTGCCAAGATCATCGCCACTGGTGGGGGCCAGGGCCTGGGGGCCCCCCCGGAGCTGTGGTCGTGCTGCTCCTTTGCACCCCTCCCAAACCCAGCCCTTAATCCTCACAGCTTTGCTCTAATCCCATGGGGCCTGATGCTCTGCTCTCTGCCTGGAGACTGGCCGGGGAAGCACCCGCACCCCTTCCTCCCTCCGGGGCTCGTCACGGGGGCTGCTTCTCCGTGGAGTCCCGCGCTCCTGCTGCCACCCACCCACCCCCCAACCTGGGCTGGGCCCAAGCCTCTCGGAAGCCACACGCCTCCCGCCCTGTCCTCTCCCCCCACCCCGGCCAGCTGACTTCATTTGCCTGACGTCGTTGGCCCTACCCTTCCCTGTCAGTGCCCCCCCCGCCCCCCGCCCCCAGTCGGGGCCAGGCCAGGCCAGCTCCCCTGGCAGCAGAGCCGGGGCAGGTGACGGGCGGGCGTCGCAGCTGAGGGAGCGAGGAGACGCCTGGGAACCGGAGCTGGAAGCCTAAAGAGGTCCAGTCAGAGCCCAAGTAAGAGGGAGCTGGGCTGGCTGTGCCCTCTGGGGCTGGGGGCTGCAGGCAGGGCTGGGCCAGCGCCGGGGCCGGCTGCACAGGACTCCACCCTGGGAGGGGCGGGCGGGGAAAGTGGTGCAGACCACCCAGTCAGTTCCCTGTCTGGGGAGTGGGCTCCAGCCTTCGTGAGGGGTCCGGTGTGAGGTGTGAGGGACAGAGACATGGGGATCCACCTACACCCACCCTGTGTTCCTGGCAGGAGCCCGAGCCACCCCTCCCGCTGCCCGCCATGGGGGAGATGGAGCAGCTGCGGCAGGAAGCAGAGCAGCTCAAGAAGCAGATTGCAGTAACCCCAGAACCCTCCCACCAGGGAACCCCAGAAAACAAGGAACCGGGCCGTGCGGGAGTGGGGCCTGCGGGGGAAGAGGGCTGGGTTCCCCCTTGAGTGACGCCCGAGAGACCCCTGACCTGGAAGTCGCCAGAGACCTCCTGAATTTGGATCTCATATTTGAGAGGCGCCCCCAAACCCTAGAGCCCCAAACGCACCCGCATCAGATGCCCATGCACCGCCCCCGACACCCTGCCCTTACCATCCCCTGATGTCTGCTTCCCCCCCAGGATGCCAGGAAGGCCTGTGCTGACATTACTCTGGCAGAGGTGAGAGCTCCTGTCCGCCTGACAGGGCCGGAGGGGAGGAGTGGGGAGGGGAGCCCCCTGACCAGCCACAGCCTGGTGCCCAAGCTCTAGTACAGCGTGTCCTTGGAGTGAGGAATGACATGAATTCATTCATTCAACAAACATTTTGCGAGGTCGGTCTGCTCTGGGCCAGGCACCGAGTCGGAGACTAAGGAGGCAGACTGTCCTGTCCTCGTCCATAAAACGAGAGTGATTACCCCCCCTCGCGGGGTGGCAAGGATGAAGAGGGGTAGGGCTTTGTCAGTCAGAAGTCCTTCGCGACTCTAGGTACTAGCTGTCTAATACTGAAGTCGTCAGTCCTAAGATGCATGTTTTCACATTTTGACGTCTCGGAAGTTGAGATGCATCCAAAAATCGATGCCTTACAATTATAATTCGCAGAGTTTTTCCTTCGTAGTGATCCATGGGAGAATCGTGCTTCTCAGAGTCGGTGGCATCTTAGATTGGATTAAATGTTAATAATAAGAGTAAACATTTACTGAGCATGAGCCAGGCACTGGACTAAGTTGCTTAAATACATAATTTCATCGCGTTTTCATGACAACCCCATAAGGTAGGTGCTGTAAACCTCACTTTACAGGCTCAGAGGAAAACAGGCTCAGAGAGGTTAAGTAACTGGCCCGAGATAACAAAGCAAGTAAATGGCAAGTCAAGTCTTTTGACCCTGGAGCCCCAGCCTAAGTCTAGAAGGTCAAAGGAGTTTCAGGGCCATGCAGCTGCTCTGGGTACCCAGTGAGAGCTGGCCGTGCAGCAGTGGTGGGCGAGGGCAGGCTCCTAGCAGCTGGGTTCAGCCAGATGTGTGCATCTCTTCCCAAGTCTGTGTGTGGTGGTCTCACATTGGCAGCTTGAATTGGTCAAGGTGGTATTATTTATACGATGGAAATCCCCCTCCCCCTTCCCCCCTCCCCCAGCCCACGCAGGAGAGGTGGTGGTTAAACCCTTAGCAGCATGCCTGTGTCTGTCTCCCGCATCAGTCTAAGCCACTGCGGGGCAGGGCCTGATAACTCTGAGGCTGGGGCCCTGACCCTGAGCCTGGCACGTAACAGAAACTCGTACAGATCAGTGGCTGTGACACTGACACGTGGGCACGCGCCCTGCTCACCCCCTGATTTCCTGTTTGTTTTTTTTTTTTGTGGGATCTCAGTTCCCCGACCACCACGGATCGAACCCGTACCCCCTGTATTGGGAGCATGGAGTCTTAACCACTGGACTGCCAGGGAAGTCCTCACCCTGATTTTTAATGCTCCCTTTCCTGCAGCTGGTGTCTGGCCTAGAGGTCGTGGGACGAGTGCAGATGCGGACGCGGCGGACGCTAAGGGGACACCTGGCCAAGATCTACGCCATGCACTGGGCCACCGACTCCAAGTGAGGCTTAAGAGGCGTGGGCGGCCGGGGGTGGGTGTTAGGGGGACACAGGAAGGAGAGTTGGGTGGCACGAGTGTTCTCTCCCCAGGCTGCTGGTAAGTGCCTCGCAAGACGGGAAGCTGATTGTGTGGGACACCTACACCACCAACAAGGTATCAGCCCTGTCTCCCGGCCCCTCTGCCACCCTCCTTCCTGGGGGCCTCCTGCTCCCCTTCTCTGCTCTCCACCTGGGAGCTCAGCGCAGGCCCCCGCTGCCCCGCCCCCCGCAGGTGCACGCCATCCCGCTGCGCTCCTCCTGGGTCATGACCTGTGCCTACGCCCCGTCGGGGAACTTCGTGGCATGTGGGGGGCTGGACAACATGTGCTCCATCTACAGCCTCAAATCCCGGGAGGGCAATGTCAAGGTCAGCCGGGAGCTCTCTGCTCACACAGGTGAGTGAGTGAGAGACTGAGGGTCCCAGGAAGCCCCGGCCCTGCGGGGGGCGGCCGGCAGCCAGGGCACTGTCCTAACTACCCCCAGGTTATCTCTCCTGCTGCCGCTTCCTGGACGACAACAACATTGTGACCAGCTCCGGGGACACCACGTGGTGAGGACAGAGCGCTGTGGGTGCTGGGGCTTGGGAGGCACCTCTGTGCTGGCCTTTCTCTGTGACCCCCTCCCCTCCCCCCACCCCGCAGTGCTCTGTGGGACATCGAGACCGGGCAGCAGAAGACTGTGTTTGTGGGACACACGGGGGACTGCATGAGCCTGGCCGTGTCCCCTGACTTCAAACTCTTCATTTCGGGGGCCTGTGATGCCAGCGCCAAGCTCTGGGACGTGCGGGAGGGGACCTGCCGGCAGACGTTCACGGGCCACGAGTCGGACATCAATGCTATCTGCGTGAGCAGCCCCCTCACCCCCGCCCCCTCTGTTCTTTGACTCCCGGGAACACCTCTCCACCTCCAACACACACAGCCTTCATCCCCTCCTGCAGCCCCCTGACCCTTTCTTTTTTTTTTAATTTATTAATTTTTGGCTGCGTTGGGTCTTCGTTGCTGCGTGCAGGCTTTCCTCTAGTTGTGGCTCGCGGGCTGTAGAGCGCAGGCGCAGTAGCTGTGGTGCACGGGCTTAGTTGCTCCGCGGCGTGTGGGATCTTCCCGGACCAGGGCTCAAACCCGTGTCCCCCGCATTGGCAGGCGGATTCTGATCTACTGCGCCACCAGGGAAGCCCCTGCCCCTTTCAACTTGCCACTTTGAAATAATTTTCCCTCACAGAAAAGTTGCAAGAGTAACAAGAAGAGCTCCCATCTACCCTTCACCCATATTCACTGTTACCTTTCTGCCACATTTGCTTCATCATTCCCTCTCTGTAGAGTGAGGGAGGGATAGATGGACAGACGGACACAGACACACACACACCTAGATGTAGGTATAGACACGCTTTGTCATTAGCTTTTTCTCTGGGTTCTTTGAAAGTAAGTTGCAGACCTCATGCCTCTTTACCCATTAAATACTTCAGTGTGTACTTCCTAAAATCAAGGCCGTTCTCTTTCGTAGTCACAGTCTAATTCTTAAAATCAGGAAATTTAAATTGACGCAGTACTATAGTCTATATTCAAATCTCACCAATTATCTGAAAAATAGCCATGTTTTTTTCTGTCCAGGAACATGTATCGTGTTCCCTTGCCTTGTCTTTTCAGTTTCTTTTTTTTTTTTTTTTTACCACCTTTATTGGAGTATAATTGCTTTACAATGGTGTGTTAGTTTCTGCTTTACAACAAAGTGAATCAGTTATACATATACATATGTTTCTTTTAAACTGGAACCGTTTGCGCCCTTTCTCTGTCTTTCGTGACATTGACATTTTTGAAGAGTACAAGCCAGTTTTCTGTAGACTTTCCCTCCATCGGGTTATGTGACATTTCCTCATGATGAGATTCAGGATATGCATTTGTACTTGGCCCTGTGCTTACACACTGATCCAGCCGACTGTAGTCGTTGGCGTCTGGGACAGCCTCCGCCCTTCTGACCATGTGACCCTGGGCACGCTGCCCACCCTCCCTCAGCCCCGTGCTCTCCCCTGCAACGTGGAACTACTGTGGAGCAGGGAAGGGGGTAGGGAGCCCGGCTGCAGCTGGCATGTGACAAACGTCAGCGGTGAAGAGCGACCGTGCTGGCGGTGGAAGGGACGGGGGCGGGGGCCAGAGAGGCTGAGGGAAACAGCTGGGCCTGGAGTCACCAGGGCAGGAGCAGGGAGAGGGCAGGAAAGGCAGCGGGCTACCCAGGTCTGAGTCCTGACCCCTGGTCACCTGTACCCGCAGTTCTTCCCCAACGGAGAGGCCATCTGCACGGGCTCGGACGACGCCTCCTGCCGCCTGTTTGACCTGCGGGCAGACCAGGAGCTGACCACCTACTCCCACGAGAGCATCGTCTGCGGCATCACATCCGTGGCCTTCTCCCTCAGCGGCCGCCTGCTCTTTGCGGGCTACGACGACTTCAACTGCAATGTCTGGGACTCCATGAAGTGCGAGCGAGTGGGTAAGAGCCTGCCCACCACGGCCACCTCGCTCCCCTTGTGGGGACCCTCTTACCACTGCTCCCTAATTATTCGGTAACTGAGCTCTACCCCTAGAAGCCAGCCCCCCTTGCTTCCCAGTCTACGACGACCTTCTCTCAAAGCGAAGTTGCTCTAACGGGCCCTTCTCCACTGCGCCTGCCACGGCTGCTTCCCACCGGAAGAGCTCCTCCTGGCCACCCCCAGACCTGTGGGCCTTGAATGTCCAGTCAGTGCTGGGTGCTTCTCTAGGACTGGCCTGCTCTGAAGCCGAATCAGATAGTGTGGCTTCTTCTCTTGGGAGAGGCCAGGTGCCCAGTGAAGATAACACTGGGCCAGAGAGTCAGGATCCAAATCTTAATTCCACTGCTTACTTTCTGAGTGGCCTTGGGCAAGTCACTTCTCTCGGGGCCTAAATCTCCATTTGGAAGCCCTCCCCATTTTCTAGTGCCCTTGCTTTTCTCCCGGCACGTTGCACGTTGACATGTCCAGCCCTCCCAGGTCCCTCCCCTCCCCTCACCCACCCCAGGTTCTGCACAGAGAGATTGGCCTCAATAGAAGGCCCGCCCCTTAGGGCTAATCCTCTTTCCTCTTCTAGTCAGCTGTGTCGCCTGGCTAACCTAGGGGCCCTGTGTGCACACACTCCCTGCCAGGCTAACTCCTCTCCCTTTTCTTCAGGCATCCTCTCTGGCCACGACAACAGGGTCAGCTGCCTGGGGGTCACAGCTGATGGGATGGCTGTGGCCACTGGTTCCTGGGACAGCTTCCTCAAAATCTGGAACTGAGGAGGCTGGAGGAGGGGAGGTAAAAGGCCACGAAGACACTCGGCTGCCCTCTCCCCTGCCCGATTTCTTTAAGATTTTCTCTTCTACCCTGCAGCCGCCCTTCCCGCCCAGCTTTCCCCTTTGAGGGAGTGGGGAGTACGGGGAGAGTGCCTTTGGGAGGCAACACCAGGGACATGGGTGGGGAACTGCCCCATCTCCTCCCACGGCCTCCCCTTCTCCATGGTCCTGACAGCTTCTCCACCCTTGGCAGGCCTAGCAGGCTTCCCATCTGAGGCCACAGGCCCTAGGATTCCCCCGCCCCCAGAGCCACCACCTTTGTCTAGACCCGAGTGGCGCAGGGCCCTCAGCTCTGGCACCACTAGGGTCTTGGCCCCCTTTTCCTTCGTACTTCCTCCTTTGTCTACCTTCTTGCCTCTCCTAAAGCACTGGCAATAAAGTAGTGCCCTGGTATGTCTGTGATGTTTGCCTCCCACCCCACTTCTGTTCCAAACAGATGCAGGTCCCACTTAAGTAATAACGTATTACATGTGCAATGATAAAGGCTGGGTACCAGAGAGCTGTGGGCAGACAGGAAGGTTGAGGCAGGAGCCCAAGCCTCATTGGCAAGGCCTGAGCTGGGGCAGGAGGAGGAGGCTGGGAGGGGGGTTGTGCACAACAGTTCCCCACCGCCTGCCTTTGGTGCATATGTGTGTGTTTGTACAGGAGGGCTGTGTTGAGAAGGAATCAGATTGTAAGAGGCCTAAAAAAGCTAAAAAGTCTAGACTTTACCCTACAGGCAATGCGGGACGATTGAAGAGTTTTGAGTGGAGTAGTAACGTGATCAGCGATGCTCCTCGGGAAGATGGCCCTGGCGGCAATGTCGGTTGAGGAAATGGAGGAAGGGGAGCCTGGAGGAAATGGAGGGAAACAAGGTAGGAGGTAGGTGGTAAGAAATGCAAGAGCGACAGGACAGAGGGGGATGGGAAGGGGTGGGGAAGGGATTAAAGATGCAGACTCTCCAGGAGGAAGTGACCAGCGCCTAGGCTATGGGCTATTCAAAGGGAAGGATTCAAGGTAATGGCCAGCGTTAGGGTTTGGCAACTGGGTGGATGGTGCTGCCATTCACTCGGAGAGAGGATAGGGGAGGACGAATAACTTTGGGGGGGAGATCACAAATTCAACTTTAGACAAGCTCTGAAGTTCCTCTGGGCCAGCTGGGTGAAGATCAGGGTTAGGTAGAGAGACCTGGATGTCACCAGAATACAGGTGAGTAACAGATGAAGCCCTAGAAGTGACACCCAGGGACAGCAAGAGGAAAGGGCCACGGACAGTGCCCTGGGGAACACCAGGATTTAAGGGAGGTGCGTAAGTGAGGCTTGGAGGTGTCAGCGCGGGGCACTCAGGCCGTGGAACACAAGCCCCCGCACCCCCCACCCCGCCCCAGGCTGCATACAGAAGACCCAGTGCAAGGTTTAGGTATAACACTTAAAAACATCATTTAAGTGGGAATGTAAATTGATACAGCCACTATGGAGAACAGTATGGAGGTTCCTTAAAAAACTACAAATACAACTACCATATGACCCAGCAATCCCACTCCTGGGCATGTACCCTGAGAAAACCATAGTTCCAAAAGATACATGCACCCCAATGTTCAGTGCAGCACTATTTACAATAGCCAGGACTTGGAAGCAACCTAAGTGTCCATCAACAGAGGAATGGATAAAGAAGCTGTGGCACATATACACAGTGGAATATTACTCAGACATAAAAAGGAACGAAACTGGGTCATTTGTAGAGACGTGGATGGACCTAGAGACTGTCATACAGAGTGAAGTAAGTCAGAAAGAGAAAAACAAAAATCGTATATTAACGCATATATGTGGAATCTAGAAAAATGATACAGATGAACCTATTTGCAAAGCAGAAACAGAGACGCAGACATAGAGAACAAATGTATGGACACAGACGGGGGCTGGGATGAATTGGGAGATTGTGATTGACATATATACACTACTATGCATAAAATAGACAACTGAGAACCTCCTGTAGAGCACAGGGAACCCTACTCAGTGCTCTGTGGTGACTTAAATGGGAAGGAAATCCAAAAAAGAGGGGATATATGTATACGTACAGCTGATTCACTTTGCTGTACAGTAGAAACTAACACAACATTGTAAAGCAACTATACTCCGATTAAAAAAAATCATTTAAAATCACTTGCTTTAATATACAGAAACACATGAGACACAAAGAAAGCCAAGGAAGCTCTCAGTCCGAGTTGGTAGTGTAGGGGCAGTTGAAGAAAACGAGCCTTTCCAGTCTCCCAGGGAAAGAAGGGGTGAGAGGACACAGAATATCACTAGGCCCCTGGTGAGTCCCAGTGCTGGGGCCGTGCATGCCCTAGTTCTCTACCAAAGGAAAGTGCTGATTTTCCTTGTCGTGGCCCTGGCCTTGCTCCCATGCTCGTCCTCCAGTTTTCAGAAGTCGTCCAGTTCCCAGAACGGCCCCTTCCTTTAGTTCCCTAACATTTTCACTCAGGGGAGAAGGCCGCTTTCCCTGCAAAAGGCAGTGGGCAAGGTGAGGGAGGGCGGGAGGTTGTTCAGGGGAGAGAAGATCGGGGAAGAGGGCTCCCATCTTTACGTTGGATTTCCTAGTAATAGCTTTCACCCTTTCTCCCTTTACCTGTCGTGGTGTCAGAGTCCCAGGGTAGTTGTCATCCTGCAGGATGGTGAGAGGAGATCTCCCTAGCACCTTGCTATTTGCTTTCCATCTGCTGCACTTAGAACCTAGAGTCGGTAAGGAGTTAAAACAAGGAGCCAAGATTAGGGGTTTACAGTTTATTTCTCCTCCATCCATTCATGGACATTATCCCAGAGTGTTCTCCCAATTTCTCTACCCCATACCTTGCCCTTAGATTCTGTACCTGAAGACCAAGGAGTCTCGGGGTCTCTCAAGGGCTTGTCTGAGTCCTGGCTGGCCATAGCGGTTTCTGAGGCATGTCCTATTTCCTCCTTGGAAAACACCTGCCTGGAGGGGAGCTCAGTCTGGCTCCAAGGTGACATCTGATCCTCAAGGGAAAATCGGGTGCCCAGAGGCAAGTCCAGTGGAGAAGATGAAGGTGTCTCTAGGGGCAGAACAGGCTCTGGGGGAAGATTTAATGTGGGGTCTTCGGTCTCAAATACATCACTCAGCTGTTTCACCAGTGGGCTTGGGGGCTCTATGGGGGGGAGAAGTGAGGTGAGATAGTGACCCTCTGTTACAAAGCATTCAGCAAGGAGGACAAGATACATGAGCCTTAGGAGTCACGCCCTGGTGGGTGAGGGACTGGGAAGAGAGAAGTTGGTGAGAGGGAGCAAAGTGTTGAGAAAAGAGTGACATGGGGGCTTCCGTGGTGGCGCAGTGGTTGAGAGTCCGCCTGCCGATGCAGGGGACACGGGTTCGTGCCCCGGTCCGGGAGGATCCCACATGCCGCGGAGCGGCTGGGCCCGTGAGCCATGGCCGCTGAGCCTGCGCGTCCGGAGCCTGTGCTCCGCAACGGGAGAGGCCACGACAGCGAGAGGCCCGCGTACCGCAAAAAAAAAAAAAAAAAGAGTGACATGGGTTCAAAGCAGGAGGATGGAGGCCCCTTCTGATAATGCTGTCACCCAAGGATGCCAGGTGACAGCGTTACCAGAATTCCCTGGGCCCAACACTTACCTCCGCTGGTCTTCATAGGTGTCCGTGCAATGCCAAGGGAAGGAGAGCGGGGATCTGAGTCCTGGGACTGCTTAGGGCCCTCCAGCTGCTCCCCTGCTGGCAGGTTTGGCTGAGGAGAGCTCTCTACCTGTCAGGACCAAAGGCTAGAACAAGTCTGGGCCCTCACTCTTCCCCGCCAGGTCTCTAGCCTCAGGTCCACACTCCAGACGAGAATTGCCAAGGCCCTCAGACACTCAGCCTACTTCACCGGGATTGAGAATGTGGAAAATAAGGCGGGTGGTGGTGGCGGGGAGTGAGCTCTCTCAGAATCAGGTTAGGCAGAGGCCCCCAAATTCAGACAGTTTCGCTGCCTCCCCCACCCCGATCCTGGGTACCTGGATGGGAGTGCGCAGGATGCCGGCGCTGGGTGAACGGGGGTCCGCCACTCGAGCCAGAAGCTTGTTGTGAGGCGGAGGCCGCGCTGGAGTGACTGGGACGCTCTTGGCTGAGCCCATCTCAACCAGGAGAAATAGGATGGGGCAGGGCCCGGCCCGGGCGAGGAAGGGATTCCTGTGAGAAGTGACTCAGGTCTCAGTCCTTACCGCGACCACGTCCGCCCTCTGCCTCCAGACCACCCGAACTTCCCCAGTTCCCCGCTGAGGAAGCGCCTGGCCGCCGGGCCAGAGGTCTCAGAGGGGATGATGACTGATACAGACAACAAGGCAGCTCCTTCTGGGCCTCCGGGGCCCTCTAACTTATTCACTAATTTATTCAAATCACTTACCGGGCCCCAGTTCCAGCTTTGGATGCAAAACAGCTCGATCCTCAACTCCCGAAGCTAAGTTTCAAACTTCCCGCCACGCCCCTGGCTTGACCCTATTGGCTGAGTCGACCCTGGTTCCTATAGGTCCGCTATGTGAGACCCGCCTCCAGTGCAGGAAGCCATTGGGCTGGGAGGACGTCTATCATGGGGACCGTGGGGCCAATGGACGACGGCTTGACTTGCCAGGGGTGACGCCTCCTCGATAGAGGGACTTTTGTTCAGTATAGGGCTGCGAGCTGTCTGTCGTAAGACTTTGCAGAATGCCAGTTTTCGCTTTTGAGACCTTCAGTTTCGAAATCAAATGATTTTATTAAAAATAGAATCATGAATTATTATGTACATATCCAGCTGGAGATGGAGTTATGAAGATTTTTCTGAGGCCAAAGAGATCGTAATCTTTATTGGTCGACGGAGTTAGCAATCACTCGACACTAACTCTCAAACCCCGCCTCACTGGACAGCCCCTTTTCAAATATCAATACTACAACTGCCCTTCTATTTTCCCATTGGACAGGTCCCCAGGAAAGTTTCTGGGATTGACCGGTTTAAGCCACCGTCAGTTTCTGCTCTTCAATAGACAGCACACTAATGGATTGTAGGGTACCGGAGTCCCAGCAGCCAAAACTCCGGGACCCATCTCACTGCTCTACGTGCGCTCTAACCTGGAGGAGTGGGATTGGCTCTTCCGAGCATCGATTGCATTAGAAGCGCTTTTCATTGGCGATAGGCAAGAGCCGGGCAGAGGGCGGAGCACTAGCGGGCAGGCTCCGTCCAACTGCCATTCTCGCCCGTCTTTCCTTCAGCGCGTGCGCCTAACGAGTGGCGCTCATTGGACTAAAGGGCAGGGGGTGGGGGACTAGAAGCGGTGGGAGCCGCTGTGTGTCGAGGAGCTGCTGCCGGTGTCATGGCGGAGCTGAGTGAGGAGGCGCTGCTGTCAGTATTACCGACTATCCGGGTCCCCAAGGCTGGAGACCGGGTCCACAAAGACGAGTGCGCCTTCTCCTTCGACACACCGGTAAGCCCATTCCCCACGGCCGCAGCGAGCACGACTTCCTTCCATCGCCCTGGTCATTCCGCCGGGGCCTGCAAGTCTTGGGCCACCGCCTCCCTGCGGTGCACCATGGGACTTGTAGTCTCCCACGCTACCCCCGCCGTTGCTTCGAATTCTCGGGAGCTGTCATGTGACTACCGCCCCCGGAAGCCACCGCGCCCGCCTCACCCGCACCCGGTCTCGTGGAGCACTGTGGGGATTGTAGTCGCTCACTCCCTTCGTTACCGTTTTAAGCCAGAGGCGCAACCCGGTTGCCAGACTACATCTCCCATGTGGACCCCTGCGAAAGCCTGGGAGTTGGCCTTGCCTATCGCGCATAGCTCTCCGGGTTTTGTAGTCTCGTGTGGGAGGGATGGTGCAACCCCCCACACACAGTTCTGGGCCCGGGTTGGGGTAGGAGGGTGGGGACTGCAGTTCCCAGGCGACTAGTAGTCTGGAAGTGGCCTTGAAGAAACCCGGTTCTGAAAAAGGCAGAGTTAGAGAGCCTCCACCCATGGTTAATATGGACAGGGGCCGGGGAGGTGGGGTCATTGGTGGTAGGGAGAGGAGGAAAGAGGAGAGGAAAGCCCTGGTCGTTTCTCCTTTGAGGTGAATTATGGCCGCAGCCCTCTCTCTTTCTCCCGCCCATCACAGAGAGCAGAGGGAACCCTTTTGAAAGTATTCCCAGAGAGGTGGTTTCTTTCGTGTTGGGTACTGAGGCCCCTTTCCCATCCCGCTCCCACTCTTGACTAGTTAGGCAAAGCCGCCACCCACACCGTGCTTCACGTTTTGCAGGCTCCACCCGGTACCTCCCTCCCTTCCTGCAGTTCTGCCTTCCTGTGACACCCTCAGGCAGACACAAGCCTCCAGCTAGGCCAGAGCCTGAACTGAGAGGGCAGCAGCCTGGCTGGGATCCGCCCCCCTCACCACCCCTCCCTCAAGCCGCTGCTGGGCCCTGCCCAGGGTGTTCAGCCAGACCAGCTCATGGCCGGGAGAACTGCAAGTCAGAGTGGAAAGGCTTCATTAATGCATCGCCAGTGCTGAGGATAGCAGCGTGATCTGAGGCCCAGTTCAGGATCATCACTGTGATTTGTAGGTTGCTTGGTTTGCTAGGCTTTGATCTGGGCCCCAGACAATGTGCTGCTTCTCTGAAGTCTGGCTTTGGCAGAGCTAAAAGAGGACGGCTGCTCAGAACAGAGCTCCAGGGTTCCCAATCTTTGGTGGAGTCAGCGTCTTCTCTTTGCAACATAGGAGTTTAATCACTGCAGAGCTCCCACAGGCCTCCCAGTTTTATCAAGTGCATGCATTGGTGAAGCACTGTCTTTCTCAGGAGGGAAAGGTTTTTTCCTTAATTATCAACAGATGGTAGAAGTCTCCCTTCTTTCAATTACCTACAGTGTCTCCTTCACTACACTCCTGTCCCTCTCCTTAGTAATGGTTTGAACAATCCAAAAGGGGTTTTTGTAATCTCATTACACTTTCCTTCTCTCACCCCAAGTCAGGAGATCTCCATTGGTTGGCTTTGCTAACCAACTTCTGGCATATTTGATTATCTTCAAATTGGGTTCATGGTAGAAAGAGCTTATATGACCTCCGTGATGAGAAATGCTCTATTTGTTCATGAACGTTATAACCCACACTGTTCTAGGGAGTGGTACAGAGCAATCTATGGGACTGAGAACTGCGGTGCGGTGCCCTATTTTTTTTTTTTTTTTTTTTTGCGGTACGCAGGCCTCTCACTGTTGTGGCCTCTCCCGTTGCGGAGCACAGGCTCCGGACGCGCAGGCTCAGCGGCCATGGCTCATGGGCCCAGCCGCTCCGCAGCATGTGGGATCTTCCCGGACCGGGGCACGAACCCGTGTCCCCTGCATCGGCAGGTGGACTCTCAACCACTGCGCCACCAGGGAAGCCCCCGGTGCCCTATTTTTAACTCACAGCAGAGAATTTTTCAAGGCCACTGAGGCTTTAATTCCAGGAAGAAGATGCCTGTTGTTGCTTGGATCTGAGGGAAGACTCTTGTCCAGTTTCCTCCTTCTCCATCGCTCTCTTCACAAGGGCACGGGTGGACTTGCTCAGTTTGGGGAAAGCCCATCTTCCCTCCTCAGCTGTGATTTACAGTGGACACTTGTCTTTCCCTGTTTTCTTCCTGGGTCATATGTGTTCTTGTCTCAGAAGGTGTTGATAGATGGTTCTAGAAAGAGGATGGCTTTGAGGTTGGAGGTTGATGGGACTTCAGTGGGGATTTGGTTATTGGGCGGGGGCGGGAAGGGCGAAGCATCAGGGCGGTGACTGGAGAATGCTGGACTTCATGTCCTTGCCAGACTGGGTCCCAGTTCAGCTGTGAGCCCCAAGCAAGGCATTGTTCCCCTGGAGCCAGACCTCAGCAGGCAAGGAAGGAGGAGACCAGTGTAGACCAGGAATCGACTGCCTAGTAGAGTGAGGGAAGGGAAAGATCTGGCCTTGCTGGCAAGCTCGGGCTTAGGTGTCTTGTTCAGGTGCTGGCATCTGTGCTTCTCCGGTCTGGAAGGTTTGCTGAATCTTGGACGTCGGGTGGGGTTGGTCATGGTGTCCCTAGATTAGGTTCAGTGTCTGACATGGAGGTCTTTCCAAGTCTATGGTAGTTGATCCCCATTCACTCTGCGGATCTCTGGGCTCCAGGAAAGAGGTAAAGGGAGTTCTCTGCAGTATACCAGAGGGCTCCCAAGAAGAAGCAAGAAGGAAGAGGAATGGTGACTGATAGGTGTTGCTCAGCCCCCGTGTCCTTGTGGGTCGTTATCAAAGTTACAGGAGGATGGGGAGACTCTTAGCCAGGTGCCAGGTCCTAAAGGGCTAAGTGACTCGCCAAAAGCCAAACGGTGTTTGAGGACAGATCTTTCTTCCGGAAACCAGCAGTTTCTGACTCCAGGCCTTGGTCTCCCCTGGCCAGGCTTCATCCTGCCTGTGTTCCCTCCCCTGCCTCTTGTCCTGCAGGAGTCTGAGGGTGGCCTCTACATCTGCATGAACACATTCCTGGGTTTTGGGAAACAGTATGTGGAGAGACATTTCAACAAGACCGGACAGCGAGTCTACCTGCACCTCCGGCGGACCCGGCGCCCGGTAGGCAAGGCCTGAGGACATTCGGGCACATCCCACTGGGCCCCCGTATTGAATCTGTCTGTTCCATCCTGACCTCCCGCAGGCCTCAGTTTCCCCCTCACCTATTTCTGTCGGTGTCATTAAAACCCAGCACGTGTGTTTTTTAGCTCCTTTCTCTTCCGAGATTAGCCCACTCCATCCTCCTCATTTGTACCTTCCTTGGTGCTCATGGCTGACGCTGCCCTTCCTGCCTCGTTGCAGAAAGAGGAAGACACAACTGCAGGCACTGGAGACCCTCCCCGCAAGAAGCCCACCCGTCTGGCTATTGGTGAGCATCACGGCCGTCCTGTTCTCCTCCCTGAGCTAGCCATTCCTGCTCTCAGAGGTACTAGGAAAGCCCCCGAAGGATGGGCCTGATCCGTGGCCCTGAAGCCCTGGAGGGGACAAGGTGAAGTGCTGTCTCAGAGAAGGGGTGTTGACCTGTGGTGGTGGTCCTACCCCCGCTCTTCTTCCCTGTCTTACCAGGTGTCGAAGGCGGGTTTGAGCTCAACGAGGAGAAGTATGAATACGAAGAGGATGTAAAAATCGTCATTTTGCCGGATTACCTGGAGATAGCCCGGGATGGGTTGGGGGGACTGCCTGACATTGTCAGAGATCGGGTATGAATACCTTCCTGCCCTACCGAAGATTCTAGGGCAGGCGGGGCCAGAGCAGTGATGTCGTGGGCAAGGCCTGAGAAAGCTGAAGACCACGGGGCTAGAGGGGCACGTGGGGCTGTGGGCTGGGTCCTGTCTCTCACCCTCTGCTTCCCCCAGGTGACCAGTGCGGTGGAGGCCCTGTTGTCGGCTGACTCAGCCTCCCGCAAGCAGGAGGTGCAGGCCTGGGATGGGGAAGTACGGCAGGTGTCTAAGCATGCCTTCGACGTCAAGCAGCTGGACAGCCCTGCTCGAGTCCCTCCCTGGTGAGGCCCGGCCCCTCCACCTCGGGGTGCAGCCCCCAGAGCTGGGGCCAAGAGGCCACCCTCCTGGGGGTCTGCTGGGAGAGAGGGTCGGGAGCAGGCTAAGGAGGGAGACCTGGGGGAGCTGAGCTAAGTGAGGGCACCTCCAGAGGAGAGGAGAAGAGAGAGGTCTTGGACCAGCGGGGGACCCACCTCTTCCATAAACCCCTGACCCATATTTCGGCTAATTTTCTTCTCCCGGGATTAGTGGCTGGAAGTGTTCCAAGTGCGACATGAGGGAGAACCTGTGGCTCAACCTGACCGATGGCTCCATCCTCTGTGGCCGGCGCTACTTCGACGGCAGCGGGGGCAACAACCATGCCGTGGAGCACTACAGGGAGACGGGCTACCCGCTAGCCGTCAAGCTGGGCACCATCACACCTGACGGAGCTGGTACTACCCCCCCCCCCCCCCCCCCCCCACCGCTGACCGCCTCCACGCGGAAATCGCTGGGTCTTAACCCTTAACTCATCTCACGTGACACGAACAAGATGCCAGTTTGTTCTCTTGATAAACGATGAAAATATTGCAGTAAAACTGAATTTTCAGTTAACCCCCAAATCTCAGTCCCCTTCCTGGGGGTCACCATCGTTGTCTCTTAGTGAGTATTCTTTCAAACCCATCTCACTCTAGAACCTTACCTGTAGGGTGGAGGCACAATGAATTCCAACCCTTGTCCTGTTTCACCCCATCGTCCCAGACAGCCAGTCCCAGAAGGGCTTACGGCCTCACCGATGCTCGAGGGAGCCAAGAGCGTTACCCTCACGGCTCGTCCTTCTGGCCCACCGAGGCTTCTCAGGGCAGGGGGTGGGGTTGGTGGTCAGGCTGGGCCTGAGCCGCCCCCTCTGACACTGCTGCTGCCTCCTATGCTAGATGTGTACTCATATGACGAGGACGATATGGTCCTGGACCCCAACCTGGCCGAGCACCTGTCCCACTTCGGTATCGACATGCTGAAAATGCAGAAGGTGAGGCCCCTTCAGCTTCTAGAATCGTTTCATCATTCTCTGACTACTCCTGAGCCCCTACTCTGTGCTGCTCACTGCACATGAGACGGGGTGGTCCTCGCTCTCATAGGCTTATATTCCGGATGAGAGGCAGGCATTGATCAGATGCTCACGCAGATACGGGAGTAACTGCAGACTGTGGAGGGTGTGCAGGAGTTTCCAGGGGGCCGCCTAGTCCAGGGGATGGAGGAAATGGCCCTGAGGAAGTGATGCTTGGGTGATCTGAGGGTGAGAAGGGGTGGCTTCAGCACGGATGAACGCTTTAGCTCGGGGGAGTTGAGTTCGTTTCATCCCCTCATTTGAGCAGAGGCCTGCTGCCTAACGGGCCCCTGGGACAGTTGTCTGTGGCCTTCCGGAACTTGCACTGGAGGATACCCAATGGGCCTCCCGTGTCAGAGCCCGTAATTCAGCACATTCCAGGCTCCAGCTGGCTCTCGTCCTAGACCAAGCGAGAGAACGGAAAAGACGCAGGGCTGCGTTCCTTAGCCTGTCTGAGGTGCCCCTTCCCGTGCAGACGGACAAGACGATGACGGAGTTGGAGATAGACATGAACCAGCGCATCGGCGAATGGGAGCTGATCCAGGAGTCGGGGGTGCCGCTCAAGCCCCTGTTCGGGCCCGGCTACACAGGCATCCGCAACTTGGGCAACAGCTGCTACCTCAACTCGGTGGTCCAGGTGCTCTTCAGCATCCCCGACTTCCAGAGGAAGTGAGTGCTGCCCTCTCCCCCAGGCCGGCCCCTGGGCTCTGCGCCCCTGACGCCCGCTCCTCCCCTGGCGGCTGGCCTCCAGGCACCCTCCTTTGGCTGCTCTCAGGACCTCTGTTCTAGCTCAGTCTTAGTTCCTGGTACACTGCGAGGGGAGCAGGTTCTAGGGCTGCATCACCATTAACCCGGCCACACACAAACCCACTGGTGGGGCCAGACGCCCAACCCCAGGGCCCCCCCGAGCCCTCCTGACTGACTCAAGGGCGAGCAGGTGGTCTTTATTTTAGGCCAGTGACATCAGGTGAGCACCTAGCAGATACATGGAGCATTTGGGGATAGGGGAGGGCTAGGGACGTGACGATAGAAGAAAGGCAGGTTCTCAGCATAAGTGAGTTTACTGTCTAATTGGGAAGGCCTGGTACACACATGAAAACTTAGAACACATTGACACGTTCTGTTCAAAAAATATGAACCGTATTTATCCTTCTCCTGGGCTGTCTTCTCCCTTCCCCCAACTCTCTGTCAGGGAGGAGGCTGGAGTGCCCTGCATGCCGACTGAGTTGGAAATGGGAGGGAGGGCAGGTTGCTGGAAAGAAGTGGACCCCAAGGGTCAACTGCGTGCCTCCCCGCTCTGGAGGGAACCTGTTCCCTGAGCTGGTAGATAATTAGTCCCTTCCCTTTTCCTCTGGGGCTGGGCCAAAGCCCCTCCAATGACCCTTCCCTTTGCTCTCAGATACGTGGATAAGCTGGAGAAGATCTTCCAGAACGCCCCGACAGACCCGACCCAGGACTTCAGCACCCAGGTGTATGTAGCCAGTCCTGTGCGCCTTCTTGCTCCTCCATGACCCCCTGGAGTGGACAGCAGTTCAGCCCCCGGCCAGCTAGAGGCAGTTTAGCCCCCGGCCAGCTAGAGGCTGTTTAACCCCCGGCCAGCTAGAGGCTCTCAGATGACTGCCTGCTGGGCACGCTGTCTGCCTTGAGTTGGGTTCCCATGGAATCTAAGGTTTTTCACATTTAAGAGAGTTGTCTAAGGGGGCTTTGAGCAGGGGTTGAGTTGGGGAGGATGAGGTGTAGATGGGTGTCAGACGGAAGCTGAGTGGTTCTCTTGGATGTCAACGCAGGGCCAAGCTGGGCCATGGCCTTCTCTCGGGAGAGTATTCCAAGCCAGCACCAGAGTCGAGCGACGGGGAACAGGTGCCGGAACAGAAGGTGAGTCTGGGCCTCCATCCCTTTCAGGCTCTGGAATTGTGGGCAAACTGAGATCCGGGAGGTGTCTAAAGAAGGCCACTTGGTGGCCTCTCGGGCCCCAGCTGAATCGCCGCCCTGGCTCTGCCTAGGACGTCCAAGATGGCATCGCCCCTCGGATGTTCAAGGCCCTCATTGGCAAGGGTCACCCCGAGTTCTCCACCAACCGGCAGCAGGATGCCCAAGAATTCTTCCTTCACCTTATCAACATGGTGGAGGTGAGGGCGCTCTTCACACACCTGCTGTCTGCCTGTGATTCAGGTCCCTCCCTTCTCCTTGCTGCCCATTCTTTCCTGTCAGCCCTAACCCACTCCCAGCCCTGGGACCCCACAGCCTTCGCTCCCTGAGCTTTCCCTGCGAGGAGCGGCTGCACCTGAGGAGCGCAGCAAAGGAGCGACCCTTACAGTCGCTGGGCTTGCAGCCTAACGAAGGATGCACCCAAAGAAAACGATAGGCGGTTGCTTAGCACTTAGAAAGTACAGACACTTCGCCACGCAGTTCCACCGTGCCCGGATGGGCCAGAACTGGCGGGGTTGATTAGGGAAGGCTTCTGCTCTGCTCTGGCATCCCTGCCCCTCTTCGTGGTCGTCTCTCTTCCACTCCCCTCTCTCCCTGACCCCCCAGTGACTCTTCTAGGCTCCCATCCCAGTGCCTGGCTGCCCAGACCTCCCCACCCTGCCTCTTCCCCATAGAGGAATTGCCGGAGCTCTGAAAATCCTAATGAAGTGTTCCGCTTCCTGGTGGAGGAAAAGATCAAGTGCCTGGCAACAGAGAAGGTGAAGTACACCCAGCGAGTGGACTACATCATGCAGCTGCCTGTGCCCATGGACGCGGCCCTGAACAAAGGTGGGCACTCTGCTCTCCCAGCGGGGCCTGGAGGCGGAGGCTGAGGCCTGGGAGCAGTGCTTGGGTGCCTTACAGAAGCAGAGCCCGTGGTCCGCCCTGCTCCGCAGCCAGAGGGCCGAGGCGGGGCTGTTGGGGGCAGGTGGGATTAACCTTGCCTGCAGCTGGTCAGCAGAGCTGTGTTGAGAAAGAGGCAAGATCACAGACGGACGTGTGTCCGGTAGGTTTGGAGAGGTGGAGGAGCTGAGGTTGTCGTGGACGCAGCGCCAGTAGGGAGAGGCTCAGGGGGGAAAGAGGCAGCCCCCTCTGAAGGACCCACCCACTGATTCTGTCACCAGAGGAGCTCCTGGAGTATGAGGAGAAGAAGCGGCAAGCCGAAGAGGAGAAGCTGCCACTGCCAGAACTTGTTCGGGCCCAGGTGCCCTTCAGTTCCTGCCTGGAGGCCTATGGGGCCCCCGAGCAGGTAGATGACTTCTGGAGCACGGCCCTGCAGGCCAAATCAGTAGCCGTAAAGTAAGTCCTGTGGGTCCGGGCCCGTGTCAGCGTAAACCCAAAGATGCTGTCAGCCTTTTTTTTGCATTCTCGAGTCCCTTTGTGGTCAGAATCTCAGACTTGTGTCAGTTGAGGCTGGTGCCCCGGTCCAGGAGGCCCCAGCAGGAGGGGACTCGGATAATTGCGACACGCTACCTTGACCTGCCCCTACCAGTCCCTCGTCTCTCTTGGGATGGAATCAGTTTCCAGGGCAGCCTCTCTCCGCTCACTTCCCCGATCCCGGCAAAGCACAGGCACTCAGTGACAGTCGTGGACAGAATTGAAACTTCCAGTATATGATCTTACTCTTTGCTAACCCATCATTGGGCATGAACTTGAGATGTGAAAGAGTCTCTGGTTGCCGGGATTTCAGCCATGAAATCCATGCCCGTGAGACGCCCCCCGCCCCCCCCCTCACTTCCCCGGCTTCTGCTTCTCCGTGGCTACAGATGCTCTTCATGCCTGACCAGGGCAAGAAAAGAATATGGAGTGTCTTCTGGGCTGTTAGGGCTTCTATCCATGACAGGCTGAACCCGGGGTGGGGCTTTCAGGAGAGGTTCTCTGGGTACCAGGACATTCTCTCTTCCCTAGGACCACGCGATTTGCCTCATTCCCTGACTACCTGGTCATCCAGATCAAGAAGTTCACCTTCGGCTTAGACTGGGTGCCCAAGAAACTGGGTATGGTGGCTGGGACGAGCGAGGGAGGCTAAGCAGAAAGTGCTAGAAAAAGAAGGGGCCTTAACACGTAAACTAATGCTTCTCCAACTTCCCTCCGAAAGGGGAAACATTACCTTAGATGTTTCAAAATGTGTCTAGTTTGAAAAGCGCTGACTAAAAATATTAAGACTTCTTTGATTTTTTACTTTTTTCCCTACATTTTTTAATTGAAGTGTAGTGGATTTACAACGTTGTGTTAATTACTGCTGTACAGCGAGGTGATTCAGTTATATACACACATGCCTTTGTTTTCAGACTCTTTTCCATTATGGTTTATCGTAAGATATTGAATACAGCTTGCTGTGCTGTACGGTAGGATCTTGTTGTTGAACACTTCTTCGATTTTATAGTTATGACCTAAAAGTGAAAGTCATCTTCATAGTTTTATGTAATTGGTAAGATGCTTTCATTTTGATAATCTTGAAACGGTTTTTCACGGGCCTTACAGGCCCCTGATGACTTTGCGAACTGCAGAATTAACTTCATTTCCTAGATAAGTCGAGCCCCACGGAAGTCTAGAATCATTCTGCGGCGCATTTGGAGGCCCCTTCCTGGCTCGCGGCTCGTTGGTGGTAGATCCAGGACTGGAATCCTGGTCTCCTGAACCCTGGCCCGTGATGATTTTTATTACACTGAGAACCCTGCAATGGGTCCTGCTCTGAGCAGCATCTTACTACAGAGCAGGATGGGGGCAGGGGCTTGAGATCCCTGGAGTGCTTATACCCAGAGGGCCTCGGGGAGCTGCTGAGGGGACCTCTGTCCTGCTGTTCCACTTGCAGATGTATCCATCGAGATGCCAGAGGAGCTAGACATCTCCCAGCTGAGGGGCACAGGGCTGCAGCCTGGAGAGGAGGAGCTGCCCGACATTGCCCCACCCCTGGTCACTCCGGATGAGCCCAAAGGTAGCCTTGGTTTCTATGGCAACGAAGACGAAGACTCCTTCTGCTCCCCTCACTTCTCCTCTCCGACATGTTAGTGACTCTTCTTCCTGCCTGTCTCTTTCCCTTGCTGATGGGGGTCTTCTCTGCCTGCCTCCCCTTGTCCCTGTCCATTGTGTTTCTCCTGTCCTCCTTTTCAAATTTCCTCTGCCCTCTTGATGGACGTGAGGACCAATAGAGCACCCCCAGCCACATCCTCTGTGTGGCTGGCTAATGGCCTCTGCCCTCGTTCACCTCGAGTTGGGTAGGGGGCGGGGGCAGGTTATCATACTCCAGAAACAGCCGTTCTGAGAGAATGGGCAAGGAAGGGGCTCCCCGGGGGACCTCTAGCCTCAGTTCTGTACCTTGAGGATACTGCTGGCCACACGTGATGTCGTTTTGTCATTTTAGTTCTGGAATAAGGTGCCAGGCCATGGAGGAAAAACACATGGAACGGGTGGCTGGAAGAGGGCTGCGGGTGGACTGTGGGAGCGAGGAGGGGCAGGGAGTGGCCCAAGGAGTCAGGCCCCTGTGCCCACGCGTCTCCGCCAACAGCGCCCATGTTGGATGAATCGGTCATCATCCAGCTGGTGGAGATGGGCTTCCCGATGGACGCCTGCCGCAAAGCTGTCTACTACACGGGCAACAGCGGGGCCGAGGCCGCCATGAACTGGGTCATGTCGCACATGGATGATCCAGGTAAGGGGAGCTGGGGGGTGGTGAGCAGGCAGGGCCAGCACCCTCCCGCAAACACTTCAACCCCTTCACATCCGCAGATTTTGCAAACCCCCTTATCCTGCCTGGCTCCAGTGGGCCCGGCTCCACAAGCGCAGCAGCTGACCCCCCGCCAGAGGACTGTGTGACCACCATCGTCTCCATGGGCTTCTCCCGGGACCAGGCCCTGAAAGCCCTGCGGGCCACGGTATGGCGCCCCCAGATGAGGGCGGGACCTGTGGGAAGAAGCGGGTGGGAGCGAGGTTCCATCCCTCGTGAGCAAGACCGAGGATGACCTGTGTGGTACGGCCAGTCTGGGGCTCTGCCCTTTAGTGGCTGTGATAAGGGAGCAGAGGCCTTCACTGGGGGCTTTCTTGACCCTGACTTTGCTAAAAAATAAAAAGTAACGCTTCCCTCCTCTCCCAGAGTAATAGTTTAGAACGGGCTGTGGACTGGATCTTCAGTCACATAGACGACCTGGACGCGGAAGCTGCCATGGACATCTCCGAGGGCCGCTCAGCTGCCGACTCCATTTCCGAGTCCATACCGGTGGGACCTAAAGTCCGGGACGGTCCTGGAAGTGAGTGTCCCGGGGAAACAGGACGGGCGGGGGCTGATCCACACTCCCTGAAATCCCGTCCTGGGTGTGAGCTGCTGGATGCATCCGCCCTCACTGTCTCCTCCCCTCCCCCTCCCTCCCTAGAGTATCAGCTCTTCGCCTTCATTAGTCACATGGGCACCTCAACCATGTGTGGTCACTACGTATGCCACGTCAAGAAGGAAGGCAGGTGAGGGGACAGCACGTGCCTTTTGAATGGGACAGTGTTTCTGGGGATGGGGAGGGGCATCCTGGAAGTCCTAGAATATTTGTGAGGGACAATAAGGCATTGCCTGGTGGTGGCGCAAATTCACCAGAAATTGGCAGAAAGCCTGACGGCAGAGATGGGCAAACCTAGGGCCCAAGGGCTGAATCCCGCCACTTGCTTTTATAAATAAAGTTTTTACAAGCATGGCCACACTTACTCGTTTATGTATTGCCTGTGGCTCTTTTCACGCTGCAACATGCAGGCTGAGTAGTTGTGTCAGACCGGATGGCCTGCAAAACCTGAAACATTTCCTGTCTGGCCCTTGACAGACAAAGCTTGCTGATCCCTACCTAAAAGGAATGGGTGCAGGTGGCTGTAAAGATACCACAGGGTTTGAAGACACCGAGTAGAGTAGGAATGACCCTGTGAGATTAGGACGTTCCCTTGAGACAGGTGGCAGCTGGACTGTAGGTTTGGGGACCGAGGCAGAGAATGTTGGGGCGAGCCTTTGCCCCAGAGTCACCAGGGTCAATTCCAGGGGCCACGTCAGAGAGACTGAGTTGAGAATGCCCGGGTTGTTCATCCTTTTCCCCCACCCCCTTCCCCAGATGGGTGATCTACAATGACCAGAAAGTGTGTGCCTCTGAGAAGCCGCCCAAGGACCTGGGCTACATCTACTTCTACCAGAGAGTGGCCAGCTAAGAGCCTGCCCTGAGCCCTTACCACTGAGGGCGGGGGACAGACCACCCAGCATGAGGGTTGGGTGCCCCCCTGCTCTGTTACCCTTTTTCTTTTCGTCCCCGGCAGCAGGGAAGAAGCTAGTGGCCATGGGAGAATGGCCAAGCAAAGCGGGGGGCGCTCGGGAGACTTTGGGGACAGAGCAGGCAGGGGACAGGAGGGGCCGGCTGCCTGTCTGTGAGGAGACTGTAGCTTTCCTGCCCTTGACCCCATAGTGCTCTGCTTCTCTGTGATCCTGCCGGCCTGGCGTGGAGCGGGCTTGTTTGTGTGTGTGGTGTGGGTGTAGCTTTGTGCAGCCTCTTCCACAGGAGGGGGCTTCTGTGCCTCCCCTCCCCACTTTGTGTTTGCTCTCCGTGTGGTCAGGCAAGGAGGGACATAAGGGAAATGGGGACCCCCCTCACCCTCCTGCCTCAGTCTTTTCCCCACCCTGTCTCTCCCCTGTCCTCTGGAAAATGCCAAAATACAGGATGTGAATAAAAGTACAATGGTTCAATCGTGTCCTGTTTGATAACTTGGGGGAAACTGTTAACCCCCTGGGGTTAGCAGGAGGGCCAGTTTCTGAAAACTCCCGGCCCCAGCCCTTTGACCCTCGTGCCCCCTCGTAGGCAGTTCTGTGCTTTTTACCATTCTAGCGCTCTTGGGAGATTGGGGGGTGAGTGAGGTGAGCACTGGGGGAGTAGAGGAAAGCTGAGGGGTGCGGGCTGTCAGATGAAGAAAAGTGGAGTGGGGTGACACAGAGCACGGATGGGGTGAAGAGTCCTTCCTTCCAGCCATCACAGGAGAGGGGGCCCAAATGGGTACCTCCCAAATGTCCCCAGTGGCTAGGGAGCCCTGGGCCCCAGGCCCTGCAGTCTCTTGTCAGGCCTTGGCCCGCTGGAGTAAAAAGTGGGGTACTCCATGGACTTCCCTGGTGGTGCAGTGGTTAAGAATCTGCCAATGCAGGGGACACGGGTTCGAGCCCTGGTCCGGGAAGATCCCACATGCCGCGGAGCAACTAAGCCCGTGTGCCACAACTACTACTGAGCCTGCGCTCTAGAGTACGCAAGCCACAACTACTGAACCCCGTGCTCCACAACAAGAGAAGCCACTGCAACGAGAAGACCACGCACCGCAACGAAGAGTAGCCCCCGCTCATCGCAGCTAGAGAAAGCCCGCGCGAAGCAGTGAAGACCCAACGCAGCCATAAATAAATAAATATATAATAAAATAAAGTTTTTTTAAAAAGTGGGGTACTCCTGAGGTCAGGGCAGACCTCTGAACTGCCTCTTTCTTAGCTGCACCGTCTCCACCCAACGTGGGCCGTCCCTCCGCCTCTGAACCCTGTTACTTGCCCAGTTTCTGTTGGGCTGGGCTCGCCCTGCTAGGTCAAAGGTGCCTGCTCAGCAGTCAGGGATGTGGCCGCTCCGATGGGGGAAGGGGGTTCATTTTCCCAGAGTTGGGAGAGATGCCCCTCAGGGCTCTGAGGCCAAGCCTGGGAGTGGAGTGGCCGGGCCTGCAGCTAGCTCCCCCCTCGGGATCCCTCTGGCCCTCTGGGGGGCTGCAGCCGTGAAGCGGGGGCTCCTGTGAGTGCCTGCCGGGCGCACAGTTCTCGCCTTCTCCCCAAAGTCTGGCAACTGCGGCTGAAGCGACTGTGAGCCCCCGACAGCCCAGGAACGTTGCTACAAGAATGGTGATAACGTCAGAACCTCGCAACGCGGGCGGCGGGCGGGGCCGGGGGCAGGGCCTACGCGGGCGGAGGGCGGGGCCTGAGGCAGGGCTTCCTCGGGCCGGGCCAGTCATGGCAGAGGACGCGGTGGGGGCGGAGTTCTGCCTCTCCGCGCTCTATATAAGCGGCCAGTGGCAGCGGCTGCGCGCTGCTTGTGACCTTCAGTGTGCCGGATTCACCGCAATGGCGCCCTCCAGGAAGTTCTTCGTGGGGGGGAACTGGAAGATGAACGGGCGGAAGAACAATCTGGGGGAGCTCATCAACACTCTGAACGCGGCCAAGGTGCCGGCCGACACCGGTGAGCCTTGGCCAGGGAGGGCCGGGGTGGGAGGGCCGGCGTGGCGGCGCCCTCTCCAGAGTGCTCTTAGCTGGTGTCCGCGTGGTCGTGCACGGCTGGGGACCAGGGCTGTCGGGGTCCGGGCCTTGGCCCCGCGGCCCCAGGACCCGGGGTGTGTTGACGCGGAAAGGCGGGGCCGCATCTCACGGTGCCCTCCGGCTGTGGGTCGTCGGGAGGATGGTTGCCCCGGGGCGCGGACGGGGGCTGCACCCGCCGAGAGCGGGGGATGGAAGCGGAGCCCAGCCCCTGCGGGCGATCGGGAGAGGCCGGCGGCAGCCCGGTGTGTGTGGTAGGAGGCTGAGTACGGGCTTAAGCTGCCCCCTAGGCGCGGGCTTCGTGCGCTGCCGCACGTAGCCCGAGACTCCTCCCCGCGCCTTGCCTGGGCGGCCGAGTGGCTTTGGCCTCCTGAGCTACCGCTCTGACCCTTTCCCCTCGGCGACCTGCATGACTCCTGCCTTACGCGGAAGGGGCTGAGCCATTTGGGAGTGAAGAGCGATCCTACCGCTTTCTCCAGCCTGGAAACGGGAAAGCGCAAGGCCTCTATGAGCCAGTCGACTCGCTGCCACCCTCGGCAGAGTGCAGTCCTCAGCCCTTCCCCTCCCACGCACCTAAGGCACAGAACCCCGGGTCTTATCAAGAGGCATCCCCTTCTGGTTTATTACCCCCAAAGACGCCAGTACAAACCCCAGGAGTTGGCCGCTTCTGCTTTTGCTAAAAACCCTTGCCTGGCCCGGTTCCGAAGGTGGGGATGGGCTATTTTAGAAGGGAGGCGGGGTCGGCCCTCAGAGAATGCTGAGTCTAGGAGGTGCCCAGGCCCAGAATAGCCTGGGGAAATCGGAGCCACAGCTGTTAAAAGAGCAGAGGGCAGGGCAAGGGCCATCGCCTCTCAGGGGTACCTGGAAGGCTCAAAGAGTTGGGTCCAGGCCCAGCCTGAGCTGCAGAGTGGACAGAGATTATCGTGCTGGTGTGAAAAAGGGCAAAAGCAGAACTAAGAAAGTGGTGAAGGCTAGGGGGCTCCCGAGCACTGGATGGGGTCTGGGGAATGAAGGCTTCCTGTGACCTCATCCCCTCTGTCACCGTCTTATCCTCAGAGGTGGTTTGCGCACCCCCCACCGCCTACATTGACTTCGCCCGGCAGAAGCTAGATCACAAGATTGCAGTGGCTGCGCAGAACTGCTACAAAGTGGCTAACGGGGCCTTTACGGGGGAGATCAGGTGACATGTGGGTGGGTGGTGGACGCAGCCCTCATTATTCTCATGAAGGGGAAAGCGACAGGGTGGGCTCCCTGCTGAACCGTGGCTTGTTCTCTTCCTTTAGCCCTGGCATGATCAAAGACTGTGGAGCCACGTGGGTGGTCCTGGGGCACTCGGAGAGAAGGCACGTCTTTGGGGAGTCAGATGAGGTTAGTAACCAGGAGAGGAGATAAGAGATGGCTTATCCCAAGACAGATGTCTCACCAAGTCTGTTCCTCAACAGCTGATTGGGCAGAAGGTGGCTCACGCCCTGGCAGAGGGACTTGGAGTAATCGCCTGCATTGGGGAGAAGCTAGATGAGAGGGAGGCTGGCATCACTGAGAAGGTCGTTTTCGAGCAAACCAAGGTCATCGCAGGTATCTCTGGAGAAAGGGACCTTTGAGCCTAGCCAGGGCTACGGAGGCACAGAGGGTGGGGTCATATGCCCTGCAGCCTGACTTGATCCCCACGGTGATGCAGGAAACGGGAGGGTGAGAACCCTTGTATCCTTATCGCTTCTGCTCCTGCCCCATGGTATAGATGCCACTTGGAGTTCCTTTAACGGCCGCCAGGGGTCAGTAGGCCACCGTCACTCATTCCCTGGGGAAACAGCTGGCTATCTCCTTCCTGTTCACCCTTCCACCTGTGATCTCTGTCCCACAGATAATGTGAAGGACTGGGGCAAGGTTGTCCTGGCCTATGAGCCTGTGTGGGCCATTGGTACTGGCAAGACTGCGACACCTCAACAGGTAACCAAGCCCAGGAGCCCTACCCTCATCTCCCCTGCCTTGGTAGAACTGGACAGTCACAGAGACCACCGGGGCCAACCCCTCATTTAAAAGACAGGAGAGGGGAGGGGGAAGGGTAAGCTGGGACGAAGTGAGAGAGTGGCATGGACTTATATATACTACCAAATGTAAAATCGATAGCTAGTGGGAAGCAGCTGCACAGCACAAGGAGATCAGCTCCATGCTTTGTGACCACCAAGAGGGGTGGGATAGGGAGGGAGACGCAAGAGGGAAGAGATATGGGGATATATGTATACATATAGCTGATTCATTTTGTTATAAAGCAGAAACCAACACACCATTGTAAAGCAATTATACTCCAATAAAGGTGTTAAAAATAAATAAATAAATAAAAATAAAAGGAGAAAAGAGAGTGACATGTCAAAGGACATCCATTCCAGGACCTGGGTGGGATCGAAGCCCCGGTGTTCTATCTCAGACCCCAGGGTTCTTGTCCCAAAACCACACTGCCTATCTCCACTGATGCCCACGTTTTTTGCCCCTTTGAGTGAAAGTCTTAGTCTAGCTTCTTGTTCTAGGCCCAGGAAGTACACGAAAAGCTCCGGGGATGGCTTAAGTCCAGCATCTCTGATGCAGTGGCTCAGAGCACCCGCATAATTTATGGGGGTAAGTGGGTTTGGTTCCAGCCGGAGGTGGAGTGGGCTGAGAACCCGATTGAGTCCTTCTTCAACGTGGAGGTAGGGCTGAAGTACCCCCTCCCATCCCTGACCTCTCCCCCTCTCTTCTCCCTTCCCAGGTTCTGTGACTGGAGCAACCTGCAAGGAGCTGGCAAGCCAGCCTGACGTGGATGGCTTCCTTGTGGGGGGCGCTTCCCTCAAGCCTGAATTCGTGGACATCATCAATGCCAAACAATAAGCCCTGCCCGTCTCTGCTACCCTTCCTGCTGAGACAGGGACTAGGTAGCTCAGAAGACCAGTAACTGTACTGCCCCCCCACAACCTTCACACGTGCTTCTGATGGTGTCACCTGCTGCCTCTTGTGGCCTAATCCAAAATGTACCTCTTCCTTTGCCGTTTACACCCTACCCTGTAATGGTTGGGACCAGGCCACTCCTGCTTCCACTTACTGTATCAGTTGGAACTCAACCTGTCACCAAGGTGGCTTTAGCTTGGCTGAGAGGTGGGAGGGGTGTTTGCTTATGGGTCCCCTCAGTCCCCAGTGAAGGCAGGAGCAAGAACCCGTCCTGTCCCATCTCATGCCATGAGGTCAGGGGCTGAGAGAAAGTCCTGTCCTCTGCTGCGGCCGGGCTGCTGCCCCCTCCCACGGTGCCGATGCCTGTGTGTGTTGTGTCTGTGAGCAGTCCCGCGTGTGCGGGAAATAAACACCTGGCACTAAGCCTTGGGGTGTGTCCTTCTTCACTGAACTTGTCCAGATCATCTTTCTCCCTTTTGAGGCAGCCACGGGACCCTTGTGCAAAAACAAACAAACAAACAAAAAACCCACAAACAGGTTTCTACAGCAGCACATCTCTTCCAACTTTTACTTGCAGAAATGTCTTGTGTACCAGGCTGCCCCAGCCTTGAGTAACAGCTCCCTCCCTTCCACCCTCTGGGTGGCCCTGGGGCTGTGGTGCTCCCCAGAGCTTGGGGTGGGGTGAGACCCAGCCTCACCGGCTTCAGGCAGCTGGTCTAGGCCAGCAGTGCTGCCTCCCCCCGAGGGGTGGGTCAAGGCCCCAGCGCAATCTGTGGTATCACAGGGGTCACCGGTAGAGCAGGTAGCGCTTCATGGCGGGGGGCAAGGGCAGAGCAGAAACGTGGCCTAGCCGCGTATCCCCCAGGGCGTGGCGCACACACAGGCGGCTCAGGTGCAGAAGGGAGTGTGGCTCAGCTGGGAGAGAGAATGAGGGAAAGTAAGTACGGGTGCAGCCACCAGCCAGACATCATCAAACCACGGGGTCCTGCCCAGAGTCCCTTCCGTTTTCCTGCTGCAAGTCTGCTCCCACCTCGGTTCAGGGGAGGTCTAAGGGGCTCTGAAGTTCTGCATCTGCTCTTGTGGCGGGCGCATCGTGGATCTCACACGCCCCCGGTCGGAGTTGGGGTGAAGCTCTAAGTAAGGCCCTCTAAGCAACCGGCCGAGGCGGCTGTGACCGTGGAGCTGGCCCAGGCTTTGAATCCAGAGAGGCCCCAGAGCTGGGGCTGAGGAGGTGAAAGGAAGGGTGGCCCTCCTCCACTCTACAACAGCTCCCATGGGCTACAGGGGAGGGGCGGCCACCTTCTGCTGCAGACTTGGCAACTGCAGAACAGTTAAGTCCGCTCAGCCCCAAGGCCCTGCCTCCTTCACTGCTCTTCCAGGTGCCTGGACCTCAACGGCTCCTTCCTGGGGTTTGACTGAGGAAGGAAGTAGGTATGTGTCAGAGTCAGAGCCCAGTGAGCCGGGTACACACTCCGGGCACCTGGCACCACCAGTCCTCTTCCTCTGGGACTTGTACACCTAGCCCAGGACAAATCTAACCCTTTGCACCTCTGGCTCCAGGGGCTGATCTCTCCTGTGAAGCCCTAATCCCCAGAGTGCTTCACTTCATTCTGAGGGTTCACCTCTCACTAGCAAGTTGCTTTCCCAAGCCTTACTTTTACCTCTATGGCTGTTAGAAAGATTGAGTTAGGTAACAGCTGTGAAGACTCTTAGCCATTCCTGGCACTGAATAGAGGTAGGAGACGGGTCAGATGAAGGCCAGTTCCCTCTGCTCTTGTAAGGCGTTGAGCTTCCAACCCAAAACCACAGACCCCAGTGACAGAACTTACTCTCCCCACACGTGCCCCAGGCCTCACCTCTCCTTTCGCCCAGGTAGCTGATGCGGACCTGGCACTGGCCCCAGACAGCGCTTACTGCTGGATAAAGGGTCCTGCCCTTCAGTCCGCGGAAGGCCGGCCCCAAGTAGGTGCCCCCAATAGCATAGCCCAGAGTTCCCTCCTCCATATCCAGAACCACCAGCAGCCTCTCCGGCACCTCCAGCTGCTCACCCTGAGGTCCGGCTGGATACCGGGGGTCCTCGGGCCCCTTGCTCTGATGGTACAGCTTCCCGCGCCCAAGGTCCCAGCCCCACGACTCGCTGTTGCTGCCCAGCAGCGCCGCATAGTGGTCAGCCTGCAGCGGCGCGAGGGCCGTGGCCACGCCCACCACAGCGTGGGTGCCCCTCTGCTCCCGGGGCCAGCTGATCTCCCAGGCGTGCAAGCCCCTCGAGTAGCCCCTCTTACCCCGGGCCCCATCAGTGCTCTGGGCCACGGGCCGCCGTTCAAAGCACAACCCCCCTTCCGTGACCTCGATGTTCTCTGAGCAGTCCTTGGGGTTCCAGCCGTGGCGCCGTTGGGCCCCCAGGTCAGGAGGGGGAGCCGAGAGCAGCTCCTCCAAGCCCTCGGGACAAGACAGGTCAGGGTACAGGGCCTGCGGGGTGTGGGTGCTGCTGCCGCCGCCCCCTGCCGAGGCTGTCTGGCCCATGGAGGTGAGGAGCTGGAGAACTCCCCTAAAGAGGCTTGCTGGGGCGTCTCTCTTCTGAAAGTCGAGCTCCCGGTCGGGATCGACCTAGAGAGGAGTTGGGAGAGAAGAGTGTGTGACGCGAGGGATCCTGGAGGGGACTCCTCACCCAGGCGCCCCATCCTTTCCCCAGGTTTGCTCACCGCCCCGCTCCTCCCTCTTTGCTCCCCCAAAGCTCCCAGGCCCATCATTACCTTGCCCTCACCCACCTGTCCCTGTCTCTCGAGACTCGCGAGTTCGCCGCCTTTCGGCCTGTCGAGAGACCTTCCCCCTCGCGCGCCCCGCACCCCTGTCACCGCCCTCGAACCTCGCAGGGCTTCCCGTGCCGGGAGGTCGCCGGCCCTCCGGAGCAGCCCAGCCTAAAGTGGCCGAAGCGCGCCGGGCGCAGCCCGCCGGCCTCTTCCGCCGCCAGCACCTCCCCCAGGCCTCGCCCCGCCCCACGGTCCCGCCCCCACGGCCCCTCCGGGCGGTTAACTCTCTTGTCACCGTCTCAGGTCGCGCCCCGCCCCGAGACCGCGCCCCCGCGGGGCCCCTCGGGTGGCGGTTAACACTCGGCTCCGGCCTGGGCCGCTGGGGGCACGTAGCGCGTAGAGCCCATTCCCGGGCGGTAAACCTCAGGTCACAGTCCCAGGCCGCTCCTCGCCCCGAGGCCCCGCCCCCGCGAGGAGGGGGGCCGGGCGCTTAAATCTTACCTGGCTTCTATGGAGTCCGCCCCTGGCCGCCCAGGCTCGGAGTTAACCCTTTCATGGTATCATCGCTTTGGAGGTCTGTTCTCCACCGTCAAGAACTTTGAGCTTCCTGGGCCAGCAGCTCCTGAGCCCCTAGGGATATGGGACAGGAGGTCAAGGAAGGGCTTCCATTGTGGTGACATCTATTTCCGAGTCCTGGTGATTCTGGGTCACTGTCACTGGGCTGATCTTTTTCTGACTCGGGTTGTGAGTCAGCCTGCTCTGTGCCTGAGGTTCTGAACTCTTGAGTTTCTGGCTCTGAACGGTAGGCGTCACGGGTCTGCGTGCTGTTCTAGCCTTCATCCTACCCGTCAATCCATTCCTGAGCTGTCAGCCACATCTGGTAGAGTGTGTGGATAAGACCTTGGTTGTGAGTGAAGCTATACCACTAATTAGTTCTCTGACATTGGAGAGGTTGCCAGACTTCTCTAAACCTGTTTTCTCTTACGTAAAATGGGAATAATGATGGTACTTACCTCACAGGGTTGTTGTGGAGTTGAGATAATCCAGGGGAAGCACTTAGCAGAGTCTGCTAGATAGTTTGTACTCACTAAGCATAGCTATTCCTGTTTCTTAACATTTACTAAGTGCCCACTTCATAGAGAGGCAATCTAATATTAGTGGTAAATGATGTCAGCTGTGGAGCCAGGCTGACTGGGTGTGAACACCTGAAGGCCCGTATGCGGGGTCCTTGGGCAAATTTATTAACCTCCTCATGCCTGTTTCTCCCTCTGTAAAATGGAGATACTATTGGTATCTACTGCATAGGCTCTAGTGAGGATTCAGTGAGGTTATATACATGTAAAGCACTTAGTTTCTGGTTCAAATTTAATCATTTGTGCTGAGCACTGAGGATTAAGCAGGGAATCTTCAAGGAAGTTACAAGGACATTTATGAAACGGTTTATCGTGCGGTAGATAAAATTCTGGATATCCAGAAAGTACTATAGGAGTAAAAAGGATGGGACTCCTAACCAGAGATCAAGCAGTTCAGAAAGGAAAGTGTCCTGGAGGAGATGACACTGGGCTGAATCTTTTTTTTTCTTTAGTATTTATTTTTTATCTATTTAGGCTGCCTGGGGTCTTAGTTGTGGCACACTGGATCTTAGTTGCGGCATGTGGACTTCTTAGTTGCGGCATGCATGCGGGATCTAGTTCCCCCACCAGGGATCGAACCTAGGCCCCCTGTATTGGGAGCACGAAGTCTTACCCACTGGACCACCAGGAAAGTCCCTGGGCTGAACCTTTAAGAATGACAAGGAATTTGCCTGAGAGGTGGTTTTGCAGGACTGGAGGTTGGATTAGAGTTGCTGCATGAATAAGACATTCAGACTGAGAGGTCAACATGAAAATAAAACAGAAGCGATAGCTGGGTTTGGGGAAGTTGGAAGATTTCAGGGTTGCTGCAGCGTGAGACGCAAGCCTAGGGAAGTCGGTGTGAGATCAGGAGGGCTTGCAGGCCAAGTTAAGAATGCAAATGTTACCCTGTAGGACAGATGGGTAATGGGGGAGCCACGTAGGAGAGAGGAGGGAGAGGAACATGGTTAGAAACTTCTTTTAGAAAAAGCATCCCGGCAGCAGTGGAGCGGCCCAGGTGACGTGTTGAGAGCCTGGAATAGGGCAGTCAAAATAAGGATGAAAAGAATTCAAGAAACACTGATGAAACTGCAAGACCTGGTGACTGATTAGATGCTGAGGCCAGGGAAAGGAGAGAGAGAAAGGGACGTTTTCTAGACTGGAAGACTTTTTTGGAAGGTGGTGCCACGAGAAGACAGAGATGACAGAAAGAGGAGCCGATGGGGGCAGGGGCAGGAGGGTGGGAGAGAGAGATGGTGAGTTCACTTTAGGACGTGTTCTTGAGGTGCCTGAGCAACAACCCAATGGAACCATCCAGAACACGCTTGACAGTGGCAGGTCTGGAAAAGAAAAAGAAAATGGCAGGGCTGGATGGGCAGTGAGAGGCCTGGACTGGAGATATAAATTTGGGAGGTGTATCAGCCTTTAGCCAGGAGCTGAACTATGAGAACAAGAGGAGCCCTGGAGAGAATGTGTAGAGTGAGGAGAGGGTCAAGGAGGACACAGCACAGCAGACAATTCAGGTTGGCTTACCTACATGATTTTTTGGGTCATCGGCAATTTTAGTGAGAGAGTGCGTGTGGATTGTGGCAAGTGGGTATCCAGGCTGAAGGTGCTCAACTGGCACCTCCTGTGTGTCAGGCACTGTGCTACACGCTTCACATTTTTAGGGGATAGAGAGTCGGCAGAGGTAAGGTGACAGATTTGTCTCAGAGTTAAAGTTACCCTTGCAAATACCTTACTTACCCCATCTATTAGGTACAGCATACGTTAGTTTCAGGTAAAATACAATAGATGGCAGTACACATATGATGATGTACAGAATAACATTTTACATTGTTTTAGTTAAAGAGAAAGAAGAAAGCATATTAAAAAGGATGTGGGGACTTCCCTGGCAGTCCAGCGGTTAAGACTCCACGCTTCCACTGCAGGGGGCACGGGTTCAATCCCTGATCCAGGAACTAAGGTTCCACGTGCTGCAAGGTGTGGCAAAAAAAAAAGAAGAACCTGAACACTTGTCATCCACCCAACCTGGATATTCTTGCCAGTGTGACAACAAAAATAAAGACATCATGTCTTGGGGGTCAGATACCAAGCCTAATCCACGGCCACCTCCAGTTCAGCTTGAGAAGTTGCAGCTGCTCAGCTGCTGGTGGTTTAAAACGTTTCTTCACCAATTGTTGCCACCGAATCTTGGACTGCTCAAACATTTGTTGGTAATAGCTCAGATGTTCCACAATGCTACGAGCAACTTTAACTTTTACATCCATGTTGTTGCATGAAAAGGTAGCTCATTACTTCCATCATTTTACAGTATTCCGTTGTATGGATATACCACAGTTTACCTATTCTACTGTTGATGGACATGTGAGTTGTTTCCATTTTCAGCTATTATAGAGATGTACAGTATTGCAGATTCTTTTGATGGACCTAGGCACTCATTTTTGTTGGGTGCGTACTTACTGTGCAGAATTGCCGGGTTACAGGGAATTACAATGCATAGATTTAACCAAATGTAATTTTCAGGTTTCTCTCCATGGAGGGATTTTATTCAGAAATTAAATCATTCAGGTATTTACAGCGTGGAACACTTCAACAAGTTTATGAAGATTTGAACTGTTCTTCTCTTCCTGTTCTTCCTATCTTTATCTTCTGGGGATGATTTCATCAGCTCCTCAGCTTTTTATTAGTGTTTCTCTGTGGCTCTCAAGTTCTTTAATTTCTTCCACAAAGCCATAATGATCCACTTGTTAGGCCAAACAGTGAGTTTCACTTCTTTGTCAATAGAAAACCCTTATAGGACTTCCCTGGTGGCCCAGTGGTTAGGAATCCGCCTGCTAATGCAGGGAACACGGGTTCGAGCCCTGGTGCGGGAAGACTCCACATGCCGCGGAACAAGTAAGCCCGTGCGCCACAACTACTGAAGCCCGCGCGCCGAGAGCCCGTACTCCGCAACGAGAAGGCACCGCAGTGAGAAGCCGGCGCACCACAACAAACAGTAGCCCCGCTCACCGCAACTAGAGAAAGCCTGCGCGCAGCAACGAAGACCCAATGCAGCCAAAAATAAATGTATTTTTAAAAATTAAAAAAAAAAACCCTTAAAATACTAAACACATTCTTCCCAACAAGCAAGGACTGTTTGAGGCTTGGTTGTTTCCATGCCTGCTTAATATAAAGGATGCAACTGGCAATGCTGGAGCACTTTCAACTCTTCCAACTCATGACCACGTTAAGATCAGGGTTAGCATTCAATTGGCTCTGGGAGTCAGGGAGGAATCTCAGCCTCATGAATGTGCCTTTGAAACAGCAACTCATGCTTAATCAGTGGAATGAAGGATAGGGGTGACGTTAGAGGGAAGAAGACTTCAAAGCCTTTATGAGCACACTCATAAAGTGTGTGGTACCTCAGAGTGGTACTGCCGCCCGTGAGCAGCAACAACAAAGCCAAGGTTTTTCTCTCTGAGATCCTACTTGGCTTCTAGAATGTAAACTGCAAAATGAAATCAGGCAAAGTGCTGCAGTCACCCAGGACTTTGCATTTGATTGCTAGAGTACAGCAAAAAACAAACAAAAAAACAAATGGGGGCACTGGGATTTGTACCTCTGTAGAACTCTCTGGCTTTATTAAACAGAGTGCTACACTGCCACCAGGAGAGAAGAAGAGAGAGGTGGTCACAAGGTCATTAGTTGCTATCAAACCAGGGCCTTGTGTTTCTAGTTTGGAACTTTAATGGCAATTGGGCATTTCCCCATCAGAAGATACCAGCCTCATTATATTCTGGAAGCTAGCCCTTTGCCCAATACTTCTGTTTAGTAGCTCTGGGTGGCTTTTGCTTCCTGTTCCTCCACTGATACAGCCTCAACAGTTTGAACGTTTTTGGTTTCTAAAACTGTTATGCCATCCTTGGCTGGTTTTGAAATCCTTCCATCCCGAGGCTGTCTTCTCTGGCAGGAGGTGTGAACTGTGGCTTGAGACCAAGAGCTTTTCTTTTTTTCTGCCATGTATGGCCATTGTGAGGCACGTACTCCTGCTTCATTTCTTCCAGGAATAAGTTTAGTGCTTTTAAAGATTTATCACATGTACTTTGCTGTCACTTTAACAGTTACAGAACTTTATGTCCTGGCTTCACGAAATCTGTTGAATCCTGATTGCACATGTGATTTTTTAAAAAATAAAATTTATTTATTTATGGCTGCTGCACGCCGGCTTTCTCTAGAAGCGGCGAGGGGGCTACCCTTCGCTGTGGTGCGCGGTTATCTGACTGCAGTGGCTTCTCTTGCTGCGGAGCACGGGCTCTAGGTGCGCAGGCTTCAGTAGTTGTGGCGCACAGGCTTAGTTGCTCCGCCCAGGAAGATGTGGGATCTACCTGGACCAGGGCTTGAAACCGTGTCCCCAGCATTGGCAGGTGGATTCTTAACCACTGCGCCACCAGGGAAGACCCACATGTGATTTCTTGAGAACATACTCATGTGCCACGTTGGAGATGGACACACTGCCCCTCCTTAAGTAAGCTCATTTTTCTTCCAGCATGGGAAGGGATATCTGTTTCTTTGGCTGGGCGCCAGATGAAATGGTTAGACTGCCTTCAGGTGGGTCGTGTTATGCGGAAAAGAAGCATCTTAAAACACTGGAATCCAGCTTAAAAAGCAAAACACTAGAACCCAGTCAGCCTCCCAAGAAACACACAATGAGAGGCTGAGAACCGGCTGAGAGCAGAGTTCAGTCTCCCGCCTCCTCCCGCTCGCGTGGAACGGTGGCTGGAGACCTTCCGCCCTATTTAATCTGAGAATCGTTGGGCTCACGTTAAGGGTGCCTATGATGAAACCCCACAACATCTCATTTAATCACCACAACGAAGACGGCCCAATGTTTACAGATTCACAAAGCGAGGCTCCGAAAGGTTAAACGACTTCTCCGTGACTAGAGCTGGTAAACGGCAGCAACGGGGCTCAAAAAATGAGAAGCCACTGCGCCAAAACCCCGGACGGGGACGAAATGGCGACTGCAGGAAACGCGCCCTAAAGCAGACGTAACACCCGCCTTACCGCCCGGGCGCCGGCTACGTAACCGCGGCGCAGCGGGAGGCGGGACACGCTGACTCCCCGCGGTGGCGGTCACGTGCGCGGTTACGTGCGCAGGCGCGGCAGGCGGGCCGCCCGAGTGGCTCGCGCGCCTCCCAGCGGCCGCAGCGCTGACGCGGTCTCCGCCCCGCCCCGCCAGCCCCGCCCGCCGCAGAGGGCCGCCTTGGGCCTGCAAGCTCCCGCCCCCGCCCACCTCCTTCCGGCGCTGGCGTTTGCGTCTGGAACATTCTGCGCCGGAACAAAGGCCCCAGGGCGGAAGTGAGGGCTGCTGAGGGGCGGCTGTAGCTCCGGGTTCCACGGGAGAGTAGAAGGAACTAGTGCTTCAGCAGATCTGCTAATAGAGGCTGATGGCGTTTATCTACGTTTGAAGGGCTTCCTTCCTCCATCACTCAAAAAACCGTCCTTACTTCCCCATCTCTCTCCTCTTCCCACGGTCAGTGTAGTTCTGTCTAGGGACCCTCCACTGGAGACATTATTTGTGTTCACCTTGGAGGAGAGCGTGGCCGGAAGTAGGAGACACCCAGGTTATTCTAGAAACTGCAGGGGAAAGGGGCACGCCTACAAAACCCACTCCCTCTTAAACTCTGCCAGCCTAGATCAATCAGTCATCAAAAGTCTTACTTGCCAAATCGAATGCCCCTTTGTTTATCATTGCTAATTTTTAAAAGACTGACTTAACTTTTTCTAGTTTTTCTCCACCTTTATATCCTTCAGGGCCTTCATTTCCTTCTAGTGAATCCTAAGTGGGGCTAGCTCCCTGGCTTGTCCTTTGTTCACTCATTAGTGAATCACAAAGTGGAGGGAGGAGCTAAAGGCATTTCATCTATACAGCAAATCCAAATTGAGGGCAGGAAGTTCTTAATTACTTTTAAAAATCACATTTAATACTCATTCTGCAAGTATTTATTGAGCACTTACTATGTGGCATGCACTGGGCCTGGGCGGTAGGGATGCAGAGCAAAACTGAAGGTCTGTTGGAGTTAGAAGAATCTGACATAGAAGTACTTGATGACATTTGGAAAGGAACAAACTCGATCCACAAATTCAGGTATAAAGACAAATTGTGTTTGCTGCCATCAAGGAAAAACAGGGCCCGGTAAGAGGGAATCCTGATTTAGATTATAGTTAAGAATGGCATTTCTGGACTTCTCTGGAACATGTGGCGCAGTGGTTAAGAATCCACCTGCCAATGCAGGGGACACAGGTTCGAGCCCTGGTCCAGGAAGATCCTACATGCCGTGGAGCAACTAAGCCTGTGCGCCACAACTACTGAGCCTGCGCTCTAGAGCCCTCGAGCCACAACTGTTGAGTCCGTGAGCCACAACTACTGGAGCCTGCGCGCCTAGAGCCCATGCTCTGCAACAAGAGAAGCCATCGCTATGAGAAGCCCGTGCACCGCAACAAAGAGTAGCGCCCGCTCGCCGCAACTAGAGAAAGCCCGCACACAGCAACGAAGACCCAACGCAGCCAAAAATAAATAAATAAAATAAATAAGTTAATTAAAGGAAAAGAAAAGAAGAATGGCCTTTCTGAGAAGGCCTAGAAGACCTCAGGATGTAACCGAGCAGGACCCTATGGGTCTTCTTGGGAGAGACCCCGCCCACATAGCCTCTGTTTTATAGCTCCTCTCCAAAGTACCTAGATGATAGTATCTGATGCACATTTCCTGAGTTGTTTCATAGATGCTAGAACCACCACCAAGTGGAAGAAATTAACCGCTTGATGGCCATGAGCACATAGCCTACTGGTGCCTAAGGATTGATAATGTTAACCCCTGTGACACGGGCCTGTTACCTCACCATTCAGAAAATTGTGCACGAGCTGATCACATACACTGGGACTCCCCCTCCCTCACCTGGCCTTTAAAATTGCTTTGCCGAAACCCATGGGAAGTTTGAGTGTTTTAAGCACCAGCTGCCCTGGGCTACTCTCTTGCAGCCCTGCAATAAACACTGCATTTTCCTTCACCACAACCCGGTGTCATTAGATTGGCTTTACTGTGCATGGGCAAGCAGATCCAAGTTTGGTTCAGTATCAAGGTGTTAGTTAAGAGTTCCACACAAAAGAAAAGAATATAAGTGAAAGCCACAAGAAGAAGGGAGTTAGGTGGGAGAAGGAACTGAAACAGGAGGGAAGGGGGCAGGGCACAACCTTTAAAAGAAAGATGTAGCCATAGGACATTACAAAAACTGGTTAGAACCAACCAGGTCCAAGATGGCAGAAGTTTCGACTTCCAGTGGACCTTGAGCCTCATTATACACTCATTGTAATATATTAGCATGCTAAATGACACACCCAACAGCGCCATGACAGTTCTGAGGCTAACCATAAAAGGCCAAAAAGTGGGCAGTGGCCCAATTCCTGGAAATCCCCACCCCTTCCCCGAAATAGTTGGAATAATCCTCCCACTCATTTGCCTATGAAATTACCCAGTCCATAAAAACTAACCACCCCCATATTTCAGGGCCTCTTGCCTTCCACACTCTGTCTCTGGAGTGTGTTTCTCTCTAGATAAGTCCACTTCTTACCTATTACTTTGTCTCTCACTGAATTCTTCCTGCCATGAGACATCAAGAACCTGAGCTTCATTAAGTCCTGAGACCAGGTGTGTGATCTCAATTAAAAACCCGTGGGTTCAAGTCCCAATCTGGGTTGCACGGTTTCAGAGCTGGCCCTGTGACCCAAGTGTGGCTGGAGCTCAATAGCAAAGGTCATGACAGACCTTGCTGGGCTTGCTACAGAACACAAGTTCACGTACCCAATGCATGGTGAGGCCAAACACACCAAAATGTTGGAGTTTGGAGCAAAGAAAGGTTTATTGCAGGGCCAAGCAAGGAGAACAGGTGGCCAGAACTTCCTGATGGTTTGGGGGAGAAATTTTTATAGGCAAAATTTGGGGTGAGGCTACAGGGTGTGACTTTCTTCTGATTGGTTGGTGGTGAGGTAACAGGGCGGTGCCATCCTCCATCTGGGTGGGGGCCTTAGTTCCTGCAGAAGAGCTCAAAGGTATTATTATTTTTTTAATTAATTAATTAATTTATTTTTTGCTGCATTTGGGTCTTCGTTTCCGTGCACGGGCTTTCTCTAGTTGTAGCGAGCGGGGGCTGTTCGTTGCGGTGCGCAGGCTTCTCATTGCGGTGGCTTCTCTTGTTGCGGAGCACGGGCTCTAGGACTGCGGGCTTCAGTAGTTGTGGCTTGTGGGCTCTAGAGCACAGGCTCAGTAGTTGTGGCGCACGGGCTTAGTTGCTCCATGGCACGTGGGATCTTCCCGGACCAGGGATCGAACCCGTGTCTGTGTCCCCTGCAGGTGGATTCTTAACCACTGCGCCATCAGGGAAGCCTCAAAGGTATTATTATGTATATTCCTTGGGGAGGAACCAGGACCCTGCTCCAAGGTTGCACTATTGTTTCTTCACTGCTCTCCCTTTTTTCTGCATTCCCTCCCTTCCCTGATTAGCAACTGTTTGAACCTGCCCTTTGGAACTCAGGGAAGTTTGTGAATGAAGCCTGTTTTCTACAAATAAGAAACTGGGGACACAGGATTTGTACCAGGGAGGGCCCCACAAGGTCCTGCTTGGTTTCAGGCTTTGCTTCTAGTCTAGGGTGATGAGTAACCATTTTATCCTAAGGGCGATAGGAAATGCCAGAGGCTTCTCTTTACACTTGAAAAGGCTTACTATGACTGCTCTTGAAAGATGGCTGGATGAGAGAGTGTGGAATCAGGAAGACGATTTACGAGGCTACTGTACTAGTTCCAGAGAGTGATGATAATAGTTTGGGCCAGAGAGGTGTCACAGAAGATGGAAAGAAGTAGATGGAATCAAGACTGAGAAATAAAACATGGCCTGACATATCAGGAAACGAAGGATGTCACAGTCATCACCAATTGCAGCCCTCCAGTGGTGAGCTGGTGAGCCCTGGGGGGAACTCAGGAAGGAAACAAAGAATACCTGCCACCTAGCAGCCCTCAGACTGCAGCCACTCCCCACGGTGAACCTGAGGAAACTCAGGATGTGAAAACACAGGATACAGGCCCCAGATAGCTGAGGTGCATATCAAAGGAATGATTTCAGTGAGCTCAGACTCTTGCATCTTCCCAGACACAGAAAAGCGCTAAATTCCTTAACTTGAGATGTATAGTTTTCTTTTATTAACAGTAATCTTTTTTTTCTTTTTCCTGCTGAAACCGTGCACCTCAGATTTGGACTTGAACCCCCGTACCGGGACTCGAACCCAGTCTAAACCCAGACTGGGACTTGAACCCCCGGTCTTTTAATTAGAATCACTCACCTGGGGTCTGGACTTACTGAAGCTCAGGTTCTTTGTGTCTCAGCGCAGAAGGAATTCAGCGAGAGACAAAGTGATAGGCAAGAAGTAGGTTTATTAATATAGGATGCTTGTAAGAGATGCAAGCAGGCGGGCGAGGGAGCTCTGCCCTGAGGATTAAGTGGGGTACAATTTTATAGTCAAAGGAAAGAGGGAGGGGAAAAGACCACCTTCTTGGAGTAGACAGGAGGCTTACATCCCTAGTTCCTCCTTCGTATCAGGCAAGAGAGTGACCCTATGAGGTCAAACTAGGAATATCATAGCGTTTATTCAAATCAGTAGAAGGGTGGTGACATTTTTCTTCCACCTAATGCCCTGGGACATATCTCGTGCTTTTCTTTATGGCTTTATAGTTAAGCAAGCCCGTTTCCTTCCACGATGTTCCAATAGCTTTCTTGAGGGATCTTTAACTTACAGTGGTCTTGCAAATTTTCCTAGGTTTCCCTCTCTATAGTCCCCTACTGGGACTTCTACAGCTACCTGTATAACTATCCTATTCTATCCCTGTCACTACTACTTGCCCTTTGTTGCAAAACTCCAGTATGTCCTAGTTCCCACCCTGCCTCCTCAGACCAGTTTTCTCAGGGTTACTTGAGATGCTGCCTCCCGGGATTGAAGTCCACAACTTTTAGGTTGTGAATATGTTTCTTAGTCGCCAAGATATATTTGGAGTGGGATGGATCACGTTGGTGATAGATTCAATGGGAGCCATTGGGAAAAAATGTCATTGAGGGAGAAAAAAACGGCTAGATGATGCAAGGTTACTGGTTTGAACATCTGAATGGTGATACGGGGAGCACTGAAGAAAAGCAGAGTTAGAGGAAAAGATATGGAATTTGTATATTTTAATTTTGAGATCTCAGTTATATAAATTGAGAAGGAGGAGGTGAACTATATAAGCCTTGGACTGAGAAAAGTGTTCTTGGTTAGAAATAGAAATTTGAGACTCATTGAAATATGCAATGAACTGGAGCTGGCTTGAACAGGCTTGTGAGAGCTGTTTGTTAATTTTTCATGAATTCTGTGAGCCGGTTATTAAATGCAGCCATTAAAAAAAAATAAAATCGGGGACTTCCCTGGTGGCACAGTGGTTAAGAATCCGCCTGCTAATGCAGGGGACACAGGTTCTATCCCTGATCTGGGAAGATCCCACATGCCGCGGAGCAACTAAGCCCATGCCTCACAATGACTGAGCCCTCGTGCCACAACTACTGAAGCCCCTGCGCCTAGAGCCTGTGCTCCACAACAAGAGAAGCCACTGCAATGAGAAGCCCGCGCACCACAACGAAGAGTAGCCCCGGCTCGCTGCAACTAGAGAAAGCCCGCACACAGCAAAGAAGACCCAACGTAGCCAAAAATAAATAAATACATTTTTTAAAAAAATAAAAAAATTAAAAAAATAAAATTGTACAAATATAATTTAAATAAATTATATTAAATTATATTAAAAAGAAAAGTTTAAAAGTACTCAAAACTCATCACTTTCTAATTTTTTACTACCTTTTTGTATTAGTTTGCTAGGACTGCCATAACAAAAATGCTAAACTAGTTTAAGCAACAGAAATTTATTCTGTTCTGGAGGCAATCCAAGAGCAAGGTGTCAACAGGTTTGGTTTTGACAGAGGCCTCTGTCTTTCGCTTGAAGGTGGCTGCCTTCTTCTGTGCCCTCACACCATATTTTTATCTGTGTGCATGCACTTCTGTGTCCGAATTTCCTCTTTTTTTTTTTTTTGACCACGCCTCTCGGCCCACAGGATCTTAGCTCCTCAACCAGGGACTGAACCCGGGCCCTTAGCAGTGAAAGCATGGAGTTCCAACCACTGGACCTCCAGGGCATTCCTAAATTTCCTCTTCTTATACTGACACCAGTCAGCTTGGATTTGGGCCCACACTAGTGGCCTCATTTTAACTTAATTATTTCTTTTAAGGTCCTATCCCCAGTACAGGTACATTCTGAGGTACTGGGGGTTAGGGCTTCAACTTATGAACTTGGGGGGTACACAATTCAGCCCTTAACAAAACTGAAATTATTGGGTTGGCCAAAAATTCATTCGGGTTTTTCTGGCCAACCCAATATTTATCTCTATTGTATCTGTATGGTGGAAACATGACATTGTGAGTTGCCAGCTTGCAATCAGCCGTGGTGGGAATTTACAACAGAAAAATCAGTATATGCTAAAAAGGAGGGCCTTGCAAAAAAAAAAAAAAAAAAAAAAGGAGGGCCTTTTGTTCTCTCTGGAGAGCCTGCTGTTAAACATTTACCTGTATATCACTGCTATCGATGTTATTTCGTTTTTAGAGTATAATTTGAATGTGACAAATGCACGCACACACACGCGCACACACACACACACACACACTCCTTTTGTTGACGTGCTGCAAATTATGGCTGATAGAGATACAAAGAAAGGCTTCCTAGGGAATTCCCTGGCGATCCAGTGGTTAGGACTCAGTGGTTTTACTGCCAAGGGCCCAGGTTCGATCCCTGGTCTGGGAACTAAGATCCCACAAGCTGCACGGTGAGAGCCAAAAAAAAAAAAAAAAAAAAGTCTTCTGAGTATCTATCACTGATTTTGCAAGGACAGGTATATCGAGATGCTTTCCACTGAGTCACAGAAACTCTGACCAAATGGTATTAAAGGACATCTTATAAGGATCATCTCATTTATCATCTCACATTAAACTGAACCCAAGGGTAGTGGAGTATGCTGGAAAAGAAGGTTCCTTGCTCTGCCTGAGATAGGAGATAGATGGGCCCCTGGGCTGGACAGCTGGGGTTTGTCAAGTGGAGTAAAACTGAAGCTTTGTTCTCACCCAGACACTCCAAGGACAAAGCTAATGGCAGAAGCTCAGCTCTGCTAAAGTAAAGAGATAAGGCGCTCATTCCTGAGGTCAAGGAAGACTTCCGTGTCTGCACATGCGCAGGAAGGCTCCTTGGGGGTCAAAAAGGGAGGGGGCCCCCACCCCGTAATAAGTGTGGACATGCACCCACAGGTCTCTGTGGTGGCATCCATCTTAGCAAAAATTTGCACACGCATGTTGGGGGCGCATGTATGCTGGGGAGGGTCCTGGGACCAGTCAGGTGTGAAAAAAGAAAGGAGATAATTGGCCCAATGTAAACAAAGACCCGGAAGGACTGTCCTATATAAGTGATTTAAATCACCTCTTTACGGTGCTCCCCATTCAGGACTCCCACACTCCTCTCTGGGTGTGTATTTCTGCCTAGCTTCTGACTTAAATAAACAAACTCCTCCCATACATTGTGCTATGTCTCTAATAATAAACTTTGTACCTGTTTTTACAGTTTTTGTCTCCTTGAAACATTCGTGCTTTCAACGGGGGAAAGAGCAGGGGCCACTTTGCTTCTGGCCTCTAGCCCCTAGTGGTCTAGTGGTTAGGATTCCTGGTTTTCATCCAGGCTACTCAGGTTCAATTCCTGGGCTGGGAACTAAGATCTCTCTTCAGGATCGCTGCCCGCTGTCAGCGAGATTATTATGACCTCGGATCTCACTGACCTCCGAGATCATTATGAGAAAGCAGCAGGAAGAAACTCTCTCTGGCTGAATGTGAATGGTTTCACCTGGATCTCAGATTGCTCTCTGCATCCATCACATGACAACGGGAAGACCCAGCCATAGGGGAAGGCAGTACAGTACGGCAGACTGCAGTCCTGGACGACATGGCGGAGCGGAAGGACCAGCCAACCTTGAAGCTCAGCTCTAGCGCCCTGTTTCCAGTGGTCTAATGGACATCTCCATGTCCGTGGTAGTGGACGTCCCACTACCATTTCAACCTCAGTAAGTCCCAAAGAAATCGATCATCTTCCAAAGCTTCAAGACAAAACCTTTCTGTTCCTTTCCTTGCCAGTACTATTTCCCCAGGAACACTAGATTCAGGCAAACCTTGGGTATAGTCCTCTTCTCCATACGCTATGTCCATCCAGTTGCTGAGTCCTGTTGAACTTTCCTCTCCACCCCCGCTCCTTACCCCAGATTCTTCCACCGTCAATGAATCATTATACATCCATATATATATATATATATATATATATATATATATATATTCATATATATGTAGTTACTCTGCATTTTCTATTTTAAGAATTTAGCATCTTAAAATGTATTGAATTCCTCTACTTCTCTATCCAATAGACAGACTATTCTATTACTAGAATAGAATAATAAGATAGCAGGATAAATTATATACATAGAAAAAACAACAGTTATGACAGTGTGGTACTAGAGCAGAAATAGCTATATATATTATATATAGGTCAATGGAAAATAATAGTCCAGGGTTTTTATATGTGTATATATATATATATATATATATATAAAATGGCATTTCAAATCAGTAGGTAAGGATGGGATTAATCATTTCTTTAAGGCGACACTCTATAAACAAAGTGAAAAGACAAACTAGGAAAACATTTTCAGTATTTATAAAAGACAAAAAGTTAATGTAGACCCTGAAGATGGCGGCCGTGGTGGGAAGGTTGCTCCGGACTTTGCTTGTCCGACAAGTGAGTGCCATTCCTTGGGGCATTTCTGCCTCCGCAGCCCTTAGGCCTGCTGCTTCTCGAAGAACGTGCTTGACAAATGCACTGTGGTCTGGTTCTGCTCAAGCAAAATTCGCCTTTAGCACCAGTTCCTCATGCCATGCCCCTGCCGTCACCCAGCATGCGCCCTATTTTAAGGGTACAGCTGTTGTCAATGGAGAGTTCAAAGAAATAAGCCTTGATGACTTTAAGGGGAAATATTTAGTGCTCTTCTTCTATCCTTTGGATTTCACCTTTGTGTGTCCTACAGAAATTATTGCTTTCAGTGACAAAGCCAATGAATTTCACGATGTGAACTGTGAAGTCGTTGCAGTGTCAGTGGATTCCCACTTCACCCACCTGGCCTGGATAAACACACCAAGGAAGAATGGCGGTTTGGGCCACATGCACATCACACTCTTGTCAGATTTGACTAAACAGATTTCCCGAGACTATGGTGTGCTGTTAGAAGGTCCCGGCCTTGCACTACTAGGTCTCTTCATAATTGACCCCAACGGAGTCATCAAGCATTTGAGTGTCAATGATCTCCCAGTGGGCCGAAGAGTGGAAGAGACCCTTCGCTTGGTGAACGCATTCCAGTTTGTAGAAACCCATGGAGAAGTCTGCCCCGCCAATTGGACACCAGATTCTCCTACAATCAAGCCCCATCCGACTGCTTCCAAAGAATATTTTGAGAAGGTAAATCAGTAGACCATCCCAGGTGCACCTGCAGCTTCCCACACCAGAAAAGAACAACAGCTGGAACTCACTTTTAGCATTTCAAAGATTATTATTTATAGAAGACAAAAAAACAATTATGCTTGTATTCGTAAATATTACTCTAAATGTTTTGTTTTTGTAACATTGGCCAAGGCTTTTAAAATGTGGTTAGTTACTAACGTAAGGAGTCCTTTATTAGCAGTGTATGGACCGATGGCTAGTTGCTATAGAATGTGCAGTTCCCCTATTTCTTGGATATGTCTTCAAAGGGAAAAGGAAACAACTCTTCTTTATCAGCCTTACTTGAACCTTTGTGTACACTAGAGTAGTGTGACAGGCATCAAAACTTCTGATCAAGGGTCCTGAAATTTTCTTCTTGAGTTTCTTTGTATTAAACTGAATTTTCTTTTAAGATCATAGTTTTAAGTTGTTAGCATCAATGGTCTAATTTAACACTTGCAGGACTTCCCTGGTGGTCCAGTGGTTAAGACTCTGTGCTCGCAATGCAGGGGACGTGGGTTCGATCCCTGGTCAGGGAACTAAGATCCCACATACCATGCAGTGCGGCCAGGAAAAAAAAACCAAAAAAAACACTTGCAATGAATGTGTATGTGATTGAAGCAGATGTGAATCATGTTTTTTAAAAAACCACCTACAGTGGCCAAGTGACTTAACTGATCATGCATGTCCCCCAGTCCTGAGATTTATACTTTATATAATTATTTTACTTATTTTGTTAGCTGACTTAGTGCCTACATACATTTCTAATATTTATTGGGCATAATTATAAAGGATAATTATTGAATCCAGGGATTGCATTTTGAATTTGAATCATTCATGCATTTGAATCATTGTAATTATTTTATTTCCTGAAGTGTTCAATGTAAAAAAATAAAAAATAAACATTTTAAAATACAAAAAAAAAAAAAGTTAATGTATATGTGTGGTGGTTTTAATACATGCCCACCAGGAATTCCCTGGCGGTCCAGTGGTTAGTACTCCACGTTTCCACTGCCAGGGGCCTGGGTTTGATCCCTGGTCGGGCAACGAAGTTTCCGCAGGCTGCGCTTCGTGCGGCCAAAAAAACAAACAAAACAAAACAAACAACGAAAAAACCCACGCCCACGAATTCTTTGATACTCTTTTCTTCAAGAGGTGGAGCCTATTTTCCCTCTACTTAAGTGTGGGCTGCACTTAGTGACTAGCTGCTAAAAATAGAATAAAGTGGAAGTGATCTGTGTGACTAAAAGGCACAGTGGCTTCCACCATGGTCTCCTTCTCTCCTGGGGGAAGCCAGCTGCCTAATTGTGAGGACACTCAAGCAGTCCTGTGGAGAAGCCCATATGGCAGGGAACAGTCCTGCTAACAGCCATGTCACTGAACCATCTCCAGGCCCAGTCAATCCATCAGATAACTGTAGCCCAAGCTAAGATACTTTTAGATTCCTGATTCACAGAAACTGAGATAATAAATGTTTTAAGCTACTAAGTTTTGAGATAATTTGTTATAATCAACTAAGAATTGCATTTGGCTACAACATAGATCCCCCAAACCCAGAGGCTTAACCAGTTTTTCTCTTTATATAAAATAAGTCTGAAGACAGGCAGTTCAGCGGTGATATGATAGCTTCATGATATTTTCTGTATCATAGGTGGCTTTCTACTTATGTTCCGGCATCTTAGCATGTGGCTCATATTCTCTGGGGCATCTCACAGCCCCATGTGGTTGCTGGAACTCCTGCCATCACATTTCTACTTTACAGAGGAAGTAAGAGAAAGGGGAGGAGGAAAAAGGGACATTTTAGAAGTTTCACTAACTGACGTAACAGCAGTGCATGGAGGTTGAGAAATATATATATATTTTAAAGCTGGGCACAGTGTTGCCCCAATAATATAAAAGTTCTGTTAGCTCAAGAATGAGAAGACAAAAAAATTCAATTAAAAAATAAGCAAAGAGTTTAAACAGACAGTTCCTCAAAGAAGATATACAAATGGCCAATGAAACAAAAGAGATGCTTAACATCTTTAGCCATCAGGGAAATGCAAATCAAAACCACAATGAAATACCGCTTCATATCCACGAGGACAGCTATAATCAAAAACAGGTAATAGCAAATGTTGGCCAGGATACAGAGAAATTAGAGCCCTCAGACACTGCCGGTGGAAATGTGATGTGGGGCAGCCCTTTGGAACACAGTTTGGTAGTTTCTCAAAGGATAAATATAGAGTTACCATATGACCCACTTACAATTCCACTTGTAAGGAAAAAATTGCCAATAAACTAGTTGAAATATATGAGGTCTGGTTCTATTTGTAACATTTTATTTCAGGCTCCTAGCAAAGTGCCTGGTACCTAGTAAGCACTCAATATTCATAGTTGAATAAAGGAATATGTTGAAACTGTAAATATTTTAGAATGAAATCTCCACATGGCAAAGAATCATGTCCTCCTTTGGAATCCATTCATTACTGTATAGAATTCAATATCTTGATACTAAAAGTATTATTTTTTTATTGATACTATTTGGGTATATAACCGAGGGAAATGGAAATATTCGGCCACACAAAAATTTGTACATGAACGTTCATAGTAGCATTATTCTTAATAGCCAAAAAATGGAAAGAACCAAATGTCTCTCAACTGACGAATGAAGAAATAAAATAAAATGTGGTATAAACCATACAATGGAACACTGTTCAGCAATTAAGAGGGATGAGGTACTGATACATGCTACAACACAGATGAACTTTGAAAACATAATGCTAAGTGAAAGAAGCCAGACGCAGAGGACCACATGTTGTATAACTTCCTTTATATAAACTGTTTAAAAACAGTTCTGTTAGTGAGAAAGACAGGAAGAATGAATATCAGGTAAGAAACTGGCCGTTTCCACCACAGTTAGTATTCAGATCATATAAAGCTCCTACGAATCAATTTTAAAAATTAATGACTTAGCAGGAACATGAAAAAGGACATGAAAAGGCATTTTGTAAAATAAATACAAATACAAATACATAGACATATAAAAAAAAACCTCACCAACAATCAAAAATGCAAATTAAAATAATTTTGTGGTTATTTGATAATGGCTATTATTAAAAAGACAAGAAAAACAAATGTTGGTGAGGATGTGGAGAAAAGGGAATCCTCACGCACTGTTGGTGGGAATGTAAATTTGTGCAGCCACTATGGAGAACAGTATGGAGATTCCTCAAAAAAATTAAAAATAGAACTACCATATGATTCAGCAATTCCACTTCTAGGTATTTATCTGAAGAAAACGAAAGTACTAATTCAAACGATATGTGCACCCCTGTGTTCATTGCAGCACTATTTACAATAGCTAGATATGGAAGTAAACTAAGTGTCCATCCATAGATGAATGGATAAAGAAGGTGTGTGCGGGGGGGGTGGAATATTACTTGGCCATAAAAAAGAATGAAATCTTCCATTTGCGGCAACATGGATGGACTTAGAGGATATTACGCTAAGTAAAATAAGTCAGACAGAGAAAAACAATACCACATGATTTCAATTTTATGTGGAATCTAAAAACCAAAACAAATGAAGAAACAAAACAGAAGCTGACTCATAGATACAGAGAAAAAACTGGTGGTTGCCAGAGGGGCAGGGGATGGAGGGATGGATAAAACAGATGAAGGGGATTGAGAGGTACAAACTTCCAGCTATGAAATAAATCATGAGGATATAATGTACACATAGGGAATATAGTCAATATTGTACAACTTTGTATGCTGACAGATGGTAACTCGTCTTATTGGGGTGATCATTTCATAATGCATAAAAACATCAAATCACTATGTTTTATACCTGAAACTAATATAATATTGCATGTTAATTATAACTTTAAAAATGCCATAATAAACCAACCTCCCTGAAAAAAATAATATCGACATATCTATTTTTCAATCTATTAAGACTGGTAAAGATAAGTACATACACTTTGAACCAGAAACTGCACCTCCTAAGAATGGATTCCACAGAGCCATGTTACTCAAAATGCGGTCCATGGACCAGCAGCATTGGTATCACTTTAAGGGGTCGGAATCTACATTTTAATGAGCTCCTCAGGCAATTCCTATGCACAATAAAATTTGAGAAGTACTGTTACAGAGTACTCACACCGAAGAGCAAAGATATATCTATGAGGATTTCTATTGCAGGATTGTTTATAATGTTGATAATTTTCTTTAAAGTTAATACACCTCAACAGAATACAGTTAAAAAATTACCGTATAGCTATATAATGGAAGACTTAGAAAACTATAAACAAAGTGGTAGATAAATGTTTAGTAATATGAAAGATGTCTAAGACATATTGTTAAATGAAAAGAATCCAGATGTATGTATGACTGATACCATTTTTATCTTTTAAAAATCTATATATTAATGAGAGTGGTGCTGAGGGAGATCATGGACTTTTATGTTCCTCTATATACACATCTCTATTATTTGCATTTTTATTTTAATTAAATAGTATTTTTGTAATCGAAGGAGATGTTCTCTAGACCAGGCACTGGGGGAAGGATGTCACTGAGAAGGACGTGGAGTTTCTAGCTCTCATTACACGGCGTCGATTCAGTCCTTGTCAACAAAACAAAATAAAACCTCCAGAGGCTCCTTACAGCTTTTGGGATAAAGCCCAACCGTTTGTTGCTCCTCCCTCATGCCGCTGAGTGCACCTCCGCTCCAGCCAGCAGAACCCCTGCCTTCCTTCCACTGACACTGAGCTCTTTCTCCTCCAGGACTTAACACCGGCGCCTCCTCTGTCTAGAGTCTCTGCCCTGAATATGTGATATTATGTGCACATGTGTATTATAAAATTATCCCCTGGCACTTCGTAAAAGCCCTGTAAGTGCTGGGTTTCATTATTATAACATATTTCTCATTATATTGAATTACTTGTCCACTAACCCTATCCCTGGACTGTAAGCCCCCTGAAGACAGGGCCTGTGTTTTACTGTCCTTGAGTGCCCAGCCAGTCCAGCCGGGCAGAGAGTAAGTGCTTAACAAAAGCATGCTAAATGATCCCTCCCTTTCCACTGCGCCAAGGAAGAAAATCACATCCTTTCTCTCCGACTACATCAAACCACCTGGATATTCCCCTTCTCCACACTCCAGGAATGTGATAACTCCTTTGCAAAGCACTTCTAGTCCTTCAGAGAGCTTTCCTATCTACTCTTTTTTTCCCCCATTAATTAATTAATTTATTTATTTGTGGCTGCATTGGGTCTTTGTTGCTGCGCACAGGCTTTCTCTAGTTGCGGTGAGCGGGGGCTACTCTGTGGTGCGGTACACGGGCTTCTCATTGCGGTGGCTTCTCTTGTTCCAGAGCACGGGCTCTAGGCACGTGGAATTCAGTAGCTGTAGCTCGCAGGCTCAGTAGTTGTGGTCCATGGGCTTAGTTGCTCCATGGCATGTGGGATCTTCCTGAACCAGGGCTCGAACCCGTGTCCCTGCATTGGCAGGCGTATTCTTAACCACTGCGCCACCAGGGAAGTCCCCTATTTACTCTCTTTTATTCCTAACAACAACCCCAGGACCGAGGAAACAGGCAAGGGTGGGTGGGAGATGTTTACGAGGGTCAACTAAGTGAAGGCGGTAACTCACACTCTTTTAACTGTCCAGCAGTCTTTTGAGGTGGACATGTTTATCCCCATTTCAAAAATGTGAGAATGAAACCTCAGTAAAATGATATAACCTGCTGAGGAACACGCAGCTATTAAGTGGTGGAGTACGTTTGGAACCTGCTCTCTCTGACTTTAAAACCCCAGCTAGTTCCATGATACCAAGTGAACAGATTTGTCTGTGAACTATATTAGCCAAGCCAGACAAGGCAGGAGGTAGTATTTCCCGATTTTCAACTCAACACATCTGTCATCAGACCACTTTTCCTGTTGTATAGTCTGTAACGCACACGTTAACAATTAATCACATGACATGTTACCTTGTGACCTAATTGTTTTATTTACATGAGATTCTACAGGATTGGTAATATCCCCCTTCCCCTATGCAGGAATATTAGCTTCGCTAAGCCTTAATTTCCTCTTCTCCCAAATATCTATCCCACAGGACTGATGTGGAGATTCAATAGCACTTGCAAAGGCATCTCGCACAATGTCTGGCAGAAATATCTGGTGCAATGTCCCTCCAGAAATATTTGTTGCATCTCAACCTCTCTTTTCCATCTCCTTCAACAAGTCACACAGGCTTGAGTGCCTGGGCGTGGCTGTACCAATTCTTGTTGATTACTTATATGACAGTGCCGGATGAAGATTATTTTAGTGGGCTCCTGCTGGATTGTCTCCCTTTATATCCCACAGAAGGTTTGCATCAAAAGATGAGGATGGAAATGGTCCCAAGCTGGGTTTAGCAATCGATACAGTGCTTCAGCACACATCACACTCTTACTCCATCCCTGTCAGCTGGTATAGTTAAACTTATTTTATAGATGAGAAAGTGGGGTCTTAGGTAACTTGCCAGCGAATTACAGATCTGTCAAGACTCCAAAACAGGCTTTTTTTTTTTTTTTTGGCTTCACTGCGCAGCTTGTGGGATCTTAGTTCCCTGACCAGGGATCGAACCCAGGCCACAGCAGTGAAAGCGCTGAGTCCTAACCACTGGACGGCCAGGGGATTCCCAACAATCCAGGTCTTAAGATACATCGGGCCTGGGCTCCTTCCACTCCAGGAAGCCACCTGCCAGAGGTCTACCTGAAAATAATTATTGGGTGGGACCAATAATTATTGGTGGGGGAACCAGACCAAATACCACTTGGTAGGTATTTCTTTCCTTTCTTTTCTTTTTTTTTTTCTTTATAGCCCCTGAGACTCTCCTTGTCCCATCATGAGGTCTTAATTTATTTTATTTACTTTTGCTGTGTTGGGTCTTTGTTTCTGTGCCAGGGCTTTCTCTAGTTGTGGCAAGCGGGGGCCGCTCTTCATCACGGTGTGCGGGCCTCTCACTATCGCGGCGTCTCTTGTTGCAGAGCTCCAGGTGTGCAGGCTCAGTAGTTGTGGCTCACGGGCCTAGTTGCTCCGCGGCATGTGGGATCTTCCCAGACCAGGGCTCGAACCCGTGTCGCCTGCATTATAGCACGCAGATTCCCCACCACTGCGCCACCAGGGAAGCCCCTCTTTTTTTTTTTTTTTTATAAGTTTATTTATTTACTTATTTTGGCTGAATTGGGTCTTCGTTGCTGCGCATGGGCTTTCTCTAGCTGTGGTGAGAGGGGGCTACTCTTGTTGGGTGCGCGGGCTTCTCATTGCGGTGGCTTTTCTTGTTGGGAGCACTGACTCTAGGCGCGCAGGCTTCGGTAGTTGTGGTACTTAGGTTTCAGTAGTTGTGGCTCGCGGGGTCTAGAGGGCAGGCTCAGTAGTTGTGGTGCACGGACTTAGTTGCTCCGCGGCACGTAGAATTTCCCTGGACCAGGGCTCGAACCCGTGCCGCCTGCATTGTCAGGTGGATTGTTAACCACTGCGCCACCCACCACTTGGTATTTCTTGCCCTTCTTCCCCACCTTTTGCTTCAGGGAACGAGTTTCTTTTGAATTCACAGTACTTCTGCATTGAGGTTGTCCGGTTCCTTTAAGGTCTCGCATGATGCAATGGCTAGCCCGCCCCTGTCCCGCCCCTCAGCTCTACTAAGCCACGCCCACTGGCTTTTTCAGCGGGCCAATTACCGCCCCTCATCCGGGTTCCTAGGACTGGGAAATTGGGCTCGTAACCAGGCAACTACCGGTCCACTTGCTTCGCGGCGGATTTTCAGTTCGGTTATTCGCAGCTCTTCTCTCAACGGCTGCCAGCTGCGGAAGGCGAGTGCCCGCCCCCACCCGTTGCCATAACAGCAGTACACAACTCCTTCTCCCTTGCCCTCTACCAAACAGTCCTTCCCTCTGGGGCCAAGACCTCTCCAGTAGAGCTTCTAGTTGAGCAGAACCAGGGTCTGCGCCCCTTTGCAAAGGAGGATTGATTGAGTGGGAGGGTTGGAGGCTGCGTGTCAGGCTGGTGTCCCAGAGGGGACAGGGAAATGGGTCTACGCGGCGTGGGAGAGTTAGAAGAAAGGAGTAGAGCAGGGGTTATAGAGATGGAAGGGGATGGGAGGGGGCAGTAGGGAGGTTTGGAGGAGAACGTGGCTTAAGGCAGAAGTGGGGAGAACTAAAGAGAGGGAAGTCCAGGAAGCTGGACACCGAGCTGCTGGAGGAGTTGGAGCCCCTGAGAAGGGCAGGAAATGTCTTGGGGGTCTGGGAAGGCATCCAAGTGAGAGGGGTCCTTGGTGGGAAGTATGAAGCGGAGGTTGGGAGTCAAAATGAGATGTTCACAGGGATGAGGAAAGAAGCATCGCTGGCAGGAGGTCTGGGGTGATAGGGTGATGAGAGGGGTACCCATTCATGGAGGTGAGGGAGGGAGCGTTGGCAGACGCTGAGGAGACCTTCTTTCTCAGGGCCGGGACCTAGCTGGATTTGACTCCAGAGCCTTCAGCAGGGAAGAAAAATGTCAGATGAAGATGATCTGGAAGACTTTGAGCCAGACCTGGATGGTCTGGAAAGGGAAGACGACGAGAAGGAGACAGAGGAGTGGGAGGACTACAGGAAAGAGGGAGAAGACTCTGAGGAAGTGAGAGCTTGGAAACAGAGGGGCCGGGATTAAGGGCTGGGGTGAAAGGGATGCCTGAGTCCGCTTCCTCCTGCAGTGGATGTCCACGCCCCTCACAGAGGACGTGATGAAGGAAGGGCTTTCTGTGCTCTGCAAGACGGGTAATGGACTGGCCCATGCTTACGTCAAGCTGGAGGTTAAAGACAGGTGTGTTCATGGGGGACCAGAAGAGGTCTGAGGATGTGGGACCCAGTGTCCTTTCTCAGCCTCCATCCTGGGTGTTTCGGCTGAGGTTGGATCTCTGGCATCCTGGACCAGCGAGGAGGGAAGGATAGAGTCTACTTTTCAGGACGCTGTGACTCCCTGTGTCAGAGCTGGCCTGGGCAAGGCTGTGAGGGTATGGGATGGGGGTGGGGATTCCTGTTGGACTACCTCACTAGTCTTTCAGAGTGTCGCTTCTCGGCCCTTCACAGACACAAGGTCCCTGCCCACCGTTGAGAACCCACCTACCTTCTCTTCCCCCTCCCCAGCCCTCCCTTCTGTCAGCCACTCTCCTCTCCACGGTAAGCCATCTTCATACTGCCCTCTGCTTTAGTACCTCTGACAGTCCTTGCTGGATCCTTAACCCTGACCCTGGCCTCTACCGTCTCCTAGGGATCTGACAGACATCCACTTGCTGCGTTCCTACATCCATCTGCGCTATGTGGATGTTTCCAAAAACCACTTGACGGACTTGTCCCCACTCAATTACCTCACCCACCTGCTCTGGCTCAAGGCTGACGGCAACCGGCTGCGGAGTGCCCGGTTGAACGAACTGCCCTACCTGCAGATCGCCAGCTTTGCCTATAACCAGATCACCGACACTGAGGGCATCTCTCATCCTCGTCTGGCCAGCCTGGATCTCAAAGGTGGGGCCTTAGGATGGGCCTCACAAGATTCCTTCCTCGCCTGGGGCCGACAGAAGTGGGCAGTGTGGTCCTTGGCTGTGCCACACAGCAATCTGCATTCATTCATTCACTCATTCACGATGGTTCACGATGACAGCTCTGTGTGCTGGAGACGTAGCAGTGAACAAAACAAAGAAAATCCTTATTCTCCTGTAGCTTACATTGTAGTCAAGGGAGGCAGGCAATTATCAGTGATCAGTATTTTATTTTTAATTTTTGGCTGCACTGCGTGGCATGCGGGATCTTAGTTCCCCAAGCAGGGATCAAACCCGTATCGCCTGCAGTGGAAGCATGGAGTCTTAGCCACTGGACCACCAGGGAAGTCCCAATGATCACAATAAATAAGTAAATTTAGGGACTTCCCTGGTGGTGCAGTGGTTAAGAATCCACCTGCCAATGCAGGGGACACAGGTTCGAGCCCTGGTCCAGGAAGATCCCACATGCTGCGGAGCAACTAAGCCCATGAGCCACAACTACTGAGCCCGTGCGCCGCAACTACTGATGCCTGCGCACCTAGAGCCTGTGATCCGCAACAAGAGAAGCCACCGCAGTGAGAAGCCCACTCACTGCAACTAGAGAAAGCCTGTGCACAGTAACAAAAGACCCAACACGGCCAAAAATAAATAAATAAAAATTTTAAAAAATAAGTAAATTTATAAAGCATGTTAAAAGGAGATAAGTGCTATGGAAAAAATCAGGGTAAAGGAAAAGGGGGGGAGCAGGGGTGGCGATTTCAAACAGGTTTGTTAGGACAAGTGTCATTGGGAAGTTGACATTTGAGCAAAGACTTGAAGGAGGAGAGGGAGTTAGCCATATAGATTGCTGGGCACCCTTCATTCACTCCTCAAAGACTTAGGTGGGCACATCCGTCGGGCCCTTGGACTGCCAGACCACTGTCCAGGGCTCCGCAGCTCTTAAGTCTGGAGCTGTCCCTCCTCGTATCACCTGGCATTAGAGAAGGTGATGCAGAGGCTCCCCAAATTCAGGCTCTACTGCTGCACATTTGAAGTGGCCCTTTGAACTCTTGACACCCTCCTTCTCAGGGAACCACATCCACATGGTGACAGGTCTGGACCCCCAAAAGCTGATCAGCCTGCACACACTGGAGCTTCGGGGGAACCAGCTGAACAGCACCCTGGGAATCAACCTTCCTAAGCTGAAGAACCTCTTCCTGGTAGCTCACTGGGCCAGAGGGTGGTTGGTGCTGGGAAGGCGGCACTGTCCTGGGGGCCAGGATGCCTGGTTCTAGTAGACTCACCTACTAACTTCATCATTATCATAACTGGTATCATTTCCTGGGTGCTTGCTTGGTGCCAGATGCTGTGTGGATTCAGAGTCAAAACAGACAAGGCGCTCAGCACCTAGCAGGGCTGATAATACACAATGTGTGGATAATATAGAGACAGTTTGCTTTGATACAGGTAGCAGCACCTTGTGCATAACTGAGGTTCAGATCTGGCCAAGGAGGCCACTTATGTGTCTAGGCTTTTAGACTCTTGAGTTGCCTCATTCCAGGATGGAGCTGAAGCCATTTCTCCTCAGTGGAGCAGTGAGGCTCTTGGCCCGGGCGGTGGGCTGAAGCATCTCCTCCTCAATCAGAGGTGGCTGTGCTGGGATGGGCAGTAGGAGTCACTGCTGAGCTGTCTCTGGGTTGGCAGCTTCTTCTGGATTCCTTACTCTCTACGCGGGTCTCTACCCACCTCCACTCCCCTCCTGTACCCTCTCGACCTCTTAGATTTGCCCTTTCGCTGCATCTCTTTCCGACTTCCTTCCCTCTCCCTGCACCCCTCTCCCAATCGATCTACTGTATCCTGGGGTCTAGGCCCAGAACCTGTTGAAGAAGGTGGAAGGCTTGGAAAACCTAAGCAATCTCACTACCTTGCATCTTCGAGACAACCAGATTGAAACTCTGAGTGGCTTCTCCAAGGAAATGAAATCACTGCAGTACCTCAACCTAAGGTAGGAACCCCCTCCAGGCCCACCGTGCCTCTACCCTTGACCAGGAGCCACCTTTGACCCTATGTTTCTCCCTGGTCCCAATCCCCCAGTTCTAGACCACCCCCAGATTCTCACCTCATCCTCTGTCCTGATCCTCCCCCCTCCTGTCCTTACTTTCTTCTGTATCAGTCCTGATTACAGCACTGAGACCTTTGTAGCCTGAGACCCCTGAATCCTATGCATTCAACCCACATACTGAGAACGTACTATGTGCCAGGCCTTGTGCTGGGTTTCGGGAACCATCTGAAGGAATCAGAGATGGTCCCTGTTCTCAGGGACTCACAGTCTGGCTCCATCCCATATAAGTTTCCACTGCCCTTCTCCATCTCCTGGGCCCCAATTCCCCTTCCAGTTTCCTGCCTCTCTTCTCCTGAGCCCCACCTGTAAGGGATGGCCCCATACTGCTATAAAACACAAGACACGCTCAGATTTGTTTTTGTTTTCCATAAATTTATTTATTGATTTATTTATTTTTGGCTGCGTTGGGTCTTCGTTGCTGCGCGGGCTTTCTCTAGTTGCAGCGAGCGGGGGCTACTCTTCATTGCGGTGCACGGGTTTCTCATTGCGGTGGCTTCTCTTGTTGCGGAGCACAGGCTCTAGGCACGCTGGCTTCAGTAGTTGTGGCACGCGGGCTCAGTAGTTGTGGCTCGCGGGCTCTAGGACGCAGGCTCAGTAGTTGTGGTGCACGGGCTTAGTTGCTCCGCGGCATGTGGGATCTTCCCGGACCAGGGCTCGAACCCGTGTCCCCTGAATTGGCAGACGGATTCTTAACCGCTGCGCTACCAGGTAAGTCCCCGTGCTCAGATCTGAGGTGAGAAGAGTATTTAAAAGAAAATCTCTAGATGGAAAGGCACTGAGGATCAGGGGCGATTTTCTTGCAGCAACTCTTGTTGGATGGAGGATTTTATGTGTGTATCTTTAAGCAAAGATGTAAGGAAATTGCCTCTTTCGTCAACAAAGACAAATCCTCGATTCTGGCAGTGGAAAAAGAGTCTCCATGTAGGGAGTGGTGGTTGTACCTTGAAGCCCAAAGTCCTGCTTTGACTGCTGGAGCGATCTCTTGCTAATTATCTGTGCCCCCTTGGTCTGGTAGGGTGCACGGGGTATTGTTTTCCTGTTAATGGTCTAGACAGGGATAATGGACCTTCCTCAGTGGCTATTTACCAGGGATGTTTAGAAGTAAGTGTGGGGCAGAGGGGTTGTCTCAGTGACTGGGAGGTGCCCCTGGGGCCAAAGGCCTGCAAGCAAGGACAGTCCAGCCCCTGAGGCGTGAGGCAAGAGCATGAAAACAATACACAGTATCCTACAATGAGGTACTCTAGGGGAGGAAGCTTATTCTTCAGGCTGGGAGGCCCCGACCCATCCCCAGCTCCAGGCTCCTTCCTGTGGGAGCACCGAGACAGCACCATCTCCATGACCCTAGAGCCCATTTCCGTCTCCACTGGCTCGGGTCCTACCTTCTAACCTTTGGTTAGGTGTGATGACACAGAAATCTGTCCCTACAAAGGAGATTCCCCCCTACTCCCCAACTACAAGACAGGGCTGATACCTAGCTCTGCTGCTCCAAAAGATAAATATGACACATTACAGAATAGACAGTGGCACCTAGGGATTCCCTGAAGGGCAGAACAGGACAGGAGTAGGGTTACACAGCGTCTCTGCAGCAAATCTGGCAGTGCGTGGCAGGCCAGTCCACAGAGGCCATGTTTCTAGAGAAACCGGAGCCCAGTGGGAGACTCCCCCTGAGGGCCCATACCTGGTAGCTGGCCTCCGAAGCCCATCGTTCTCTCGTGAACACCTCCCCACCACACCGGCAGGGGCAACATGGTGGCTGACCTGGGGGAGCTCGCCAAGCTGCAGAACCTGCCCAAGCTGCGAGCCTTGGTGCTGCTGGACAACCCGTGTACGGACGAGAACGACTACCGCCGGGAGGCCCTGGTGCAGATGGCGCATCTCGAGCGCCTGGACAAGGACTTCTACGAGGAGGAGGAGAGGGCTGAGGCTGATGAGATCCGGCAGAGGGTGAAGGAGGAGGCCGAGCCCGAGCCCGAATTGGAACTGGACCAGTCATCGATCTAGCAGTTCCCCTAGCCTCCAAGGACAGTAAGGAAGGGGGGCAGGGAGCCCAGAAGAGGAGGCCAAGGGCCTGGCGGATGGGAAGGGAAGTTGCTGTAGGAGGAGGTGGGTGAGGGAGGCAGAGGCAAGGAGAACCCTTGGGGAGACCTGGGTTAGGAGTCACAGGTGAGGAGAAAGAACCAGAAGAGCCTGGGAGGAGCTGAGAGAGGCTTAGGAGATACATCAGGAGGCCTGAGGAGTAAGCAGTATGAATGGGGTGGCAGGCAGAGAGGTGGCTGTGGGCTGGGCAGCCACACCTGATGGGAAATGCTGGGTCTGGGGCATGGAGGGGGCGGGGTTGGGGGCCGTGGTGTATGAGGATGGCAGCTGGGCCTAGAGAAGGCAGGAGAGGAAGATCCTGCACTAAAGAGCAAAGCTAAGAATAACAGGACAGAAGGAAGAAAGGAGGGCAGAAGGAGGCAGGAAGAGACTGAGGCTCTGAGACCAGGGAAGCGTGGCAGCTGGCACTTCAGATGGGGCAGAGGCAGCAGTGGGAGTGCAGGGGGCCCAGAGGATTGGCTTCTGTCCTCTTCCTCCAGGAGACCAAAGATGCTGGCTCCAAGACTGAGGAGACTCCCAGTTGGGGGGGCCCACACCCCCTCTTCCGGAGACAGAGGACGCTTTCTCTTGCCCCAGACCTAGGGATTCATCACAGCCCTCCTCCCAGACTCTGTGACGGGCACCTGGGCAGCGGTGACTGCGCGGGAGCAGCCCTCAGGTAGGCCTGGTGGGAACCAGGCCTGGATGGGCCAGGGGATGCTTGAGGAACTGGCTGCGGAGGCGGCGGCCTGGAGTGTTAGGAACAGTTGTTCGTTTTTCCAATAAAGAGACATTTTGATAGTCTCGTGTCTGACCGGGTTTGTGAGACACTGAGGCTGTCACGGGCTTCACTGGCGTGAGGCTGAGATTGTTACTTTCCACGGGGTCGGGGCGTGGGTATGAGCGCGCGTGGGCGGCGGGGGTATAGGTCGTGGGTGGCCCCCGGCCCCTCCCACATCGCTCTCCTCCTGCCCTCCCCGCCCCATCCCATCGGTACCCCCTCCTCCCCCGCGCTCCTACGTGCGCCTCCGCTGGCGGCTCCTGAATCATCGGGGGCTCCGGGTCACATGCGCCCGCCCGGCCCTATCCGCGCCTCCCCCGCCCGCCGCCCGGGCGCCGCAGCCGCCGCCACCGCCACTCCCGCTCTCTCTGCGCCGCCACCACCACCACTGCCAGCGCCACCGACAGCGCCACCGCCACAGGCTGGGTCTGCAGCCCCGAGGTGAAGCCCCAGCCGAGCCCCGCGCCCCTCCGGCCCCCTCCCCTCGCCGCCGCGCCCCCGCCACTCTCCCCGGGCCTCGCGCATCCCTCGCCCCGCGGCGCTGCGCACCTGCTTCGCCACCCGCGCCCCGCAGGCACCTCCTTCCCCAGCCTTCCCGGACCGCTCGTCTCGGTTTCAGGCTGTCGCCCCCTCCTCATTCGCGCGCCAGGCCTCTGCGCCTAACTGCGCCTTTCTCCACCCTTGTCTGCCCCCTCCCCATGCCCCTTTTCGCCTCCGGTTCTGTCGATGATAAGGTTTCGCGGTCTCCCCGGGCCGTGCATTTTTACCCTGGCACGTCCTTTGGCTTTGCATCGGGGAAATGTCTTTCTCACCCTTCCTCGGCGTCCGCAGACTCCCTCTAGACGCCCCTCTCCCACTCCTCTCCCGCATCGCCCACTCCGGTTACAGTGTTTCCACTGCACCGGGGAGGGATGGGAAGAAGGGAGAATTTGTCTAGGGGCCGGGGGAGGACCGGCCCAGCCCTGCCTCTCCCCACGGGTCTCTCTTCGTCCTCCTCCCTCCCCACGGCAACCTTCAGAGACCGAGGACCCTCTCGCAGACTTCTCTACTGTACATCTCTCGGGAAGAGGAGGGACATACATTTGGAGGGAGATTGGGACCTTGGAGTGGGGGTTGGAGCGTTAGACTGTGGGGGATGGGGGCTCAGGAGGAGAGGCCTCCCGCTGCCCATACGACCCATGCTCTTCTGGGCTCCAAGGAGAAATGCAAACCTAGCAGCCGGACCGCCCTGAGGAGATCTGGGGGAACCCCACCAGCCGGCTGCTGAGGGGGCGAGGGAACCACTGCCGTGCCCCTCCCCTCCCCTCCTCACTGCGGAGTCCTCCCATCTCGTTTTGGATCCTACCCCGCCCCCCACTGCAGTGACCTCCCCTTCCTCACTGCATTGACCTTCTCCTCTCCCCACGGGCGGGGGGATCCCTTCTACAGCCGACGACTGCAGCCAGCTCCTCGTCACCCCACCCCCCCCCACCCCCCCGCCACCCCGCCCAGTGCAGTAACCTCTTTCCCATCCCTTCCAGCCTCCCAGCCTTTGGCCCCTCCCACTGGTCTCAGGCTCCACCCCTCTAAGCCTCTTACCTTTCTCCTTCCTTCCCTTCCACCCAAGGAGATCCCAGCCATCATGTCCATTGAGAAGATCTGGGCCCGGGAGATCCTGGACTCCCGTGGGAATCCCACGGTGGAGGTGGATCTCTACACTGCCAAAGGTAATGGGCAGGGCCTTCCCACAGCCGCCATGCTGGCTTTGCCCTCGCCTGGCATGGGAGGCTCCCCGGGAATTCCCAGTGGGGATGGGGTGCTGGGCCAGGCTCACGAGCCTGGAGCGGGGCGGGGTGGATCCTCCTTTTCCAGGGGAGCCAGGATAGGCCGGTCTCTGTGTGCTAGCTTAGTGTGTGATACACAGCCTGGCTCTGCCCTCTGTTCACCGTGTGTGCGTGCACCGTGTGTGCTGCCTGCGTAGCTTCATTTCTGTGGGTCCCACTTGCGCACGTGGGGCCTCAGTTGGGCGGATGGGGAGGCCAGTGCTTGTGCATCCGCCTCCGTGCGTGTGTCCGGGGTGGGGTAGGGCGGGGGGGTCGTTAAGGAGCACTGGTGGAAGAAGGCTGGATGCAGCTGCAGGGGCGTAGAGCTGGAAGGCTGAAGAATCTCTGGTCCCTGTGGTGTCTTCTCTCTCCATCCTCATTCCACGTTCCCCTCCCAGGGCTTTTCCGGGCTGCGGTGCCCAGTGGAGCCTCCACTGGTATCTATGAGGCCCTGGAGCTAAGGGATGGGGACAAACAGCGTTACTTAGGCAAAGGTGAGGCCCTTTGTCTTTTCCCGGCTCTCCTGTCCCTCTACTGGGGACCTCACACCAGTCCCCAGCCCTCTTCCTGCATGCCTTCCCCCCACCTTTCCTCTTCGGGCCCCGCCTGGCCTGAGCCGGCCTGACCTCTCCACCTCTCCCTAGGTGTCTTGAAGGCAGTGGACCACATCAACACCGCCATCGCCCCGGCCCTCATCAGCTCAGTGAGGCCCGCTCTTTGCTGGGGGTGGGGACCAGGGTCCTGGAAGGAACCCTGGATTAGGGGACGATGAAGGAGAGGGAGAAAGGCCCACCTCTTGGGAATCATGGTTACCGGGGAAGGATGCCCCCTGCTCCCATGGAGCTTCAGGTCCTCTAATCCAGACAGGCCGCTGTTGCAGGAAGCTGGTTGGACCCTGGCTAGCTGTGAGCCTGTGTGTGGATGTAGGGGGCCCTCTGGCTTAGGGTCCAGCCTTCATCCTGGCTTTGGGTGATGGAGGCTCTGCTCACAGGGTCTCTCTGTGGTGGAACAAGAGAAGCTGGACAACCTCATGTTGGACTTGGATGGGACTGAGAACAAGTGTAAGCAGGGCTGGGAGAGAGTCGGGGTGGGGAGGGAACTCACGGAGCAGACGGAGAACTGAGGGGCTTCTTAGGAAGGATGAGCTGGGACTTCCCTGGAGGTCCAGTGGTTAGGACTCCACCCATGAGCTTCCACTGCAGGGGGCACGGGTATGATCCCTGGTCGGATCCTGCAGGCTGTGAGGTGTGGCCAAAAAAAAAAAAAAAAGAGAGAGAAGGATGACCCGAGGAGGACTAGCCCTTCAAGAAACCATGAGTTTAACGCCAGTGGGAGGGGAATGACATTAGACAGAAGGGAGAACTTTGCAGCATAAGGAGGGGGCAGTTGGTGGCAGGTAGTCTGTGGTCTCAGGGATGTTTAGCAATAGTGCCGCTCTCTGCTCTTTCCACTCACCTCCCCTCGCCGCCCCCCACTATTTTCAGGAGAGGATGGATGAGGTGTTGCAGGAGTGGAGAGGGAGGAGGGGGGTCTCCTTTACTGGCTCCTTTTGGGGAGTGTAGGTGGAGGCGAGGCCTGGAAGGGGAAGGGGACGTGTTTGCTCAGTGCCTTCCTCTGTAATCTCCCAGCCAAGTTTGGGGCCAATGCCATCCTGGGTGTGTCCCTGGCCGTGTGTAAGGCAGGGGCGGCCGAGCAGGAATTGCCCCTCTACCGCCACATTGCTCAGCTGGCCGGGAACTCAGACCTCATCCTGCCTGTGCCGGTGAGACTATGACCTGCCCCTCCCAGGGGTGGGTGGGGAGGGAGTATGAAGCCTTGTGAGGACTGATGGGGCACAGCTAAAGAGAAAGGATGGGGACAGGGGACTCTGAGTCCAGGAAGCTGGAGGAAGTTTGGGATTTGGGGTTGACACTCCCAGGGGCGGAGAGGGAAGTGCTCTGTGACTTTTCTGTCCTCCTGTGGCTCCCAGGCCTTCAACGTGATCAATGGGGGCTCCCATGCTGGGAACAAGCTGGCCATGCAGGAGTTTATGATCCTCCCAGTGGGCGCTGAGAGCTTTCGGGATGCCATGCGACTCGGGGCGGAGGTCTATCACACACTCAAGGGTGTCATCAAGGACAAGTATGGCAAGGATGCCACCAACGTGGGAGATGAAGGTGGCTTTGCCCCCAATATCCTGGAGAACAGTGAAGGTGAGGCCAGGAGCCCCACTCCCAGCTCTAAGTCTCACTCCATCCCGGGACATCAGGAAGGGCCACACATTTCACCAAGTCCCGAGGAGGCTGCGTGAGGGTCCCTGAGCTAATTCCAAGAGGTTCCATTCCTCGGAGTGGGTGCCAGAGGGCCTAACAGATTCACATGCAGGCCTAAGAGGACATTCTTTATCCACCCAGCCAGATCTGTAAGCGTCTGTAAGTTCCCACTGGAGCCCCCGGGGATGCTGGGAGGTGGTCTAGGTGACCTGTGGGATCCATCCTCACCTTTAACTCCGATGGATCCTCAGTTTGATGAGATACACCATACTGCAGGGAATCCACTCCAAATCTATCCCATTCCCACCCCAACCTCTTAGACGTCTAGGATTTCTAGCCTTTCTCTGCCCTGGGAGAAACCTTACAGTGAAGAGAAACTATACAGGCAGGTAGTGGCTAAGAGTTAACTTTCTGGGGCCAAATTGCCTGGATTTGAACCTTGACTTGAAGAGTTACTGGCTGGGGATCTTGCTCACTTAACTTCTCTGTGCTTGTCTTTCTCATCTGTAAAATGGGAACAACAGTCTCTACCTCTTAGCATAATTGTGAGGATTAAATGAGATCATATGTGTAAGTGCTTAGGTGACATAGTTAAGCCCTCAATAAATTATAGCTATTTAAAACAAAACAAACAAACAATAAAACAAAACTGGGCTTCCCTGGCGGCGCAGTGGTTGAGAGCCCACCTGCCGACGCAGGGGACGAGGGTTCGTGCCCCGGTCCGGGAAGATCCCACGTGCCGCGGAGCGGCTGGGTCCGTGAGCCATGGCCGCTGAGCCTGCACGTCCGGAGCCTGTGCTCCGCAACGGGAGAGGCCACAACAGTGAGAGGCCCGCGTACCGCAACAAAACAAAACAAAACAAAACAAGACAAAACTATGGAACTTCCCTGGTGGTCCAGTGGTTAAGAGTCCATGCTTCCAATGCAGGGGCTGCGGTTCGATCCCTGGTCAGGGAACCAAGATCCCACACACCGCGCGGCGCAGCCAAAACAAAAACAAAAAGACTATTATTAACACAATTCCATTCCTCTGCCTTCCTAAAAGGTGGCCTGCTCGTCACAGACCTGGGAATAACCCCAAAACAACCTTAACCAGACCTCTCCCTAGCAACAGCCCTCCACTTCTGTTCTGAATTTCTTTCTTTCCCTCATTCCTCCTCGCCCATTGTATTCCATCCCCAGCCTTGGAGCTGGTGAAGGAAGCCATTGACAAGGCTGGCTACACAGAAAAGATCGTCATTGGCATGGATGTCGCCGCCTCGGAGTTTTATCGTGATGGCAAATACGACTTGGACTTCAAGTCTCCCGCTAATCCTTCCCGATACATCACCGGGGACCAGCTGGGGGCCCTCTACCAGGACTTTGTCAGGAACTATCCTGGTGAGAGCAAGGGCTGTGGCAGGGGGAGGGCGGGGGGCAGGCAGGGATGTGTTGGGGACAACTCTGGACCTTACGGGGGTGCTGACCCGGGTGTCAGGGAGAGATGTCCTGAGAAGAACCTGAGAACCAGGGATGGGGTGAAGGAGCCTCCTGCAGAGGTTGGGCTTTGGATGTCGTGTAATTGTGCAGGTACCTGTGGTGAATCTGTTCCATCTGCTTTGGATCCTGATTAAAGTCATGATCTCTGAAGCTGCTGGGATAAGGGGGCGGGTTTGGGAGGAACCAGGCATGGTGAGAAGGTGACTGGAACTAGCACAGTTCGGGATCTTTGGTTGATAAAACTGGATGCTGGGGAATTCCCTGGCGGTCCAGTGGTTAGGACTCTGCACTTTCACTGCCGAGGGCACGGGTTCAATCCCTGGTCAGGGAACTAAGATCCCATAAGCCACCAGTGTGGTGGCTGGATGCTGGATGCTGAATGGAGCTGGACGTCATGTGGATGAGGAGGTGCTGAATCACCCTCTCTAGGTCCCCCAGTGGTTTTTACCCCTGGATGGAGGCACTTGGTTTCCAGTTCCTGAGACAGAGCGAGAGAAAATAGACTTAGATTGCAGAATGAAGTTTTTAGAATAGCAACGAGGAAGGGCTTCCTGGTAGAAGATGGGAAAATACCAAGATAGGTTGTGAGAAAGTTTCTAAACTCTTGTCTTTTGAAAGGTTTTATGAAAGAATCAAGAAGCAGTTAGGGCAGGCTTGTTGCGGGGGAAGCAGGGGTGAGGAAGCTGAATTGGCCAGGGGGTCTGACCTGTCCATTCAGGGAATCTCAGCGGGGTGTTCCTGCCTGACTCAGAGCCTCCGCATCGCTCTCCCATCAGTGGTCTCTATTGAGGACCCCTTTGACCAGGACGACTGGGCTGCCTGGTCCAAGTTCACAGCCAACGTGGGGATCCAGATTGTGGGTGATGACCTGACAGTGACCAACCCGAAGCGAATCGAGCGGGCCGTGGAGGAGAAGGCCTGCAACTGTCTGCTGCTGAAGGTCAACCAGATCGGTTCGGTCACCGAAGCCATCCAAGCGTGAGTGCCTGCCGTCCCTGACTCAGCCCGTTTCTGCAGGATGCCTCTCACCAGTGCTCCCAGCCCAGTCTTGCCCACAAGTGCTGAAGGGGGCAGGGAACCTGGAGTCACTTTCACGGCTCTCCTCGTTCTGCTCCCTCCACCCAGACGTTTCTTGACCAACATAGGGGATGAGAAGAGGGTGCGGGCATGAGAAGAGGGTGCCGGCGTGAGGGGCTGGGGCTCAGTGCTGCTGTACGGATGCAGGTGCAAGCTGGCCCAGGAGAATGGCTGGGGGGTCATGGTGAGTCACCGCTCGGGAGAGACTGAGGACACGTTCATTGCGGACCTGGTGGTAGGGCTGTGCACAGGCCAGGTGAGCGCCAGGGAGCCCTTTGTGCAATTGGTGGGTTCTAGGCTCAGGTGGCTCTCTCCTTCCAGGTGTTTGCGGGTGTTGGGGGAATTTCAAGGGAGTATAAGTTTTCTTTCACGGGGCAAAGGGCGGCCACGGAGCTGCTTATCTTTTGTGGTGTTTCAGATCAAGACTGGTGCCCCATGCCGTTCCGAGCGTCTGGCTAAGTACAACCAGCTCATGAGGTGAGGGGACCCGGGGAATGGAAGCCCAGGGCCCAGGGGGTTATAAGCTGTGTTTCTCCACCATTTCATCTCCAGTGCCCGGGGCCTGGAGAACAAACAGTAGGCATCCAGAGAATACTTGTTTTTGATTGATGGGTTTGCAGATGGCCTGACTGACAGCCCACGGAAAGCCAGGGAATGCCCTCGCTCAGGCCAGGACCCGGGAGCAGGTGGTGCGAGGGGCTTGGAGGATGGTGGCCCCATGGGAAGCGGGGGCGGTCCTCCTGCTTCCCTGACTCTTTCCTTTCTGACTCACCTCTCTCAGAATCGAAGAAGAGCTGGGGGACGAAGCTCGCTTCGCCGGACATAATTTCCGCAATCCCAGCGTGCTGTGATCCCTCTACCTGCCTGGAGACATGGAACCCCTCGCCCGTCCTCCTGGAACCTCTTCTTTCCGGTCCTGCTCGAAATTTCACCCCAGGCAACACCCCGGCTGACCTGCTGCGCTGCTCCTTGACTGGTCCAGCCCCTGCTGTCTCCGCTCTCGCCCACTCTGGGTTCCACACTCTCCACTCCTTCCTTTCTCTTCTCCCTCCTCAAAAACTGGCCATGGACTGAGGATGTAAGGGCATCCATGGAAGACCAATTAGGGTCTGTGCTGGAGCGTCAGGGCTGGTTGTTGCGGTGTGTAGAGGGGCCGTGTGTCATGTGTGCTTTGCGCTGGGTCTGTTCGTTTCCAGGTTGCATATGAGACAGGAACTGCGCAGTGGTGCTGAGTGGAGGGGAGTGCTGGCTGCGTGCTCAGGCCTGGCCTAAGGCACTGATGTATTATTTATTCATTTATTTATTTTTCATTCATCCTGTTAATGATTCACTTCCTCATAACTCCAGGGCCAGAAACTGGCCTGACTGGACGGGACCATGTGTCTGTATTTCATGTGACTGTAGATTCTGAGATGGCCTGGGGTGGGGGTCTTGCTGGAAGGGGAAGGGTCACAGAAAGGGGCGTCGATGAGGGTTCCTGTGTGCGTGCCAAGCCTTAACCTCAGCCTGGCTCGGTCCAGAGGTGGGGCTGTGTGCCCGGGGCTCCTCCCCTGTCCCTCTCTCCCCAGCCTGTCTCCCCCTCGTTCGTTCTTCCTGCAGCTGCACCTGAGCACCGGCTCACTCCCCCGTGCCGTGTCCCACAGCTGCCAGCACCTCTGTGGCGTTGAAATGAGCACCACCATTAAAGTGTGAGTCACCGTGCATTACTGTGTCTGAGGAGTCTTGCTCTCGTCCACACGAGGGGAGAGAAGATGGAGCTCCTGGAAGTCGGTGAAACTGGATAGCAGAGCTGGGGAGGGCACAGAAAGAGGAAGAAGCCCAACAAATAGGCCAGGAGGATGGCATTGCCCACCTCACCCTGGCCAGGCAGGGAGCACATTGCCTTGCCGTGTCAGCAGCAAGCCTGGCCCCAGGACCCAGGGGAATTGGGGGTCCTTAACCTGGGGCCCCAGAATTCCTAAAAGTATCAAAAATTGTGTGTGTATACGCATTTTTGGAGAAAGGGATCCAAAGGGTTTGCAGATTCACCAAGGGCCTTGACCAGAGGAGGGATAAAGCTGTGGGCTGGAGCAGCTCTGGTACTGGGCCTCTCTCAGACCAAGACCTGGCAGCTTCTGGGATCGACCAGCACTGCCTGGGCAGCACCCCCTGCAAGGTGGGAACCCGGGGAGGAAAAGATGGCGCTTGGGAAGAATGGTACCATGGAGCGAGGGAAGAATGGTACTGAGGGTACAGAAGCCGGAGGAAACAGCCTTCCAGTAAACTGGAGATTCAGGACCTGGGGTGCTCAACGGGCCCCTCCCTGGGTCAGCCTGCGAGAAGGGTGCCAGTGTGTGGCTGGGGAGACGCACTATCACCCTTCAGCTCCAGCGGAGCCCCAGCATTGAGATGGGAACCCAGGAACCACAGGGGAGGAGGGGGGCGGGGGAGAGGGGGAGGGGCCGGAGGAGGGGGGCGGGGGAGCCCCCTCCAGGGCTCGGATACCCGGGTGGAGCTGTGGCCACTAGAGCGAGTCAAGCTTCTGTAGGCTGTTGACTGCACTGGCTCCAGGGCGAGGGTGGGAGGAATTGCAAGGCTGCTCCCTCTGTGGGCCTTCCACCCTGTTTGTTCTCTGAGTCCTGGTCCTGGGCCCCCTCTGCCATCCTGCCCAGCTCCAGGACTGGAAGAGGATTCCCGTTCTGTATGGGCAGGACCCGTTTCTCTGCTTTTCTCCTCCTGTGTGGCTGACAACTCAGCCCTTTTCAGTCGAAGAGTTTCTCGCCCCATCCTCTGTGCCTCTTCATTACAGCGCGGGCATCTCAGCTTTCCCTTCTCTGCTGTCTCCTGGTGTCCTTTTCTGTTTCCCTTGGGGGCACACTGTACTTTTCTCTAGGGTCCATTATATCCATCTTTCTTCAGTAACTCCTGGTCGGAGCCACATTTCCTAACCTCTGCCCTTTCCTCCTTGCTAGGTCGCCTTCTCATGCCCCCCACACCCCAACCCCTCAGGTACTGGCTTGGATTGGGTTACAGCTAGCTCTGCCTGGGCCTCCCAGGCCCCTCTCTCCACTTTCCTTTTGTGCCGTTGCCTGGAGACGGGTGGGTCGTGGGGGACTGGGGCCAGAGAGGGAGCTGGGGTGAGGGATGGTGGTGGGGTGTGTGTGATGCTCCCTGAAGCTGAGTTGTGAGCCTGGCCCTCAGGTAGGGGAGGAATTGGAGGGGGTAGGCCCTGGCTTCTCTTCTCACTCTCCTTATCCCGTTTCTACCACTGCCTACGTTTTTCTTTTAGGCTCCGCTATGTCACCATCCTAGCCCATCCCTTAGTGGTTAAAAAAGGAGGGAGAAGAGCTCGGCCTGGAAAGGAGCTGGGAAGAGCCTGGGCCAGGGCCCAGTGGGGGACTGAACTGAACAGTGTAGACAGGGAGGAAATGCAATGGAGGGGGAACCATGGGGAGAGGAGGAGTCTTGGAACAAAGTTGGGGGGTGGGGAGAAGGAGCTGGGGTTCTCCTAGGACACAGATGAAGGGAGTGGGCAGCGGGGGTGGGTGGGGGGGTGGAGCTGTCTGGAAAGCCCTGAGGGATGAGGAAGGTGGGACTGGGGTAATAAAGCGAGTGCCAACCAGTTCAAGAGTCTGAAGAGTGGTGATTCATTCCTAGGCCAGGGAAGCCTTCCTGCTCAGGTTCCCCGGTGCCATAGAATCCATTTAGAGCTTCTGGGTACTCCTAGAACTTGGCTGAGCCTGGCCCAGGGAAATATGAGGCAAAATCTACTAGTTGCTACAGAGCTAAGCTCCTTCCCTCTCAGAAGGCTGGTGGGATCCTACCCTCAGGGCCCACCCTCGGCCTCTAGCTGGCGGGCTCACACACAAACACCACCCCCAGCCCCAATCTGGAGCGCTACTGAGGGCTCCCAATCCAGACTCCGGCTCCAGCTCTTCCTGTTTCCCAGCCTGCCTCCCTCCCATTCTCCGGCCTTCCCAATCTCAGCTGCCAAAAATCACCCAGCGTCTCGGTGTCCTTTGTCCTGAGAGATGTTGCTGCTTGGTGTGGGGCAGGGAGAGAGCCCAGGAGACTCTGCGGGGTGGAGACTGGGGGTGCTGGCCTCCTGGCCAAAGACTGGGAGTGGCTGGGGACTGTCAGGGGCAGAGGCTGCCTGGAGAGGGGTCTGCGGTGGAACTGTCTCCACATTAGAATGATCACGATGGGGGAAACTGGGCACCAGGGGTTGTCTCCACGTGGAGCCTAATCCCCACCCGACCCCTTCCCTGTAGCCCAAAGTACTGTGAGTGATGACTTCGTACAGATTTGAGAAGGAAAATGGAGCTGCCACCAGCCAGGGGGCCTGAGGATGGTGTCCCACTCCCATAAATGAACGCTCATGCGCCCCCGTTCCTACCATTTCCTTCTACTGCTTTCCCTTTCCATCTCCCCTGGCTTGTCCTCCCTATCACTGAATTTCCCTCCTCCTCTGCATGGCCACCAAAGGCCTTGTCTATCTTGCATTTCTTTCTCATCTTCATTACCACTCCCTTCCACCCGCACCCCATTCTATCTACCTTGTCTTGCCAAACGAAACCCTCCTCAGCTCTTTTGGAAACCACCCCCCCGCCCCCCCTGGAATCCAGCCATCCTCCCCACCCCCACCCCATCTTCCACCTTCCTCTCCCACCCAGAACCCAGGCCCCTAGAATCTGCATCTGGTCCCACCGTCTCCATCCTTTCTTAAGGTTCCTCTTGCTTTCCCTTCTCTCTCCACATGACATCTCTAGACTTCTCATTCCCCCAAATTCTTATATTTCCTGTTCTTTCCCCAACACCAATCACCCCCAAACTCTTCACTCTCGTCCAGAAACCCCATCCTCCTGTGTATGTCTCCATCTTTTCAATTTCTTCCCCTCCTTATGACCCCAAACTTCCATCCCATTCTCTCTCACAAATGCCCTCCCAAACCTCTTCTGCTACGTTTGCCAAAGACGCTGTCACCCGAAGCTTCTTTCCCCTCCCCTTGTCACACACCTCACTGCCCCCGTGGCCCCCAAGAAGCTCCATCTCTCCAACCTAACTCCATTACCCCATCTCTGCCACAAACCCACAGGCTCTCCCCCCTCACCTCTACCGCACACCCCTTGGCCCCCAAACTTCTCCAGCCCCCCTCATAACTGCCCATACAACCCACGGCCCCTCCTACCTAGACCTCTCCCGCGCCAGGCCCGCGGGCTCCCCGCATTCCGCCTGAGCGAACCCCTCCCCGCGCCCAGGCCCCCTCGGCCTCTGTCTCTGACAACTCGCCCGGCGCCTCCCCTTCTCCGGATCCCCCCCCCCCCCCCCGCCTCGCCGCTCGCCTCGCGCTCCCTCCCTCCCTAGCGGCTCCCTCCCGGCCCCTCTCTCCTCCGTTCCTCCGCGCTCCCTCCTTCTCCCTCTTCCTCCCTTCTCCCATCCCCCTCTCCCAAGCGCCCTCCCTTCGCCGTCCGCTTTCCTGTGCGAGTCGCCGGACGCGCAGCCCAGCCCGCCCGCCCGCAGCCCCGCGTCGGGCCGGGGCCTGGGGCCGGGACCCGTTTCGGGGGAACCGCCGGCCTCCGGGAGGGGCCAGGAGGGGGCAAGGGAGACGACCGCCCGGGAAGGGGCGGGGGCCGCGGGCGGAGGCCGCCTAGGGGGCCGGGGATCGCGCGGCTGCGGGCTGCGCGGGGCGGGCGCGGGCGGCGGGCGGCGGGTCGGAGCCGAGCGGAGCGCCAGCCGGGCCGCAGGGGCT